>NW_027555958.1:435426768-435776768 GCF_003287225.1 Phascolarctos cinereus
GATGCTCTGAGGACAACAGTCGATCAGTCACTTGACACATGTTTATTAAGCCCTGATGATGTGCAAGGCTAGATATACAAAGATAAATGAGAACTAGCCCTTACCCTCAAGGAGCTTGCATTTTATTGGGAAAAACAACATGTTCACAAATAGTAGTTACATATAAAATATTTGCAAAATAAATGCAACATAAATTTTAAAGTAGCAGGATAGCTTTTCTCCTTAGTATCTCCCTTTTCCTCTAGATTACACATCTTTATTGTCATCTCAAAGTACCCAAGCCTTCTTGTTGCTATTCCTCCTTTGTTCTCAAAGGGCACCAAAGACATCAAGAGAGCAATGTCTTGACTTGCCTAGAACTAATACAAAGTCATAATCTGTTGGGTATGCATATCCAATCACTATAATTCCAGGCTTTAGTAACTGCTTTTAGTGCTAACAAAGGGGAGATGAGACCAGAAGTGATACCTTCAGATGTGGTCTAAATCCACTGATGACCTCTGTGGTCCCTTCCAACTTTGTGTAATACTAGGCTTTGAGGTGTAGTGGGTAGAAAGCTGACCTTGGAGTTGGGAAGACCCAAGTTCCAATCTCTCCTCTGGCACTTACTGGTGCTTGCCTGTCAATATCCCAGGTAACCCCTTAAGATTAGCCTTGATTGATAAAAGAGACTTCCTCATTGAGAAATCCCAATATCAATAGAATCTCTTGTCTCAAGCAAAAGCAAGAGAAAATAGGGCTGTCAGACACATGGCACTAGTAAGGGGGTTGGATGAAGTCTAGTAGAAAATAGAAATTTATCCACTGGGGTGTAGAATCCTAGGATCCTAAATATGGAGCTAGGAGGACACTTAGACATCCTCTAGGCCAGCTCCCTCATTTTATGGAAGAAGACATTGAACCTAAGAAAGGATAAATGTGTTTCCCAAGGTCGCACAGGTGGCAGAGCTAGGATTTGACATGTCTTCAACTTCAGATCCTTCACTCTTTGGACTTATTGCTTTATGGACTGACCAAGATTCTGGATCAATGACCTTGTCACCCCTCCATAGCCAGAACACAGGTAACAGGAAAAAGTGGGAAGTTCCAAGCTGGTGATCCAGGTTCTAACCAGGTTTTGCCTTGGGTGATGTATGTCTTTCTGAGTCTGTTTTCTACTCTGTAAAATAGGGATTGGGAGGGGGGGGAGGATTATGCCTAAAGCTCCCTCCAGTTCTAACATTATAACTGGTGAGGTTGAAACAAAGTAATAATGATGATAGCCAACATTAATATAACACTTACTAT
Source organism: Phascolarctos cinereus (assembly GCF_003287225.1). Lineage (NCBI taxonomy): Eukaryota > Metazoa > Chordata > Mammalia > Diprotodontia > Phascolarctidae > Phascolarctos > Phascolarctos cinereus. The sequence goes on from NW_027555958.1 coordinate 435,428,056, forward strand.
GTCCCAGACATTGTGCTGAGGGCTTTATGATTAGTATCTCATTTGAGAATCACAACAATCCTGGAGGTAGGTATTATTATTATCCCTATTTTACAGTGGAGGAAACTGAAGTTAAGTGACTTGCCCAGGGTGATCCAACTAGTGTCTGAGGCTGGATTTGAATTCAGGTCTTCCTGGCTCTAGTCCTTGCCCTCTATCCACTGTGCCATCTGGCTGGGAGTGTCAGAGGCAGAGTTGAGCTTGCTTGGCCCACTTTTCTTTTATCTTCCTGCTGACTGGCATCTGCTTTACTGCATCTCTACCAGATGGGTGAGGGGGGAATTGCAGAGTAAAGGAGGAAGTCAGGATACAAGGCAAAGACTGTCTAACTCAAAATCAGTCTACCCTTTACTTAGTGAGCCTTGGTTATGAGAGTGGGGGATAATGTGAAACTTAGGGAATTTAACCTTGCCCACCAACATTTGTGTGTTCTTTCTCTGCAATGACAGAGCAGGACTTATTTTCCATCCTTCCTAAAATTAATGCTTTCAACCATATAATGGTTCTTTTTGTCCTCCCCAGAGTCAGGACCTGACAGGGGCCTCAGCTGTAGGGTTGGGGGGATTACTGACACATGCTCTCCCACCGAAGGAGGAGCAGGGAGATGGAGGCAAGTCATATCACAAGCAACCAGAGGTCAGTGTCCAACAACCTAGGCCTTGGAGTTAATAGGGCCAAGCAGCAACGATGTGTGAAGACAAAAGTAGGTTCAGTAGCCAGGATGATCAATTATGAAACTGAATGGGCCCACAGCAGTAGCCGTGTCATTGAAAGAGGCGAGGCCAAAACCAGGGGTGTAATCAAATGCAGAAGGACTACTGGGTGCCTCAGAGACTGAGAAAGGCTCTGTTTTGTCTCTCAAGTGAGCCACACAGGACTGAAAAACCAGAAAATGACAATAAAAATAGCCAGCACTTTAAGGTATACAAAGTGCTTGTTGGTAGAACTGGGAACTAGTCCAGGTACTCTGGGAAGCAATTTGGAACTATACCTCTAGAGTTATAAAACTGTGTATACCCTTTGACTCAGGAATACTGCTACTAGGTCTATATTCTGAGTAAATTTAAGAAAGAGGAAAGGGCCCATCTGTATAAAAATATTTGTAGCATCTTTTTTTTGTTGTGGCAAAGAATTGGAAATTGAAGGGACCTCCATCAATTTGGGAATGGTTGAATATGTTATGATACATGAAAGTGATGGAATACTATTGTGCTACAAAAATAATGAAGGGCATAGTTTCAGAAAACCCTGAGAAGAACTGCATGAAACTGATGCAAAGTGAAATGAGCTGAACCAGGAGAACAATTCATACAATTACAATATTGTAAAGATCATCAATTTTGAAAGACTTAGGAACTCTGATCAACACAATGGCCAACCTTAATTCCAAAGGACTCATGATGAAATATGCTATCCACCTGTAGAAAGAAAACTGATGGGGCAGCTAGGTGGTATAGTGAATAGAGCACCGACCCTGGATTCAGGAGGACCTGAGTTCAAATATGGCCTCAGACACATAATACTAGCTGTGTGACCCTGGGCAAGTCACTTAACCCCATTGCCTAGCAAAAAAGAGGGGGAAAAAAAAGAAAGAGAACTGATACTTTTTTTAAAAAAAACATGGCTAGTTCGGGAATCTGTTTTGCATAACTATGACCAAATCACAATTCTAAAGGACTCATGATGAAACATGCTATCCACCTCTAGAAAGAAAATTGATAGCCTTTTTTTAAAAAAAAATGGCTAATTTAGGAATTTGTTGTTCATGACTATATATTTGCAATGTATTTGCTTTTCTTGCCTTCTCAGTGGGTGGGGAGGAGAGAGGGACAGAATTTGGAACTGAAAATAAAATAAAACTGAATTTAAAAAATTTCAAAAAAAAAATATGGGGCAGCTAGGTGGTGCAGTGGATAGAGCACCCGCCCTGAAGTCAAATACAGCCTCAGACCAAACACTTGACACTTAACTAGCTGTGTGATCCTGGCAAGTCACTTAACCCCAATTGCCCCCCCCAAAAAAATGTGCAAAGTGTTCTAAAAATATTATCTCATTTTATCCTCACAACAAGACTGGAGGTAAGTACTATCATTATCCTCATTTTACAAATGAGGAAACTGAGACTGAGAGAGAGGTTAAGTGCCTTGGCCAGGGTCACACAGCTAATAAGTGTCTGAGGCCAGATTCAAACTAAGATCTTCTTGACTCTAAATTCAGCGCTCCATCCACTGCACCTCCTATCCTATATTTGGGATTCTACTAGCTGGTACTGATTTTCAGTCCTAGCTGTGAAATCTGCCTAATACTGAGCTACTTCTATGGCTATCAGACCTCTGACTCTAAAAGACAAATTTATTCCCACACATTCTGACAAAAGAAAAAGAAAAAAAAAGGTTCTTCTCATCCTCATTGTACATTGAAGAACTGGATAACATCCTATTTGAGTTTGCTATTCATTTAAAAAAAAACAGCATGGGAGAAAAGGCTTTTAAAAAACTCAATTTGAATGAAATGAAATTGTAGATGTCACATTGTAATGAGGAACATGGGAAGTCCTCTGGGCTAAGTCTTTCCTTTTGCTTCCTGAGCTGCGGTAGACTGCTGCTCTTTGTGGCTAAACCCTATGATTGACTATTGATAATGTGATTCTCTGGACTTCTCGGCACAGAATGAAGACGAGTAGTCAGTATAATCCTATCGGTTCATTTGGAAAACCCATTTTGTACAGAGGTTAATACGAATTCACCTCCTTTTTTTTCTATTAATGAATCCTTCCATTGCTCTGCTATTCCATTCTCAACTTCTGGAGGGATAATTCTCTGTGTGCTGAGCTGACTGCTATCTCTGCAAACGTCACAACATTTCTCACAGTAGTCCACTCTCAAATCAAGGTGTCCCAAACAATAACAACAGTGTCTTTCCCCCTTCTTAGACGATGTAAAACACTTCTTTGTGAATCATAAGATCAGAGATTTAGAGCTAGAAGTGACTTCAGAACCTGTCTAGTTAGGAGAACTCTTTTTAGATTACTTTCATATATTGCGGGAGGGAAGGGAATAAGCAATTACATAGTACCTACCATGTGCTAGGCTTTATGCTAAGTACTTTTTACAAATATTGTCTTATTTGATCCTCACGATAACCCTGGAAGGCAAATGCTATCATTATCCCTATTTTGCAGATGGGGAAACTGAGGCATAGAGTAGTTAATTGACTTACCCAGGGTCATACAACTAATAAATGTCTGAGGCTGGATTTGAACTTAGGTTTTCTTGATTCCAGATCCACTGCCTCACCTGCCTCCTATATTTGAGGTACATATCTTGCATGTGCCTAGATATTCTCATATTCTTTCCCTCTTTAGAATGTGTACTGCTTGAGAGAAGGGACTGCTGTTTTGCGGTTTGTCGTTGTTGTTTTTTGCCTTTCTTTGTATTCCCCAGTGCTTAGCATAGTACCTAGGACATAGTAAGTACTTGATTAATGTTTGTTGACTGACTATCTCACTCACATTTTGCAAATGAAGAAACTGGGGCAAAGGGTACTTAAGCAACTTGCCCATTGGCACACAGACAACAAGCATCAGAGTTAGGTTTTGAACCCAGATCCTTGTACTCCAAGACCACAACTCTTTCCACTGTATTCTGTTAACTCCTATCTCTAGGTTAGGTATTTCTGACTATCAGGTAGCCCTGAGGTCAGGTTTTCACTCATCTTTAAGAATAATTTCCATTTTTTCCCTAGATTTATATCATATTCTTAAGTATCAGCCTTTAGTTTTGGAGGATGAGGAGAAATGTCACTTTACTTCCCCAGGCCCATGTGTCAAAAGAATAACCAAACTGGAGAGTGACTTTAATGACTTGCAGAAGGATAGGGGAAATCATAAAACTTTAAGCCTGAGTCCACTACAAATTTAGGCTATCTTACCCATAGCAGGGCATTCACAGATGAAGCACAACTCTGTGACTGACCCCTATCACACTTCTTTTAGTAGCTATTCTGAACCATCTCCTCTCTCCCCAAACCCTCGATCCAATCCTAATCTTTTTCTCTCAACCGCCCTACTTTAGGAAGAAAACTGAGGCCATTTGCGGTGGACTTCCTCTTCTCTCTTTCTCCACACCCTTCAATCTCCTCTCATTCTTTTCCTTACCTTCAATCTCAGAGAATGAGGCAGTCCACCTCCTTATCCAGGCTGATCTCTCCATTCCTCTGTTTTCCTCCAGGAGAATATCACAATCTTGGGAGGTTACAGGTGTTAGCTACATTTTTGAAGTGAGAAAGCAGGCTCAACAGGGCAGAGTTATTTTCCACATGGTTAGACAGCTAGCAAGTGTCAGAGGCAAGGTTCGAACCTCAGAATTCCTAATTTCAAGCAGGGGCAAAATTCTGTCCCATTGACATATGATACTTCCAGGTGAGTTCTTGGCAATTACTCAGAAATTTCAAGTTAGAAGAGATCTACTGCAGGAGAGTTAGAAGGCATCTGGTCTAGCCTCACAAAGTGTCTTAGATTGCTGTTTTGTGATAGAATATTTCATGGGTTGGAGATCAGCAAAGATTTCTATAACTAGTCCCTTCCTCTGTCAATGATAGTTGAGTGTTCAAACTCTAACCACAGTTCCAAAAGAGCTACATTAGGAAGTGGGGAAAAAAATTCCAAAGAAAACAAAGATGGAAAGAGTGTTAGATCAAAGATACACAGAGAAGGTCTATGGAAAGTCTGTGAAGGTGGGAAGGAGCTGCTCAAATGAGCCCACTACAATAACATATTTCTACTTTAGAGCTTTATGGTTTACAAAGGTCTTTCTTCATTCACAACAACCCTATGAGGAAGATAGTTCAGGTGTTCATAGAATTTTTTAGTTAAAAGGAACCTTAGAGATCATCTTTTCCAACCTTCTCCTTTCACAGATAAGGAAACTGAGGCCAGAAGAGGTCAAGTAATATCCCCAAGGTGACATGCCTACAGAATGGGAAGGCAGGGATTTGAAGCTAGGGGTTTGAATCCTGATCTAGTGTGCTTTCCACACTCTACCACAGCTGCCTGTATGGTCTCCTGCAGTTCTTAGGAGTTAATACAGATTGGATTAAGGAAAAATATGGTCTTTGTAGTTAGGATTCTTATTCAGGATTTCTTCTTTTGTTGACCACTTTTTCTGCCTTATTGATCACTGTCTGCGCACACAGTGTCTCAGCTCCCTCCCAGGAGACCATGTGTGAGTCACAGATAAAAGGAGGAGGGATTGATTAATGTCTGCTCATACTTGCTTTAATATAAAATTGGATTGTCTGCATTCCAAATCCAGACAGCTTGTTTTGTGTAGCTAAAACTTTGATATTTGGTGTTGACTAAGTCTGGAGTCTGGTTTGGATCTTGTAATGTGATGTCAGGTCAAGAGAACAAGCATTTAAGTGCCTACTATGTGCCAGCCACTGTGCTAAGTGTTTGAGATCCAAAAGAAGGCAAAGAAAAAATCACTGCTCTCAGGATGATCACAGACTGCTGGGGGAGACAATGTACAAACAGCTAAACACAAAATAAGCTATAGGCAGGATACATTGGAGAAAAGCACAGGGAAGACACTAGCCTTAAAAGGGATCAGGAAAGGCTTAGGACTATGTAACAATGAGACTAATTTAACAAGCCCCAAAGGAAAATCATCTGGTGTCATCACTTCACTGACACAGCTCATATGTTGTTCTGAATAATTGCAAAATGACTGGATTTGGTCATTTGATCCAACCTTATATTTTTACAGAGGAGGAAATTGAGGTAGAGAAAGATGGAAAGACTTGCCCAAGTGGGCAAGAGTCAGGCCTAGAATCCACATAAGCTGAATCTCAGTTGAGTGTTCTTTTCACTATGATTACTCTGTGAGGGGGTACTAACTTCTGGGAAGAAAACTGTTCTCCTGTGGCCCTACAGGAGGGCTGCCTGTCACACACCTGATCTGAACCCCCAGAGGCCAGAAACCGAGGTCTCTGACAGGTAGCCCCAAAACCCTTTGGAAGGTTTGGGGATAAAATAACCAGTTCTACCTGTAAATTCTTGGGGTTTCTGGGTCCCAGATACTTGCTATACTACCCTGGCCTTTATTTCTGAGGGCCATCTCTGGCCATCAACCTTGAATCTGGAAAGCTTGAGGTTGTTGTTTGTGTGGGTATAGAGATAGAAGTCCCCTGGGTGCACTGAAATGGGAGGAGGGATTGAAGGAATCACCCTCTCATCCTCTGTTTAACAAGGTGTGTTCAGAGATAAACATAGTCACTGTATCAGTGTGAACTCTGAGGACCCAGAGGGATAGCCCCTCATCTGCAAGGCTCATGGGCTTTATCTCTTCCCTACTGCTGTTCTTCCCTACAGACTCTATAACATATTTCTGTGCTTTTGTTCACACCAATGTCTCTCCTAAAATATGCCTCTCCCCCCCCATCACCCCCCCCACCTAACCTCTTTATGGTAGATTGGATATCTACCATGGATATCACTTTTATAGTCCAACTCAATTATTGTTTCCTCCTTGAAAGGTTCCCTGATTTCACCAGGATGTAATGACCTTCCTTCTCTCCGATAGCACATTACACTCTCTTGTGCACTTATATTATTTTCTATTATCCTGATCTGTATATGTGTCACACAATAATAGAATGTTAGACCTGGAAAGGACCTTCAGTATCATCTAGTCTGGAGACCTTAATCTTTTTTGTGTGTCCTGGATTCCTTGGGCAGCAGTTTCTTGAAGCCTAGGATCACTTCTCAAAATCATGTTTTTAAAGGCATTAGAGAAAATGTAAGGATTTCAAAGGAAACTAATTATATTGAAATACAGTGATATGTATGTGTATATATATATATATGTATGTGTGTGTGTGTATATATGTTTGTGTGTATATATATATATGTGTATATATATGTTTGTGTATATATATATATGTGTGTATATATATGTTTGTGTATATATATATATATCACAGACCACCCACCGAGGTTAAAAACCTCTGATCTGGTCTAAATTCCCTCACTTTACAGATGAAGAAACTGAAGTCCAGAAAGGAGAAGCTGCTTACTCTGGGTTATACAACTAGAAAGTGGTAAAGCCTGGACCCAAACCCAAATATTCTGAGCCCAAAACCAGCATCCCTTTGACAGCTCCACAGCTGCAGTTGCCTTTACTATTTTGAATGTAAGCTCTACAAGGGAAGGAACTTCTCATACCCAAATTTTCAGATTTACCTCCCATGTACTCCCAGGGAAGTGCTTGGCTGTGAGTAGCTGCTTGATACATGTCTATCAAAGTAAAATTATATAATCATAGAATGTGAAAACTAGAAGCAACCATAACAAATCCAACCTGTTTATTTCCTATACAAGGATGCTGAGGTCTCCCAGGTCAAGGGACATATTCGAGGTTACACTGTGGATATGCCTGGGAGTCAGTCCCATCCCCACTGCCCAGAACCACACTGAAATGAATTGAACTCTGTTGAATTGAATTGAGCCAGCCTCTGCAGAGCACAAAGTATGTAACTCTAAAAGTTGAAAGTTGAAAAAGAATTTGACAACAGAGGGGGTTAGCAAATGAGCCCCAAAGTTCTATAAAGGAGGCGGAAAAAAAAGTAATTTTATTCCTGCCTAGTCATCCTCAAATGCTTTGCTATTCAGGACTTGTTTTTCCCAGTACTGGTGTCTGGGGTGATGTAGTCGTGATGAAGCAACAGCTCCCCCAACAGGCCATTTGTCTCAATCCAAGCTGTTTTTTTCATTTTTCTAGGACTTTCTGGACGGATGGTATTTACTATTTGATTTCTGATTTTTAATAGTGATTGACCCTTTCCCAGCTTAGTCTTTTCCTGCTCATTTCCCCTCCAAAACAAAATAATAACAAGCAAAATCCTACAAACCGGTCCCTTGAAGGGACATTCCCTTCCCTTCCTTTGCCGAAACATTAGACTGTAATGGATTAAGCAGTTGCTATGGTGACTTTGCTTTTGGTTAAGTACTCCGAGAAACTCACATTCACATATCCTTTTGCCTTTTTTCCCTCCAAATATCCACCTCTGTTTTTAGAGATGTTTTTCAAGCTTTGTTTTGCTTTACTGTGTTTTTAATGGTAGAGGAACCCAGTGTGATTTGATCCATCTTTGTCCTAAATGCCTTGTTATGAACATGTATTGGGGTAGGAGTGATTGGGGAGAGAGAGTAGATAGTAGGGGCTGGAGGAGGGGGATTGGAGTGGGGAGAGAGAGGGCAGCGTTTGCTCCCGAAAGAAAAGGTACCACAGATTCTGTGCCAGTGATTCGCATCTAAGCACAATTTTTTGAAAACCTATTTGGATAGAATTGTTAAGCTGCTGTGAGCATAGTCTGCTCCAGGCCCAAAGGCTGCATTAAGCAACTCCAGTCTTTAGGCAATGTGGGACTGGCCTGATCAATTTCACTTAGCTCCCCGTGTTCATTAGGAAACTGGTCTCTGGCAGCTGCTGATCGTCAGCGAGAGAAAAATGACACTACATGCCCGGTGCACCTGCCTGTTCTTTCTCGTTAGCCCCTTCCACACGCATCACCCCCTCCCCAATAATCAGAGAACACTGAGCAAGGTGAAAGAGTACAGAAGGTCTTGTAACCCCTCACCACTGCATGCTCACCCTGCAATGGAGCATCCCAGGTATCAGATCACCAAGGCAGCAGCTCAAGCTGCCAGTCTTCCTCTGCCTTGTTGCTACCGGGCTACTGTCCACGGCTATGATACTGGACAGCCAGATAGGGGCTCTGTTTTAGCCCCGGCTAGCAAACTGCTTTGGAAAGGATTCAAGCAACTTTTGCCCCTGAAGCTTGCTTTCTTTCTTTCTTTCTTTCTTTCTTTCTTTCTTTCTTTCTTTCTTTCTTTCTTTCTTTCTTTCTTTCTTTCTTTCTTCTTCCTTCCTTCCTTCCTTCCTTCCTTCCTTCCTTCCTTCCTTCCTTCCTTCCTTCCTTTCCTTCTTTCTTTCTTTCTTTCTTTCTTTCTTTCTTTCTTTCTTTCTTTCTTTCTTTCTTTCTTTCGTCTCCTGATGCACAGATGACAAGTTGGCAAGTCATAGGAGAACAGTAGCTCCCAAGTCAGAGATTTGGGTTCAATCCCCACCCTCGAAACCCCACTGATGCTTCCTACCTGTGTGACCTTAGGCAAATCATTAAACCTTCTGGAGCCTTCTGCCTCTAAGTCTAAGATCTCAAGAACATGATTGCCCAAGGTTAGAAGTAGAGCCTGAAATGTCCTCCTTTTAGATGAAACCTTTCCTGATTATCTCTAAGTACCTTGTATGTAGTCCCTTTATGTGTTTTTCCTGTATGCACACTTATAAATGTACTTTTCTCCCATTAGAACGTAAATTTCTTGAGAGTAGAGACTGTTCTTTGCATCTGTATCCCTAGGCGCGACACACAGCAGGCACTTATTGCTGATTGATTATTTGAGGGGCTAGGGCAGGTCACAACAGTAATGTGATCTAACAGAATCAGGAAAACTTGGGCTGATATTCCTCCTCAGACACTTAACACCTGTGCATAACCCTAGACAACTCTTGTTTTCCTCATCTGTAAAATGGGGATAAAGAGTGTTTCCTTCACAGGGCAGTTGTGGATATCAAGTGTGATTGTGTATTTGGCTTTGCCTGATTGAAAGCAGATGCCATTTGTTTTTATTCTTGCATGCTTTAACCATGCAGGGGTTAAACAAAATGAGGTGATGGAGGGGGGCATTTTCCCCAGCAAAGACCAATTACCTGGGAACAGTTTCGCCCCCATTCCCTCAGGAACCTTTACCAGTAGCTCTTTTACTCAGCAGGGTTGTTGTGAGGCCAGCACTTTGTAAAAGCTAAAAGAGTGTGCAAATTGGAGGCATTAGTATGACTCACCACCTTGCCCACTGCAGTCCAGAACACAATGACGATTTAGGTGCACAATTAAACTTGACTCCAGCAGGAGGGAATTTTGGGCCACAAACCATATATAATTGTGGCATCTCATAAGCATAGTTTATGTTATTTAATTAGCTTGATTCAGAGTTAAAGCAGTGGGTCCCCTGATGGCCACAGGGTGAGGGCACAGTTTAAAGTTAACAAATAGTCCCTTCCAGGTACAGAGACTCATCACTTCCCTTTAGTTTCTTGGCCTTTTTTCAAGTCCCTGACCCTAAGGAGTTATGGCCCCATGGCCACATTCACCCTATTTCCACCTTATTTTCTTGGCCTGAGCCTACTTTTTGGCATTTGGAAGAACAGGACTCTTTACTGTTTGGGCTCCCTCTATCTTCAGATTGACTACTATTGACTACTAATTCTCTGAATTAGTATCTGACCCCCTCCGCGACTTTGCCTTATGACCCCTGGCATTTCTAGGATTTTGTTTGTTTGTTTTTCACCCTGGGTACTTACTGTGGGTCCAGATGTAGCTTCAAAGGGCTCTGTAGGTTTGATCAGTATACCCTAGCCATCTTTACTTTCTCCTTTCTTTTTTCCTGGCAACCTAATTTTCACTAGAAGTATCCATTTGTTCTACACACACACACACACACTCCTCTCATCTTCCATTCTCTAAAAAAGTACTTTTCTTTCTCACAGTTCACAAACAGAGCTATAACTAGCAGGAAATGAAATGAAAGGTGCTGAAATTGGGGGCAGTAGAAGAAGGTACTCTTTCTCCATTTGGTGACAGACATCCTCTGCTGATCTGTACCTATTCCTGGTATAAAGGCTCTCACTCAGCCACTCTCAGGGTCCCATTGCAAGAGCATCCATTTCCCAGGGCTGCCATCCTCCCTAGAAGCACTTGTTATCTTGCTGTCCCAATGGACCTGCTCTTTTTTCTGAGCTCACCAAATTCCTGGCATATGGAAAACAGTTGTTCCTCTCATAATGCAATTCAACAAGCACTTGTCTACTTTGTGCCAGGCATTTTGGTAGATACTGGGCATATAAAGACAATAATAAAAAGAATCCTTGCCCTCAAGAAGCTTACAGTCTACTGAGGAAAAGGAAACAAGCTCAGAGAGGTAGAGGTGAAACAGGTAATGACAGAACCAGGGTTTGGACCAAGACTTCCTAATCCAAGAGCAATACTCTTTCTAGTACCCTTAAAATCAAAGATTCAGAGCTGGAAAAGACCTTAGAAGTCACCCATTTTGCAGATGAAGACACTGCAAATCACTGATCCTCCATCTTGTAGATACCATAAATGTGTAGATATTGCCTGGTATTTTTTTTAATAAAGGAGAGAGTTTGTGTTTAAAATATTTGTGCTACTATATTTTACTATCCAATAATTATATTTCTTTTAAAAGTGGAATTTTTTATATTTGTGGAGCCTAGGTTTTTTAAAAAAATATATTTGCTCTTCATTTTCTCATTCTGTTTATTCAACAAGAGTTTAACAAGTATTAATTTCATGCCTACTATGTGCAGGGCACCATGTTGGACACTGTAGCAGATTGAGATAAGCAAAAGACATGGCCTTCATTTTTAAAGAGATTATAATTTCACTTGGAAGACAAGACACACAGAATATAAAAGTCCTTGAGAACAGGGGAGCCAGGAAGACCAGGGTTCAAGTCCTATCTCTGACACATCCTCACTATGTGACCCAGGACAGATCACTGAATCCCACAGTGACTCAGACAAAACTCTCTGAGATGATAAGTGGCTAATAGATGCCAATCTGCATTGATAGGTAATGTTTCCTCCATTAACCATGGAAATCATAGGACTCCAAAAAAAATTATTGTCCTAGCACTTAGAACTATGCCTAACAGATAAAAGCTACCTAATAGAGGTTTATAGAATTAAAGATAGACATAAACACAAGGTAGAGTTTCCTTAACTTGACAACCAATCAAGTTGTCAAATCTATTGGATCATCATTTGCTTATAATAGTTCACACATATAAACTTGAATGTTTGCAGAGCACTTTATAGACATCTCTTTCAATGTGACTCTCACAACACCTCATCAGGCAGATACTATCACAATTTCTATTCAACAGTTGGAGAAACTGAAGCTCGGAGAGACCAGCACAGGGTCACACAGCTAGCAAGATCCTGGACAGAAGCAAAACGCCAGTGTTGCTGACTCCAAATCTAACACCGCCATGCTGCCTCCTTACATGGCAATACAAGTCTGATCTTATGCAATCCATCTCCCTGAGTGGCCAAGCCTTTTGACCAAAGCTTTTTTCTTCTCTTCTTTTCTTTTTTAAGGCAAACTGTTAATTGAATTTTTCCAGAATAAAAACCCCACAGTATTTAATTTCCTAAGGTTGATTCTCACAGCTGACTTGGTTTGCCCATTTAATGTAATTTGGTTCTCATGGTGAGCTTCTGTAAAGTGATTATTAAGACATTCTGAGTTACTCCAGCCAAGCATTGCCATAATCATTACCTACCTCCTGAGAGCGATGAGAGGGGTAATTGGTTAATGTTCACTGTTACCTGAAACATCCTTAGCCACCAGCAGAAACAATCACTATCACCTGAGTTCATTCTAGGTGCAGATGCAAAATATGAACTCTTCCTTTATTTACCCCAAACACACAAACATGCCTCTGACGATGGGCAACATTAGTAGTCAGACTATGCATGCATGCTATAGTGGATAACAGTCTTAACTTCTGGATTGGAAGTTAGGAAAAACATGGGTTTGAATGCCACCTTTGGTGCTTACTTGTCAAGTCACCATGAGCAAGCTTCTTTGAGCTTCTGTTTCCTCTTCTGTAAAATGGGGCTAATAACACCTTCAGTACCTCCATGAGTTGCTGTGGAGTTCAAATGAGATGAAGTATGCAAAGTGCCTGGCAAACTTTAAAGTGCTATACAAATGTTACAATTATTTAATTACTTCCCAGCAGTCTAATTTCTTTTGGTTCCTGGGCTGGCTCGTGTTCATAAAAAATGCAAACCCTAAAAATAAAAATCTACAGAAATGAATGTTCCCCTAACACAGCAGTTACATAAATGAAAATCCTTAATCAGTTTTCAACAAACCACACAAACGACAGTAGGGTTCCAGACAGGAAGGAGGCAGTGGAAGGATTGATGGATCTGGGGGCTGAAAATCTAGTTTTGACACATGACCCTGCTATGTAACTAGCCGAAAGACCTTGGAAGAGTAATTTTACCCCCTGGGTCTCAGTTTCCCTATCTGTAAAACGAGAAGGTTGGATTAGCTGACCTCTGGGGTTCTTCTAGATCCTATAGCCTCTTGAGGTCCCTTTTTCCCATTTCTAAAATGAAGAGTGTGGACTACATGGCTCCAAAGGTCCCTTCCAGTTCTAACATTCTACCATTATATGAAACAATTGAGTATAATACATGATAAACACATGAAAGAAGTGCCAATAAAGTGTTGTGTGAGATATGAAGGGGAAGAAAGGCATGACCTCTTGGAAAAGCAGGGAGACCTTCATGGAGGGGGAGGTTGCCTTTCAGGTGGGCTTCAACTCTACCTACCAACCCAGATCACAATCTATTCATAACTTAGAAGATGTCTTAAAGAGTTCCCTTCTAGGTCACTCCAAGACTTCACGTCTAGCCTCTATCTAGTCTGCCACATGGCCTCTCATGGATGGGAAGAATATGAGAGAAACTTCAATATCTCACAAATGAGGTACAATTTCCCCATGAGATCATATTCCAGTCAGCCACAGTGACTCTGTCTTATCTGTGAATAGCAGTAGTAGTAGTGGGAGTGGGAATGGTAGTAGTAGTAGTAGTAGTAGTAGTAGTAGTAGTAGTAGTAGTAGTAGTAGTAGTAGTAGTAATTGTTGTTGTAGCTAATATCCATATAATACCTACTATATGCCAGGCACCATATTAAACATTTTACAACCATTATCTCATCTCATCCTCGTAACACCGGAAAGGTAAGTGCTATTATTATTCCCATTTTATAGATGAGAAAATGACTTGCCCAGAGTCACACAGCTAGTCAGTGTCTGAGGCCAGATTTGAACCCAGGTCTTCTTATCTCCAAGCCTCTATACCACCTCGTTGTTAGAAAGGATTTGGGAGAGATTCCTTCAAACCCTGACTCACCCCTCTCATCTACCTACCTCACCCAATCTTAGTATGCCCAGGCTACATCTATCTTAGTAAACATATAGTAGTTTCAACTTCCAGGTCTGTGGCCAGAGACTTCCCTCAGCATCATGTCCAGGTTAGCATAGTCGCTCTCTGAATGTCGCTGACCTAGAAATTCTGATAACTTGGTAGTGGAGCTGGTCCCAGCATCCCTGAGCCTTCCAAAGGGCTTTGTGGGTACCTACCAGAGACCTTGGTTTCTGGACCTTCCAGGCTCATGTTATATTGGATGGGTGATATCCTTCCTGAAAAGCATAGGAGGCCAATCTTCTTTCCAGAAGGTGGGCACTCTACCCCAGTTGCCCTTCCAAACCCTTGCAGAATGAAGGAATATTGAATTTAGCTCTTCCCTGAGGTTGTCTGAGCCAGCTCTTTGCTCTATAAGGATTTGGAAGGGTAGAGTATCCACCTTCTAGAGTAGGGCTTCTTAACCATTTGTGTGTGTGTGTGTGTGTGTGTGTGTGTGTGTGTTGAACTCCTCTGGCAGATTGGTGAAGCAAATGGATAGCTTCTCACAATAATATTTCACATGCATAAACTACATAGGATTAAAAAGAAAACCAATTATATTGAAATACAATTATTGAAATGTTTTTTAAAAAACAAGTTCAGAGACTCCAAGTTAAGAACCCTGGTTTTAGGAAGAAAACCAAGGAATGACACAAGCCACCTTGAACATTGGAGTGATCTTAAGAGCACTGGGGGGGGCAGCTAGGTGGTGCAGTGGATAGAGCACCAGCCCTGGATTCAGGAGGACTTGGGTTCAAATCCATCCTCAGACATATAACACTTACTAGCTGGGCAAGTCACTTAACCCCATTGCCTAACCAAAAAGCAAAAAGATTAAAAAAATAAATAACAATAATAAAAAATAATAAAAATTTTAAAAGAATGCTGAACATTCAAGAGATGAGGGATCTAGGCCTGTCTTTGCCCCGGACCTGGGGAGAGTGACTGCACTGTTCTGGGCCTCGACTTCCTCACCCATAAAATGAGGGAGTTGGACCAGATGACCAAATCCAGTCATTTTTAACTTTTCAGAACAACAAACAAGGTGTGATGATGAAATAAGGAGCCTGCTTTTCCTGTCCTGGCTTATGAAATCAATCTCATTGTCACGATTTCTTTATTCAAGACCCAAACTAACCTCCAGAGTTGGTCAACACAGAGTATTAAAGTTTTAGCTACACAAAACAAATTGTCTGGATTTGGGATGCAGACAATCCAATTTCATATTAAAGCAAGTATGAGTAGACATTAATCAATTCACCACCACCCTCCTCCTCCCTAGGCTATCTGTGACTCACATGTGGTCCCCTAAGAGGTAGCTTAGACTGTGTGTGCAGACAATGATCAATAAGGCAGGAAAAGGAGGTCAACAATCCTGGAAAAGAATTCTAAGTACAAAGACCATGTTCCCCCTTAACTCAATCAACATTGGTTACCAGAAGGAAACTATGAGAAGGCGATGTAGTGGATTCAACCATAGTATAGTGGAGAGTCCTGGATTGGGAGTCAGAATATCTGGCTTCATTTCTCAGATTCACACTTATCACATTTATCTCTGGGAGTTTGAGCAAGTCACTTAATCTCCCTGGGCCTCAGTTTCCCCATCTATAAAATGAATGGGTTGGATTAGATGATGTTTAAGGTCCCTTCTAGTCTAAATCTATGATCCTCTGTTCCAATGACCTTATCTGTCAAAAGAGGAGAAAAGGACTGGGTGACCTCTTAATTCCCTGTAACATTCTATGCTTATATAGATCATACATACATACATACAAAAACTATATATACAAAGCAACCTGCTTGGGCAGGAAAGAACCCATTGCTCCTCCACAAAGCTTTGGAGTTGAAGTGATGAGAGAATAAGGCAAAGGTATGAGAATGTTTTAAAAGAAGGGGATGAACTAAGTTATGAAGAGGAGCCTTGGGGTACTGACGCCTGGCTTAGGGGAGGTTTTGTCTTCTTTCCCTCTGGCCTTTTGGACCAGACTGAAAGATCTGGGCAGTGTGTAAGCTGTGGGAAACTCTCTCCCCTCACATCTAACCATCTGAAAGAAGGATAAAGGGTAGAGCATCAAGAGAGTAGGAAAAAAAGAACTTGGGGTTCAGATGGTGGAGGAGGAGAGAGTAAGGTGAGAGACAGACAAAGAGATAGCAGACAGAGACAGAGAGATAGACACATACAGAGAAATAGAGATAAAGAGAGACAGAAAGAGATGAGGGGAAGAGAGAGACAGAGATAGAGAGACAGAGAGGAGTAGAAAGAGACAGAATCCTCGAGTGCTTCCTCATTCCCAATTAACTTATATATTATATACACATGTAGAGAGGCAGCTAGGCTGTTGTTAGTTGAGGCCTCTCCCAGTATAGCCCATGTTTGACACCTCTACTCTAGGCAACTCTAAGATTATAAGGACAGGGAAAGTGCTGACTTGTATTATGAAAGCCTTTTTTTTTTTTTTTAGTCTGGGAGTTCCTGATATCAGTGGTCTAATCCCTATTCCTTTTCTTATATAGATAGCTGTTGCCCCCCCACCCCACCCCATACACACATCTTCTACTTTATAGAATATATGCTCTTTAAGGGTAGGGACTGACCAGCACATAGTAGAAACTAATTAAAAGCTTGTTGGTTAATTGGCTGATTCAATTGGCTAGACCCTTACTCTTTGGGAAGCTTTGCCATGAGTGGGAAAACTCCACTGTAGCATAATGGAAGGGTGCTGTATCTGGGATCAGGAGGGCAAGTTTGAATCCCAGCTCTTCCACTTGGTTGTTGTATAACTCTGAGGGAGTTACTTAATCATTCTGGCCCTCAGTTTCTTCATCTATAAAATAAAGATATGGGACCAGAAGGCCTCTTAGGACCTTTCCAGGTCTAAACCTCTGTTCCTTTCATCTTTCTAGCCTCCCCCCAGGAGTAGCTGAAGGATGAACTGAGCTTCTCTGTTTTTTCGTTTGTATGCTGGGAATGGGATAGAGCCTAACCCTGAAAAGGGTCTCATGATCTGGTAAGGGATATCTATACAAGGTACATGGACGTATGTGATCTATTCTTTTCTAATGTTACTGTTAAAGTGCTGAATGTGGTTTTGCCTTTGTAAACAACCTCAGTTAAAACAGAAATAGGATGAAGGTAGAATTTTTAATCGGATGTCAGCATGGAGAGCCATGATCCCTTTGGATAGATTGGGTAAATCTACATCCAAACCCCCACACCAAAAGCTATGTTGCCACCAGGTCAGTCAATCAATAAACATTTATTAAACTAGCTATTTATTAAGTGCCTACTACGTTCCAGGCACTGTGCTAAGTGCTAGAGACAGAAAAAGAGGCAAAAGAGAGTCTCTGCTCTCAAGGAGCTCATAATCTAATGGGAAAGACAATAAGCAATCAAATATATACACAACAAGCTATACACGGGATAAATAGGAAATAATTAACTGGAAAGACATTAGAATCAAGAGGAGTTGGAAAATGCTTCATGTAGAAGATAGAAGTTAGCTGAGACTTGAAGGAAGCCAAAGGGGAGATGAGGAGGGAAAGAATTGCTGGCATGAAAGACAGCCAAAGAAAATGTCTGGAGCTTAGAGATGGAGTGTCTTGTTGGCTATTGTCACTGGGTCGAAGAGAACATGGCAGAGAATAAGGTAAAAGAAAACTGGAAAGGTAAGAGAGGGCATCCACAAAGGGGATAGAGGAAGCCAGCTGTCTGAGGGCCAGAGAGAGCTAAGGTGGTACCCCAGAGCACCCTCCCCAGTTGGACAGAGGGCATAACACCTGCAGCAAAACCATCCATTGACAGCCTGATCACTATATGTGTTCTCTATATATTATCTAACCCTGACTCTGACAGTGATACGAAAAAAAAAAGTGATTTGAGAGGTAGGACAAGGGAGAAGGTCATTACCTATTGCAGAGATGAGAGGAAGTTTTGCAAAGGAAGGGGCATCTGAGTCATGATTAAATAAAGGCTATTTCAACAGATGAGGAGGAAGCAGAAGTGGGGAAGCAGGTATAGGGGACAGTTTAGGAGAACAGTCTAATTTGGAGGCAGAATAGAATATATGGAGGGCTAAAGCCCCGCTTCATTGTGAGCTAAAGTCTGTGAGTCTGGGGGTGGGGGATGATAAGCATGTGCCCTTTCTGTTCCAAGTCCCCATTGACTCAGAAATTGCTCCTTTCTAGGGTGTCATCCCTAAACAAACCTTGCTATGAAGATGACAGGGAGACTTCTCCCACCCCTCCCTTAAATGAGTCCTCACATACACAGCAATCTCACTCCCAAGTTCAAGGTCTCATAATTAGCCGACACAAAGTAGAGGAGTTATAGCTAGACCGAATAATCTCACAGGATTTGGAATGCAAGCAATCCTATTTTATATTAAGACAAGTATGAGCAGACGTTAATCAATCCTACTTCTATCTGTGACTCACACATGGTCCCCTGGGAAGGAGCTTACACAATGTGTGCGCAGGCAAGGAATCAATAGGGGAGGGAAAGGTACTCAGCAGAAAACGAAATCGTGAGCAAGAATTGCAAGTCTAAAGACCATGTTTCTACATAACCCAATCAGTGTTAGCTCCCAGCCTGTGACTGAGAATAGGAAGAAGTCAGATGGTGGAGGCAACTGTCTCCTCATATTGCATTAAGTATCAGATTTGGATTTAGAACCCAGATTTCTGGGTTTGAATCTGAGCTTCGTTATTTATTGGCTATGTGTAAATGGATTTGGATAAATCACTTTGCCTCTCTGTGACTCAGTTTCCTCATTGGTACAAGCATGGAAGTTGACTAGGTGGTCTCTACTCAATCAATCCACAAACATTTATCAAGTGTATATAATTTACTTTGGGACTTGGGGATACAAAAATGAAACAGTCTCTGCTCTCAAGGAGTTTACATTCTATCAGTGGAAATAGTAGCACTGGCCCTAAGTCTTGTGAACTTCAGCTTGGATTTGTGGGAACTTAGACCATACAAAACCCAGTCATCAAAGAAGTAGAACTGGGGCAGCTAGGTGATGTAGTGGATAGAGCACTAGCCCTGGAGTCAGGAGGACCTGAGTTCAAATCTGGCCTCAGTCACTTACTAGCTAGCTGTGTGACTCTGGGCAAGTCGCTTAACCCCCATCGCCTCCAAAATAAAAAAAAAATTAAAGAAATAGAGTCACAAAATTTTAGAATTCAAAGGCGATTCAGCTCAACCCATACCTAATGAATGATCCTCTAACCTCTGTTTAAAGACCTCCTGAGTAGCCCATTACAGGCTTGGATAGCTCTAATTATTAATCATTCAATAAATAAATGTTTATTAAGCACCTACTCTGTGTCAGGAGTTTTTCTCTGACATCAAATTTAAATTGACTTCTTTGTAACTTTCACCCATTTCTCCTAGTTTTGCTGTCTAAGGCAAAACAGAAGTCTCATTCCTTTTCACCATGACAGCCCTTCAAGTACCTGGAGGAACCCATCATGTTGCCTCTAAGCCTTCACTTCTCTAGGCTAAATAACCTCCATACCTCTAACTGATCTTCTTTTACAGCAAATGGAAAATGTTGAATGTGCTGGATAAGTTCACTTACCTTGGCAATATACTTTTCAGGGATGTCCACATGGATGATATACACACTGCCAGAGCTATCCCAGAGTTTGGGGGTCTCCAAAGGAAAATGTGGGAGAGAAAAGGCTGCTTAGCAAACTGAATATCTATAGAGCCCTTGTGCTGACTTCATTGCTGTATGCCCGTGAAGCCTGGGAAGTATACCATGCCAGTAGACTGAATCACTTCCATTTGAATTGTCTTAGGAAGATTCTGAAGATCACCTGGCAAGATAAGGAAGGCAGCAGATTCTGAGATCCTGTTCTGAACTGAACTGCCAAGCATTCAAACACTACTGCAAAGAGCACAACTCTGATGGCCTAGTTCGAATACGAGTTTTTTAATTTTTTAATTTTTTTTTATGGAGAACTCACACAAAGCTAATGCTCACCTGGAGATCAGAAGAAGTGATACAAGGAAACTCTCAAGGTCTGTCTAAAGAACTTTGGAATTGATTATGAGACATGGAAGACACTGGCACAGGACAGCCCAGCATGGCATGCCCATATCAAAGAAGGCTCTATAAGCAAAGCAGAATTGCAGCAGTTCAAAAGAAACATGAGATGTGCAAATTTAGATATATCTCCACTCCAAATGTTCATATGGACTATTTATGCCCAACCTATGATAGAGCCTTCCGGGCTTGTATTGGTCTGAACGATCACAGTCAGACACAACAATGTGATGTCATTTTGGTCTTCTTCAAGAATGGAGGACAGCAGCCATATGCTATATATGACACATGACATGACATGGGCTCATGACCAATCAATATCCTGGTTACCTTTCTCTAGGTCAGGGCTTCTTAAACTCGTTTTGTGTCATGGACCCCCCTTTGGCAGCCAGGTGAAGCCTGTGGACCCCTCCTTGGAATAATGTTTTAAAACCAATTCATAACTAAAAGAAATGCTGGATTTTAGCTAGAGGTTAGTGAAAACGAAAATGTATTTTTCCCATCCAAGTTTGTGGACCACCTAGAGGCTATCCTCCAACACCTTGGGGGTCCATGGACCCCAGGTAAAGAACCTGTATTATAGATACTTTTTAGCTTATCAATATCATTCCTAACCTGTGGAATCACGTTGGGACCATCACCTCCTAATTCCTCAAAGCTATGCAGTTCAATATTTCGTTACTCATAGTAGCCCCCAGACATGTTGCTCTCTAATCATGCCCCCCCACCTCACACAGGTAAAGTTGATTTTTTTTTAACCTTAGAGTAAGACTTCAGACTTGTTTCAATGAAATATTATCTCATTAAGATGTAACCCAGTGTTCCAGAATGTCACAACCTTTTTTAGGAGCCTATCATTTAATGTGCTAGCTTGCCCCCCCCCAAGTTTTGTGTCATCTGAAAATCTAATGAGGATGTCATCTATGCTTTGATACTAGTCATTGATAAAAAACTGTCAAACAGTACAGGGAACAGGAGGAGAGCCCTGGGGCGTTATACACCTGCTGCCACGTTGATATTGAACCATTAATGACTCTTCTTTGAGTCTGGCCATTAAAGCAGTTCTTAATTGATCTAATTGTACAATTACCTAGTACACATCTTTCCATCTTTTCCACAAGAGCAAAATGAGAAGTGTTCTCAAATACTTTGCTAAAGTCTAGGTAAACTGCCTCTCCAGCATTATCCCTATCTGCTAGTTTAGAAACCTTATCACAAAAGGAAATAAGGTGAGTCTGGCATAACCTGATCTTGAGGAAGTCAGACTGGATGGATCTCAGAGAAGATCCATCCTATTTCTTCTTTTTCTGGACATTCATTGATCATCTCTTTAATAGCGCATTCTAGAATTTTGCCAGGAAGGGCGGTCAAGTTCACTTGCATCCACTTCAGACTCTGTTCTCTTTCTTTCTTTTTTGAACATTAGTTCAACATTCGCCCTTCTGCTGTCCTATGGCACTTTATCTGCTTTCCACAATCTTTCACCTGACACTGACGGGGGCTCAGCAATCAAAACTGCCAGGACTTTCAGGGCTTGCAGTAATTCATCTTGGCCAAATGACTTGAATCTATCAAACGCAGCTAGGTGCTCTCCTACTACCTCCTTATTTATAGCGGGTATTAACTTCTCAAGAGGCAGACTGACTTAATGAACAGGCAGCCAGTCTCAGATTTAAGAAGACTTCTGTTTGAGTCCTGTCCCTGACAGTACTAGGTACATAGCCACAAGTAAGTGACCTGACCTCTCAGCACCCCCAAGCTACTATCCAAGACTACAAAATGCAAAGCAGGTGCACATCTGGATTGGTAGAGGTATTTTCCTCACAAGGAGTTCCCTATACCAATTAAATCATATATTCAGGAATTTCGTTTGTTTGTTTGTTTTTCCCTAGGGCAACTAGGTGGATAAAGTGCCAGATCTGGAAGTCAGTTGGACCTGAGTTCAAATCTGGCCTCAGACACTTACTAGCTATGTGACCCTGGGCAAGTCACTTCACTCTGTTTGCCTCAGTTTCTCATCTGTAAAATGAGCAGGAGAAGGAAATGGCAAACCATTCCAGTATCTTTGCCAAGAAAACCCCAAATGGGGTCATGAAGAGTCAAACAACTGAACAACAATTTCATTTAAAAAAAAACACCAACTTCCTAAAAAAAAACCCACAAAAAAACCCAACTTCCTATTAGCCATTTTTGGTTTGTCCTTTCCAATCCAAAGGTTATGTTACTTGACATATGAAAAACAGGAAGTTAGTCCTCTTTGTTCCTCTGTTTTTTGCTGTCATTGTCTTATCCAAAATAAAAGCCCATCCCTTCTTTGACTGTCCTCCCCCACCACCAGAGTTAAACCAAACCCCATTTGTTGTCCTGATTTTGCTGCAGTCTCAGTTCATTCTGAGCTTTGCAACTCCTGACATAATTAATTAATGCCTTACCCTTATCGTATTCATCCTCAGTTACCTGCCTTTGCATGTCTTTCCAGGATACCTTTTAAAAATCTTTTTTAAATAAAACCTAAGTTGATTAATTATATCCCTGTGCATTTTGATTCATTTCTTCAGACAACTTTGTTTTTTTTCCTTTTTATCAGAATTGTTTTTCTTTGTATCTTAATTCATAATAGCTTCCCATGCTTTCCTGGGTTGACTTCCCCTAATAGAATAGTAGTCTCTAATATCCTACCTCTCCTTTCTCTGAACTTTTCGATATTTGCTCTTCCAAAACCTAAAAGGGCATTAGACCACAGCCCCAACTTCCCACTCATCTGTCACGAACTTTTGAGAGAGTGGTCACTACCCTCCAAATTTCTAATTTCTGTCTTGGTAATCAGTTTTCTACTGGTTTAGAAATCTTATCACAAAAGGATATAAGGTGAGTCTGGCATAACCTGATTTTGAGGAAGCCAGGCTAGCTCTTGTCTGAGATCCCTTCTATTTCTTCTTTTTCTAGACAGTCACTAATCATCTCTTTAGATAATACATTGTAGAATTTTGCCAGGAATAACAGTCAAATTGCTTAACTCCTTGTTGGTGAAAATAAGATCCAGTATAGAATTTCCCTGTCTTGGTTCCCCCACCTGTAAAAGGATGAGATTATCATTAAGGAAAGGGAAGACATTATTAGCTCATTTCTTTTTGGCAAAGTGATAGAGATAGAAAGAAATGGAGAGACAGAAAGAGAGACAGAGACAGAGAGACAGAGAAACAGACAGAAACAGAGACAGAAAGCTCCAGAAGATGTATGCTTCTATTTCTCCCTCCACTGATCTTCACCCAAACGCTCTCCACCTTAATTTCCCCTTCTGGTGAATCACTGAATGGGTGTTGCCTCAGTCAAACTGAGACCCGGGAAAGATCTTAGCTTAAAAAGGTCAATGTCTCCCGCTACATCTGGGGCCATCACCAATAATCCTGGTCTATGTCTTGCCACTGGGCCCAGGTGGCTCCAAAGGAGTGAGGCAAGTGACTTTGTACAGCCTTCCTTCACATCCAATTCAGTCGCAAATCATGGTCTCACCTTCCTGATGTTATGGTCCTCTTTAGGAACAAAGGACAAAACAACAACCCCTTCTGGTTCCTGGATTTTTTTTCACATAAGCGCTCTTTCTTCCCTTACAAACTTTTCTTATTCCCTCTCCCTCCACTCTTTCACCTATTTAATTTATTTTACGTTAAGTAATATCTATTTAGAACCACATTCTAGTCTCAGGTTTCACCTTGCCAATGCTCACTGTGTCCTACCGGACCAGAGTTACCTCTTAGTGTTAGCAGCAATAAGTCTTCTTGCTTATGGTCTAAAACTTGGCTGATTTGCACGCAAATGTTTAAGGTGATGGGTTTTGCTGCCATCTTTTTTCTTGGATTTTTAAGTCCTATGAACTTCTGAGTTTCTTAGTACATTTTCATTATAGCTCCTCTCTATGATAGCTTGGCTAATCTACGTACTTTAAAACTCTTTTGGTTACATTTGCAAGACACTAGACATAATTACATTCCTGATTGGCTTCTGTGGTATTTTTTCATCCTGAAAAACACTAACAGGATTTGGAAACCAGCCTCAATCCCATTGGCAGTGCCCATTGAGAATAAACCATACTCTATCATCTGCTCAATCAAACTCACAGGTCTTTCTCTCCTTATCATATTCTTTTGAAAATTTAATTTCATACTTTAAGGTCTTATTCACTGATTGGGGTGAGAATTGATCTACCCCATGAGCTCTATTAGACAAGTAGAAACTGAGTATGATTTAGGGTAATCTTATATTGAGGGCATTTTGAAAACTTCCCAAACATCATAGATTAGAGCTGGAAGGGATCTTAGAGGCCATTTGGTCCAACCTTCTCATCTTACAGATAAAACAAGGTTCAAGGAAGTTAAGGGGTTTGCCTAGGGTTGTTCAGCTGGTAAATGCCCAGGGCAGGATCTGAACCCAGATCTCCCTGACTATCCATAACAACCCACTGCCTCTTTGTCCTTTCTGAAAGAAGTCTAACACAATAGTATTTTGGGTCATCAGAGGCAGTGTGGAGGCCTGGACTTGGAGTCTGGAAGGACTGGGTTCCAAACTTATCTCTGGTACCTCCTGTGTGAGGATAGGCTGGTAACTTGATCTAACTAAGCTCTAGTTTCTCCACTGAGAGAAGAATCCACAGCTTCTCAATTTGTAATCTTAGAAAGTTGTCTAGAGGAAGGAAAGGAAGAAGGAAATAAGCATTTATTAAGCACCTACTGTCAGCCTGACACTATGCTGATATTAGTTCATTCGATCTTCATAACAACCCTGTGAGGTAGGTAAGGTTTTTTCCCTAATTTTACAGTAGAGGAAATTGAGACACCCCTCCCCCACCAAAAAAAAAAACGCTAAATGTCTTGCCCAGGGTCACATAGCTAAAAAGTGTCTGAGTGCAAATTTGAACTCAGGTCTTGACTCCAGTCCCAGCTCTCTGTCCAGAAGGAAGGTAAATGACTATCCCAGACACACATAGCTACTAGATATCAGAGGCTTATGGGCTCCCACTGATAATGTATGTTAAGTAACTTTAAAATGCAACATAAAAGCCATTTATTATTGTCTCCAAATGGAGTAGGGGAGGACCAGAGTAACAATTGTTCTATTTTTGCCCCCAGAGAGAAAGACACTTAGGGAAATGAAAATGTTCCAAAGATTGCTTTTATCCTGTGTACTTTTCCCCATGAGTGAAGAAGAAAAGGCTAGCTTAAAGAAATGCCACCCCAGCTGTTATAATAGAAATCGTTTACAAGCTAAATATTTAAACAACAGGTCTATTTTTTAGACCAGCGGTTCGCAACTTTTGAAAAGTATAATGCCAAAATAGGCCTCCATGTCTTTCTGGCAGGCTGGGGATGGAAAACAGGCCTGAGAGTGAGGAGGAAAATTCAGATCTTCAGTGCTAGGCGCTGAATGGCAATGGGGAAGGGGGTGGTCAAGAGCCCCCGGCAGCAATGACTAGAGAAGTCATCCGCAAGCATCTGGCGATTCCTGCCAGCAGCAGTCAATCTTTGAGGTAGATATTTACCTCGCCTGCCAGAGAATCCAACTGCAAGACTGGAAAAGGTCTTGTGAGGCTCACCATTCCAACCTGTGGTAGAAAGAATGCTGAAGTAAGAAGAGATCTACCTCTTAACTTCCCTGGACCTCAGTTTCCTCATCTGTAAAATGGGGTTAATATTATCTAATGTACTTAACTCACAGGGCTTTTTCCAAGGCTCAAACAAGATAACCCACGTAGGGCTCCTTGGGGGGGGGAGAAAAAAAGTTATATGATAATATCTAGCATTATATAGAGCTTTAAGCACTTTCTATATGTTATCTCATTTGATCTTCACAAGAACACTGTGAGATAGAGGCTATTATTATCATCCCCATTTTACAGATGAGTAAACTGAGGTTCAGTGAGGTTAAATGACTTGCCCAGGGTCATACAGCTAAGGAGTATCTGAGGCAGTATTTGAACTTGGATCCTCCTGACTCTAGTGGATTCTATTCATTTCACTACCTAGCTGTTGCTTTATAATTCCAATGAGGTTATGGTGATGATCATGATGTTGAAAATCATACACATTTTGGAAGGAAACCTAAACTACAGTAGATTTTCCTGGAAAGTAGTTTGGGGTTTAAAGTAGCCATCTCCCCTTCCCTCAGGTTACCTTGTCACTCTTGTATACGTGTTTTATC
This sequence comes from Phascolarctos cinereus, assembly GCF_003287225.1. NCBI lineage: Eukaryota > Metazoa > Chordata > Mammalia > Diprotodontia > Phascolarctidae > Phascolarctos > Phascolarctos cinereus. The sequence continues at coordinate 435,454,466 of NW_027555958.1, forward strand.
TATCTATCTATCTATCTATCTATCTATCTATCTATCTATGTATAGATAGATAGATAGATAGATATAGATATAGATATAGATATAGATATAGATATAGATATAGATATAGATATAGATATAGATATAGATATACACATATATACATATATATATTCACATAATATATACATATATATATTCACATAATATATAACAATATTATATTATTATACAACTAAATATAAATATAATTATACATTATATTGCATACATGTATAGATAGATATAGATATAGATATAGATATAGATATAGATATAGATATAGATATAGATATACACATATATATACATATATATATATTCACATAATATATAACAATATTATATTATTATACAACTAAATATAAATATAATTATACATTATATTGCATACATGTGCTTTATATTTAATATATACAATTACATATAATATAGTATATAAATATATACTTATATTAAATATATGCATATATCTATAGCAATCCCTCCTTCCCTCGGGTAACCTTGTCACTCTTGTATATGTTATATATTTTTACTTATAAATATATTTATATAAATAAATATAAATATACATTTATGTTATATAATTTATATTAAAACATATAGTGGCACTCCCTAAGAGTACTCCAGTTAAGTAGTTGGACTTTTCCCCTCCTCCACAATGCAGAGTATGTACAGATGTTGTTTTCCTTTCTCTTGGGAACTGCATGGAAACTTGAGCATGGACAGATAGCCTCAGCCTGCTTCCAACTATATATAATCCACTGCTGGGTTGAGCCTCTCCAGCAGTCATGGATGACTTGGAGTACCATACTGGAGTAGTAGAAGAAATGCCTTCCAGCTATGATTGGGGAGAAGTGTCTTTTGATAAGATGTGCCGTTAGTCTAGGGTGGAAGAAAGAAGAATTCATCTGTATCCCCACATGACAGTGGGGTTAAGGCTCTCTGGGAAACCCAATCCTCACTTGGAACATGGACTCAACCAGCAGGGCATGTCTTGAAGGCCCCTGGCAGCTTTGCCTTTCCTTTTCTGTTTCTTTTCCTCTAGTATCAATCTTATGAATACCAAAACGGCCTGGAAACCCTGGGAGTGACAGTGCCAAGGGTAGTATCTACCAGAATAGTTGCAATGGTAGCAGAGGAGTAAGATCTGGCTTGTTACCAGGAAAGAGTTGGCCTTGAAGTGGAAGGCCCTTGAAAGATGATCTTGCTAAAATGGGACTGGATTGTGCTCAGCAAAAGTGAAATGCAAAACTGCTAATTAGCAACCTTACAAAAAAAAAAAACTGTTCCAGAGAGGCTTAAATACTAGCTTCTCAACTGAGTGTCCTAGTAGCTATAAGTTACTGGATTTTTTGGTAATCATTTTATGATTCTTTATTACTTAGTATCCCTTTTTCTATGTGGGAATAAACTACCTGCACCATACCTGGTCTGTGTTATATATTGGACATTTCCTTTACTCTCTATATTTTTTGGAGGAGTGGGAGGATGGAAACCTAGAGTAGAGCCAAAGGTGGATTCTTTTCCTCAGAAATCCAAGGTTAAGGAGGGGGGAGATAAAGTGCTGGAGGGCCTAATTCTCCTGCTGAGAAGGCAGGTAACCCCAGAGTAATGAAAGGCCAGGAAAAGGACAGGGATTGACACAAGTCATCAGCCCCTATGGCCTTAGCCAAATGGCACCTAGCTAAGCACTGTGATAGATCTATATGTGTGTTTTATATATACCTATATTATATACACAGTAAGTACTTAATAAATATGTGCTTTTCATTCACACATTCAGTATTTGGAGCAAGGAAGACATCTTTTCAAATCCTGCTTCAGACATTTATTAGTTGTGTAAGCCTAGGAAAGTCAGCCTCAGTTTCCTCATCTCCAAAGAGGTTAATAATAGCATCTATCTCTTTAGGTTGTTGTAAGGACCCAATGAGTTAACATTTGTAAAGTGCTTTAGAAACCCTAGAGTCTCTATAAATGTTAGCTACTACCTACATATGAGTTGCCACCCCTGTTAGAATGTAAAGTTCCTAGAGGGCCCAGACTGTTTTGATTCTATCACTAGTGCCCAGCCACAGTGTTTAGTATATACAGTAGGGGCTTAATGAATGCTTGAATGGTTGGTTGAGCACTACAGGGATGCTCTTGCAAGGTCTATTTCCCCAGAACATTTTACAAAAGCTAGCCAAAGGACATTTTCTAGAGTTAAATATGATTGGTCCATGAAATATGGACAGTGGTTTGTCCATCACTGTCCTTCTTTCCCTTATCTTTTCTCTCCACCTCCCAGCCTCTTTCTTTTGCATGCAGGTGCATCTCCTGGATAAATGAACCTGGGCCTACATTTGTAACCAAAAGGCAGTCCACATTCATTGCCTTGAATAATCTGTATCTTTCCTTTCTTAAAAAATCCACCCTTCCAGGCCCTTTTTCTCCATTTTCTGGTCCCAATAAGGATCTGTCTCAGGTTGAGAAGAATAGATGGCTCCATGCAGTACTTTGATTCAGCCTGATTTTCCACTCCTCCACACAAAGGACCCCACAAATGCCATATCCTCAGGCTGCTTTCATAGGCAGCCCAGGAGAGGCTTTCTGGTTTATTTGAAAGGAAATGGGTGGACAGGAGTAATGCACAGTCCAGACCCTTTTCCTCTCAGTCTACTCTGAACCTGCTGGCAGCCATGAAGAGGTCTTGGAGTGACCCAATTGTTCTCTGGATGAAGCTGGGTGTAAGTGAAGCCTTTACCACCAGATGGATTAATTGTCCTTAATTGCCAGCACAAAGCCATGTTTCTCTGACTTTTCTCCTATTTAATCAGCCAGAGAAAGGTTTTCTGTGGGCTTGTCTTTAGAATGGTCCTGCTTCCCTCCGACATTTGGGTGATTTGTTTTCCAACAACCCAAAAAGATGTTCACAAAGGCAATTAACACAATTTGATTTGGTTTTGTGCTGTTAATTCTCCCTCTTTGGTAAATATCTGTGTCTAGAGGGGAGAAGGGAGGAGAAAGGAGAAGAATTGTAAAAGGGGAAGGGGTATGAATTTTTCTCCCACCCAAATCCTGAAGAAAAAGGTTATCCATGGAAGAAGCTGAGAATGGGTGAGGCCTTTAGCAGCCAAGTCCACATGGGTTCCTTGAACAAATACCCAAAGTCACTCATTTTAAGAAGTGAGTCATTCTAACATTTTCTTAGTAAGATAAATTCTTGGTTCTTGGAAAAGTACATTTTTTAAAAATCCTCAGAAAAAAACACGTGATGCCTTGTTTTTCCAGATTTTTCAGCGCCTAAAAAGATAAAGTATAAAATGAATAAAGGAAACCATAATGCCAATTATCCATTACAGTTAATAAAAGTGCATTTGTGTCTGGGGTTCAATCAGAGCTCCATCATCCTCTTAGCTCCAAAACAATTTAGGAAAATTGCAGGCAGATCAAAAAGGAGGTCATACATAATGTAGTGTGATTTGAATAATTCTATCCAGTACTGAAGGAGACTAAACTTGGGGAAAAAATTTTGAGGATGCCTGGAATCATAGGATTGAAGCTAGAAGGGACCTTAGAGATTGCCTAATTCAATACCTAACTGAAACTACCTTCTCCAAAATTACCAGTGATTTCTTAATGACAAAATCATGGGAATTTGACATTATATGCAGTATTAGACACTTCTAAGCACCTCTTCTCTCTGGCATTTAAGAACTTTCACAAGCTGGCCACATTCTACCTTTCTATCCTCATTACACTCCTCTTCATACATGCTACTGTCCTTCTTAATGTCTAGCTCTCCAGTTCTTGTCTCTGTGACTTTACAAAAAATTGTCCCCCATACCTAGAATACATTTCCTACTCACCACCACCTCTTCAAATCTTTAGCTTTCCTCTAGGCAGAGCTCAAGTGTTACCTTCTACTTGGGGTTGCCCTAAATGATTTCTAGTTGAGCTAATAATGCTCATTTAGTCTTTCCTTTAAAATTATTTTAACATATGGCTATTTCTTTCCTTTGTTTCATGAGTTAATATGGCCAAAGAATTCAATATAGCATCATAGGTTAATAGCTATCAAGTCAGAAAGGACCTCAGAAGTCATCTTGTCCACTTCTTTATTTTTGAAGATAAAGAAACTGAAGTCCAGATAGCTCATGTGACTTCTCAAAGGTCATACAGCTAGTAAGCATCGGTAAGATTTGAATCTACATCTCCTAACTCCATGTCCAATCCAATGCTCTTTCCAATGTACTGCCTTATAATGTGCTAGCATGCCTCTTAAGTTTGCAGCCTCACTGTTTAGTTAAGATAATTCTTGAAAAGAAGACTCATTTTATTGATAGGACCACATTTGAACCCATAATTCATAGAATCAAATTGTTACAACCATGGTGCTTACAAGGCAGGTAGGTATATAACGGATAGGACAATGGACTTGGAATCAGGAAGACTGAGGGGAGATAATTTAAGAATTATTGGACTACCTGAAAGCCATGATAAAAGAGAGAGAGAGAGAGAGAGAGAGAGAGAGAGAGAGAGAGAGAGAGAGAGAGAGAGAGAGTGCCTAGACATCATATTTAAGAAATTATCAAGGAAAACTGTCTGGCTACCTTAGATTCAGAGGGTAAAATAGAAATTGAAAGAATCCACCAATGACCTCCTGAAAGAGATCTCAAATGAGAACTCCTGGGAATATTATGGCCAAATTCCAGAGCTCCCGGGTCAAGGAGAAAATATTGCCAGCAGCCAGAAAGAAACAATTCAAATATAATGGAGTTACAGTCAGGATAACACAAGATTTAACAGCTTCTACGTTAAAGGATCAGATGGCTTAGAATATGATATTCCAGAGGGCAAAGGAGCTAGGATGGTAACCAAGAATCACCTATCCAGAAAACTGAGTACAGTGTTTTAAGGGAAAATGGATATTTAATGAAATAGAGGACTTTCAAGCATTCCTGATGAAAAGACCAGAGCTGAATTGAAAATTTGACTTTCAAACACAGAACTCAAGAGAAGCATAAAAAGGTAAACAGGAAACAGAAATCACAAGAGATTCAATAAGGTTAAACTGTTTATATTCCTACATGGGAAGATAATATTTGTAACTCCTAAGAACTTCAACATTATTAGGGCAGTTAAAAGGAGTATACATAGACAGAGGGCATGGGTATGAGTTGTCTATGATGGGATGATATCTAAAAATAATTAAGGGATGAGAAAGTGGGTTGCACTGGGAAAAGGGGAAGGGAGGGATAGAACAGGTCAAGTTACTTCATATAAAAAGGCATGAAAGAACTTTTACAGTGGAGGGAAAGGTGGGGGTGGGGGTGGACAACAGCTGTTATTGGAATTGGCTCAAAGAGGGAATAACTTACACACTCAGTTGGATATAGAAATTTTCTTACCTTACAGGGAAAAAAGAGAAAAGGGGGATAAGAGGAGGGAGAATGGATTGGGGAAGGCAGGGGTCAGAAGCAAAACAGCTTTGAGGAGGGATAGGGTAAAAGAAAAGAGAGAGAAAAATAAATGGGAAAATAGGATGGAGGAAAATACACAGTAATCATAACCGAAAAAATTTTTATAGCAAGTTTCTCTGATAAAGGCCTCATTTCTCAAATATATAAAGAACTGAGTCAAATTTGTAAGAATACAAATCAAAGGATATGAACAAGCAGTTTTCAGATGAAGAAATCAAAGCTATCTATCGTCACAGGAAAACATGTTCTAAATCACTATTGATTAGAGAAATGTAAAGTAAAACAACTCTAAAGTACCACCTCACACCTATCAAATTGGCTAATGTGACAGAAAAGGAAAATGACAAATGTTGAAGGGAGGGGATGTGGGAAAATTGACCCACTAAAACACTGTTGGTGGAGTTGTGAATTGATCCAACAACCTTTCTGGAGAGCAAGTTGGAGCTATGGCCAAAGTGCTATAAAACCATTTGTACCCTTTGACCCAGTAATACCACTACTAGGTCTGTATCCTAAAGAGATTTAGGGGAAAAAAGCAAAAGGACCTATATATAAAAATATAGCAGCTCTTTTTGTGGTGGCAAAGAATTGGACATTGAGGAGACGCCCATCAATTGGGGAATGGCTGAACAAGGAGTGATATGTGATTGTGATGGAATACTATTGTACTATAAGAAATGACAAGCTGTATGATTTCAAAAAAACCTGGGAAGACGTACATGATCTGATACAAAGTAAAGTGAGCAGAACCAGGAGAAGTGTGCACAGTAACAGCAATATTGTACTATAAATATTAACCATAAATGACTTAGCTATTCTCAGCAACACAATGATCCAAGACAATTCCTGAGGACTTATGATGAAAAATGCTGTCCACCTCCAGAGAAACAACTAATAAAGTCTGAATGCAGGCTGAAGTATCCTTTTTTTAACTTTCTTCATGTTTCTTAGTTTGTTTATTTTTGATCTGTGTTTTCTTTCACAACATAACTAATATGGAAATATGCTTTTCATGACTGCGTATGTATAACCTATATCAAAATGCCTGATTTCTCAATGAGGGGGAAGGGTGGGAGAGAGACAGTTTGGAACTCAAAATTTTAAAAATGAATGTTAAAATTGTTTTTATATGTAATTGGAAAAATTAAATGTAAAGACCTATGCAAAAAAAAAAGAAATATGAGTTATAATTCATGTTATAGTCCATCTCCATTAGGAGGGTTATACATATATTTCTACAGTACAATTAACAGAAATTGAATCTTGCAACAATTTCCAAGAGAAGCAGCATGGTGTACTGTATAAAGGGCTGACCTTTGACTCAGGAAGACCTAGACTTAAGCCCTACATATAACACACACCCAACCTCTCAACACCCTAGGCAACTACCAAATGCCAATTTGCAGGAGAAGAGGTAGTTACTACCCTGGTAGTTCCTAGCATCAGATGAAATCACATTGAAACAAAGCAACATCCAATTTAGTTACATCCTATAACTAAAAGCTCTGCTTTGAGGTCCTCAGTAAAGTGATTACATTCACTGCAGCTCTGTAAGACACCTCCTGCAGCTAAGTTCAATTGCCTGTGTAATTGAGATGTTGGAGATTTCACATCTCCAGCTATCGAGGGTCACTTTAGTATATAACCTCAGGACCAGTCTTCTCCAGTTCCCATAGATCTTATCTATATTCTTTTATCTGAGAAAAATCACCCAAGATCTCTGCTTCCCTTTACATTAAGCCTAAATCCACTTCTCTCACCATCGTTCCTAACTTCAAACTTTGGGGCCAAGCAGAATAAATCTAATCTCTCTTCCACTTGGCAAACCTAAAAACACTTAGAGAGCTGGAATGTTCTCACTGCCAACTCTTCCCTAGTCTAATGTCACCATTTCTTCCAACTTATCTTTACACGTCCCTCAAGATCCTTGTTACCTTCCTGGAGATGATTTCAGCTTATCAATGCCCCTACCAAAATGTGCCTCCTATATATGAAAATACGGCAGCTCTCTTTGAACAGGCGATTTTCAGATGAAGAAATGAAAGTTTTCTATAGTCATAGGAAAACATGTTCTAAATCACTATTGATTGTAGAAATGTAAATGTAGAGAAATGTAAATTAAAACGACTCTGAAGTACCACCTCACACCTATCAAACTGGCAGAATCAAGCAGATATGGACCAATTAAAGTCAAACACACCAAAGCCAGCACCTCCTAATTCCTAGACATTAATGCCTCTCTTAATGTAGTCAAAGGTTGAGTTAGCTCTTTTGGAGGCTGCCCTTTGATACCACTGATTCCTATTAAACTGCTAGTCCACTAAGTTCCAATGCCTTTTTCAGGAAAACTGGTGTTGAGTCACATCTCCTCCATCTTGAATCGAAAAGTTGATTTCTTTTAACCCAAATGCAAGATTTTTCATTTATTCCTATTCCATTTCATCTTATTATATTCGGCCCACCATTCTATCCTGTTGCAATCTTTTCTCTGATGTGTTGGCTGTCCTGCCTACGTTTATGTCATCTGAAATTTTGATAAGCAAACCTTCTATGCTTTTTTTGAGTCATCAATAAAATGTTAAATAACACAAAGTCAAGGAAAAAATCACTAGGGCACTCCACCAGAGACACACCAGCTTCCAAGTTAACATCAAATCATATCCAATTAGTCAGTCAATCATACAAGCTTTCACTAAGTACTTATTATGTTCCAGGTACGATGCTAAGTGCTGAGATAAAACATAGTCCCTCTCATCAAGGAGCTCACAGTATACTGGGAGATGTGCAACTGCGGATATAGGAGATGTATACAGAGTAAATGAAAGATAATCTCAGAGGGAGAAGCAACAGCATGATTGGGGGGTGGGGTAGAGACCAGGAAAGGCCTCCTGCAGAAAGTAGTATTGTGGCAGAGTCTTGAAGGAATCCAATGAATCTAGTAGGCTTAATTCCAGAACAACATAGCTGTACTATTTTCTCTAACTCATGGTCTCATCTTTTTAGAAGAATAGACAGCATGAGAGAATTTGTTCGGGGCTTTGCTAACATCTCCAGGTAAACATGTCTACAGTATTCTCTCTGATTTGCCAGGCTAGTAAGCCTATAAAAATGTCAGGTTATACATTAATCTGCCATGAGTTTTTCATGATACAGCCATTCTGGCTCTTTGGGATTATCAGTTCCTTTTCTAGGTGCTCACTAGTTATATGGAACTAGTAATATTTATTATGAATAGGGTAGGCAATTTTTTTTCCCCTAAAAGGCAATGAAATCATCTTACTTAATTGGTCCTAGGGACTAAGGCTCAACATTTGCCATAGCTTCCTGATTGCGTAAGTATGTAAGTCTAACAAAGGTTCAACATACCCTACTGACTCAGTACACTCATATAACAAATTTCTAAATTTATTTGGGCACTGCCTCATTTTTAAAAAATTACTCAGCACCCCCCTGGAAATCTACTTTCTTTAACCCTTTAATGTTTTTTTTTAATTTGCATCATTTCAAAAAATATAACTTTTTTTAAAAAAGACGTATCTTAAATTTAATAATTTATTGTAAATTTGTGGGGTTTTCCTGCATTGAAATTTTGGTGATGCAATATTGCATCATGCAATCATATAGTATCTTATTGTAAAGAAGTCATTACATGCAAATATTCCTGCCGATGCATGCTGGACTTCTCAACAATGAGCTCCGCACTTGCCTACCAACACTTGTTTGTTAAGACCTGTGTGAGGATTTGACTACTCATTGGTTATAACTTGCATTTTGTGGGTTTATTTGGAAAAAAATGTAATTACTATGACTTTAACTCTGTTACACAACAGATGAAACATATACAAATGGTTTTTGAAATTTTTCTTAGCTTCTCTTCTTTCCTCATGCTTTCCTTATGTTTTGCCCCTTTTATTCAACGCCCCCCAGTTGCACCCAAGGCTACTGCAGCCCCCCTGAATTGTTCCAGCACCTCCCAGAGAGAGGTATTGCTCACTTTGGGAACATGTGATCAGTGTAAATACATTCTGGAATTCTGCAAATTATTAAATCAAGTTCACTGCTGTACAGTCAGAGATCTATTTTCAAATCCCCTTCTTTGGGCCTCAGTGTCCTCATTTGTAAAATGAGGGCATTTGGCCTAATTTCTAAGGTCCTTTCCATCTATGGTATAGCTAAATGCTATGATCCTGTCAATGCATCGTCAATCAACAAGCATTTATTAAGCACCTACTACATGCCAGGCATGATGCTAAGTGCTAAAGAGCCAAAGACAAAAAAGAAATAGTCCTTGCCCTCAAGGAAATTCAATTTTATTAGTGGAGACAACATGTACAGATATAAGTATATACAAAAAAATACAAAATAAATACAAAGTCATTAAAAACAAAGTCATTAAGGAGGGAAGACGCTAGCAGCTGGGGGATTAAGGAAGAACTTCTTATGGAAATTAATGATGGAGGTGATCTAGGAGTTGAGACAGAATGAGAAGGGAGTAAATTCTAAGTGGGAAATGGGAGTTGTTGTGGGGAGGGGAACCATCAAAAGGGCCAAAAGACAGGAGAACTGTACTTTATCCAAAGCCTTTTCTGTATCTGTTAATATAATCATATGATTTTTGTTACTTTTATTATTGATATAATCAATTATGTGAATAGTTCTCCTTATGTTAAGCCACCCCTGCATTCCTAGTATAAATTCTGCTTGGTCATAATGTATAATCTTTATAATATAAAGGCAGGAGGGGGGGAGAACAAAGGGGAAAAAAGAACGTTACATGATAACTTTATCATATATTTAAAAGGAATAGCAGGTTTTAAAAGATAGATTTGCAGTTTCATGTGCAATCATCTCTTTTTTATTCTGCTATGTTATGGAAATACTTATTTTATTTCTCAAGATCAAAACAAAGAGAAAACAGGAGAGGGAGTGCCATTTTTGGAAGAAAAGCAAGAAGACTAGTTTAGCTGGACCATAGAGCGCAGAAGAGGAATAACGTATTATAAAGCTAGAAAGGTCAGTTGGGGCCAGGTTGAGAGGACTTTCCATGCGAAACAGAGGAGTTTACACTTTACATTAGAAGTCATAGGGATCCAGTAGAATTTATTGGAGTTGGGTTGGGTGGGGGGAGAGACTGTTGACATGGGAAGGTCTGTACTTATAGAAAATCTCTTTGGCAGTTATATGGAGGATGGCTGGTCGGGTGAGGTTTGAGGCAGGGAGACAAATGAGAAGGCTATTGCAATGTTTCAGGAGAATTGACAAGGGCCTAAACTAGAGCAATGGGATATAAGTGGTGAGAAAGGGATGGTGGAAAATGTTGTAGAGGTAGAGGTGTTTCAAGATTTGGCAACTGGTGTGTAGAGTGAGTTGCTGTGGATAACCTCAAGGTTTCTAAACCTTGAGTAGTACCTTGCACAGAAATAGGAAGATTCAGTAGAGGGGAGCAATGTATCATAACCTTAGAAAAGATATATCGGAGCCAAGTTGTGAAAGCATTTTAAAAGTTCAATAGAACAGTTCCCATATGATCCTAGAAGTAACATGGAGTCACTGGAGTTTAGTGAGCAGGAGTGACATGGTCAGACTTGTACTTTAGGAAATGTATGCCAAGACACATTTATACTAAAGACCATAGGATCTGAAAGTACTTTTTGAATCAGCAGAGAAAGATGAGAGTATATCTCATCTCATTTTAGTGTTAAATTCATTCTCTCACATTCTAACTCTGAATTAACATGAGATAAGATGACTTTCACCTGGACAGGAAATCTATTGAATTGATCATCAATCAATCAGCACTCCAATTATCTTTCTACCTGTCTGTATAGTGGATTGACATTATAGATGGACAATTAACAATGCCCAGAATTGATTAATAGGAGTTTGAGCTAGAAAACATTTGGGAAATTTGCCATTGCTTTCAATAATCCTAAGCTTCTCCCTGTGATGATGCTAAATGGCTGCAAATCATGGACCACTGTCATCTTGAAGAATCAAAATTATAGCTTATCCAAATGGCAATGGAAGATAGATAAGGTGAGTATAAACAGGCTGTGACAAGTTAACAATGATGAGTTGGTAGAGGGCTAACTTGATGGCATGGTACAGTATGAAGATCACTGGCTCTGGATTCTGAAGATCCCAAATCCAAACCAATCTCTGCCGAGTACTACTTGTGTGACTAGATGACCTCGGAGGTCCCTACCAGCTCTAAATCAATTAACCCTATTATAAGTGACATAGGAGAAACCAGCAGTCATAGAATATCAAAGTTGAAAGAGACCTTAGAAGCCATTTAGTCTAAATCCCTCATTTTGCAGATAAGGAACAAGAGGCTTAGAGAGGTTAAGTTATTTGATGAAGACTAAAGAAGCAATTAGTAGTGGATCCAGAATATGAACCCCAGTCCTCTGACGCCAGGCCCAGTCCTGTCTCCAAGGTATATCCTACATGTTTTCTACATATCCTATATATGGACCAACCTATATATCTTGGAAGTTTTTCCAACCTCCCCCACTCCTTAGAGAGGCCAAAAGAGAAGATCCAGTGGTGTTGAGCAAGTATTCACAGGGAGGCAAAGGAAGAGCTGATCTGATCACCCCTAGCTTGTGTCAGTCACTCCTGGGGCAGGGTGTATAAAACTGACACCTACTAGCTAGGTAACTCTGCAGAGAAAAACAGCCCTTGTAAGATAAGTTAGGGACATTTACATGTGCGTGCCTCTCTTCTGTTTTAGGAACACACAGCTTGGTCTTTTCATTCCTTCTCAGCAGTGCACAAATCTTGTTTGTAGGGATCAATTAGCTGCAAAAGGTCTGTTCTCTTCAGGCCCATCAGAGAAATGATGAAACGCTCAATTTACCTCCAAACCTTCTGTGGTATTTTCTTTTGTTTTTCCATTATGTCTTCATTAGTATGCTCACTCTTCCTGAAGTTTCAGGGTAATTTAATTACATCCACAAGTTGCTTGCTTAGTCCATGGTTTCTCTGAATAGATTCGTCATCAGTCATCATCATTAATAAACATTTATTGACCACACACAGGATGCCTCAGCCAGGACTAAGAAGGATGAAGTGAAGGTTTGATATAGAACCTGCCCTCAAGAATCATCCATTCTTTTATCATGTTAGATAAGAGAGAGAGAGACAGAGAGAGAGACAGAGAGAGACAGGGTCAGAGAAAAAGAGATAGAGAAATACAGAGACAGAGAAAGGGAGGGAAGGGAGGAAGTGGAAAAAGGGGGGGGGACAGAGAGAGAGAGAAAGAGAGAGAGCGTGCCAGATGTAGAAGCAGAAGAAAAATAGAAATTAAAGGATCATAGGTCGAAAGCCAGAAAGGACCTCAGAGACCATCTAGTCCAATTCCTTCATTTTACAGAGGAGGAAACTGAGGCTCAGAGATAAGTGATTTGTCCGAGGTCATACAAGTAGTAAACATGAGAGGGGGGACATAAAACTAGGTCATCTGACTTCAGAGCCAGTGTTATTTCTACTGTGCCATATTGCCTCTTTATACAGAAGTGACCGGGATATTCTAGAATTTACGATAGGTGAAGGAGGGGAAAACTGGGCAGGAGATTTTAGAAGAGCAGATTTCAGAGAGTTCAGATAAGATCCTTTGGCCCAAAATTTTACAGGAGAAATCCTCCCCTGAGGGATGAGATACACAAAAATAAAATGGTGGCAATAAAAACATAAGCAATTCTCATGTGAAAGAAGAACAGAGGCTATCTGAAGAAATTGGTGTGGATGCTGAGAGAACTAACTCATAGATTAACTTGGATTTTTAAAAGACAGATATAGACGATGAAAGCAAGGGTAGATAACTCGGGATGAATACATAAACCAAGTAGCACAGTCCCCTAAGAACAGTGTTAGAATGGTAATGCCTAGAATGAGCTGTGGCTAGCAGGGAAAGACTTTTGGGACCAGACCTCTGATTTGATTGGTAGAGGGAACCCCCACTGAAGAAAGCACTTTTGCCAAAGTAAATTGGCTCCATGTTAGATAATAGCTTGCCTAGGACATAACAGGCACTTAAAATGTGATGGGACATAGCGTAGTGGGAAGAGTATTGGATTTGGGATCAGAGAAATTGGGATCAAATAATGTCTCTCATGCTTACTACTTATGTGACCCAGATCCTCTAATTCCAAATCCAACACTCTTTCTACCATATCATGTCCCTTCGCATTTTCATCAATGACCAGATGAAAGAAGGCACTGATGGTAAGCTTGTCCAAATTGTAGATGCTATAGAGTTGTAGAGGTAGCTGACATGGTCAATGCTCCAATTAGGATCCATGAAGATTTCAATATGCATTAGATCTAATAAGTTAATGTTTAGCAGGAATTATTGTAAAGTCCCACACTTGGTTTCAAAAAGCCAACTGCAAAAGTACAGGATGGGGGAAGAGAGAGTAGACTAGATGGAAGGGGAAAGATCTAAAGGTTTTAGTGAACTGAAAGGTCAAGGTAAGTCAACAATGTGAAATGGTAGCCCGAAATACTAATGTAATCTTCGGCTACATTAAGAAAATTATTATGTCCCAGACTAGGGAAATGAATCCTACTTTATTTTGTCCTGGTCATACCATTTCTGTAGTCCTCTGTTCAGTTTTGGAGCTTTATTTTTGGAAGGATATTGACAAACCAGAGCATATACAGAGGAAAGTATCTAGGATGGTAAAAGAAACGGAAACAGCCATAGTTAGATTGCTTGAAGGAATGGGGATTTTTAGCCTGAAGAGAAAATTGACCAAAGACATAGTAGAAGCTAGAGATGTTTATCCTGGAGAAGATAAGTCTTAGAGAGAGTATGATGACTGTCTTCAATGACTGTTTTGTTAGGGAGCTATTAGACTTGTTTTTTCTTAACCCCAAGGGGAAGAACTAGAAATAATAAGTATACATTTCAGAGTGACAGATTTTGATTAATGTAAGGAAAAACCTTCATAGGAGGTAACGACTTCCCCTTCTCTGGAAGTCTTAATGTTGAAGCTCAATCACTGCCTGCTGAGAATATTATATCAGGGATTCTGTTCAGCTTTTGGCCAGACTAGGTGATGTCTGATGTCCCTTCCACAAGACTGAGATTCTAGATTCCAAGGATGTCACAATCTATAGAGAAAATAAGAGAGGTTGACATAGAGGTAAGAAAATAAATGTAGGAACACAAAGACAATAGACAATGCAAGCAGTAACACAAACACATTAAACATAAAACATCACTCTCCCTACAAGCAGTATAGTCCTGGTCACTTGGTTGGTGTTTAACATTTGGTGATTGATTTACTCAATGTTTTACATTGGTGAGAATTGAATGTCAATGGGACATTAATGAGACCAGAGTTGAGTTAACTTAAAATCTTCCTCTTTGATGAAATCTGTTCTGATTTCCATGGGAAGTGGAGACAAGCTAACATGGAGACTCCTTAAGAATTGAGAGTAGAATACTGAGGACCCTAACTGGGGAGTAACAAGTAGACTCATATGGTTGGAGCATAAAGTTTAATGGAACATTGAAAGATCCTTTGGAAAAGTGACTTAAGGACTTGGAGTATCTTGAAGTACACAGGAAAAAATTTAGAACTGGTAAGCTGGGAGATCGGCAGCCACCAAAGGAACTTGAAAATGGGTGATCAAGTCAAATTATCACACTGAATTGTGGGCCATGAAAATTCCAATCTGTAACAAAAGTTATCAAGAACTCTGAGCACAATTAATCAACTCATTAGGGAGGCAGGGGGTCCCTAATTAATTAGGTCTAAGATCTTCCTCACAATTAGGGACCCTTCCCCTTGGGTGCTAGCTACTTTTATACTCTAGGGAAGAGCACTAAAAACATAGAAGATGGTGTTATAATTCACTGATTGGTCAATTACAGAAGTGAGGAAATCTTATGGTTGGCTAAGGGAAATGTCCACAATCATAACTACTTTGTCAACAGATCTTTCACAGGTCGTGAGACCTTCTACAGGTCATCAACTCTAGCTCATCCCAGCAGGGGCTTTCCAAAGCCCATAAGACCCTCTCAGCCACGTCTCAGGGCCTTCCACAAGTTATGAGACCCTAGTGTTTAACCAGCAGTATCTTAGGGTCCCAAGAAGTTGTATGTTTGAAGCAAAGGTCACTATGGAGTGGTTGATAGTGATTCATGATATGTGTAGAGGTAATATACCAGCAAATGAACCTTATTATTGTTATGTGAGGTGGGGGTGGGTGGGGGGGGTATTACAGCAATTATACTCATCATATTTCTAACTAACTATATGAATCTAGTATAAATAATATAATCATCAATAAACAAGAATAATCATCCATAACTCTTATTTTAACAGCATTAAACATACATAAGGAACTTAACTTATTCCTATTCTGCTTAATTCATTAATATAATCACTGATACCTACCAAATCACAATAAACTGAATAAATACTGATTAATTTGAGTAGTAGGCATCAAAATTATCATCACAGGACAATTCAGGAAGTGAAATATCTGGAATAATCTGAAGGGGGTGAGAGGGGAGTCATCCAATTGTAAGTTATAACTGTTGCTTATAACTCTTAGAACTAAAACTTTGGTAGGTAAAAGAAACACAGTGCCCAGACTTTTAGAAGGAAAAATTTGCCTTAAATGGAATTGCCTGTAATTTTAAGAACATATTTATCATTTTACCAATATGGAAAATCTAGATTACCTCTCTGCAGATTAATTAAATTCAACAAATATTTAGTAAGCACCTACTATGTGCCAGGCACTATGCCAGGCACAGAGGGTACAAAAACAGTAACAGAAACTGTCATTCCACTCAAGGAGCTCACATTCTATTGAGGACATATAATGTATACAGATAAATAAGTACAAGAGCATGATAGTGAGAAGGAAGAATGTTGGCACCGAGTCAAAGGATCTAAGTTCAAATTTTGCTACTCACACTCACTCCCTGAGTGACTTTGTACAAGTCCCTTGCCCTTTCTAGGTCTCAGTTTCTTCATCTATAAAATGAAGAAGTTAACCTGTAAGGTCTCCTCCAGTTCTAGATGGATCTATCTATCTATCTATCTATCCATCTATCATCTATCTGTCTATGTCCCATGATTCTAATTTCAGCAGGATGGAATAACAGCACTAGGATCATAGATGTATATGTAGAAGGAAAAGGGTAGAGCTGACAAGATTTGATAACTAATTGAATTCTGGGAGGCGTAAAGGAGACAAAAGAGTTAAAGATGGAATTCACACCAATATATAATACTAAGGTGTCCCCCAGGTGATAAATGGGCAAAGGATTGAGTGGTTTTCAAAAGAAGAAATGTAAACTATCAGCGACTACATTAAAAAAATATTCCAAATGCCTACCAATAAGAGAAACGCAAATTAAAATAACTCTGAGATTTTACCTCACTGTTATAATATTGGCAGAGATGATGAAAGATGGAATATTTAATCTCATAGGGGCTATCAGAGGCCAGGTGTACTAATTCAATGACTTGGCCCATCCATTCTGGAAGACAATTTAGACTCATATGAGAAAAGTAACTATGCTATTCAGATCATTTGACCTGATGATCATACTCCTAGACATATATTCCAAAGAGGTCAAAGATAGAAAGTAAAGTCCCTTACATACCAAAATATGAATAACAGCATTTTTATGGTAGCAAAACACAGAATGAGTTCCTAACAACAAGGAATGGCTAAACAAATTGTTACATATTAATATAGTGGAATACCATTGCACTGCAAGAAACAAAGAATATAAGAAATTCAGAAAAACATTGGAAGACATTTGCTGTAAACGTTTATTGAACTGAATTATAAGAACTGATACAGAGTGAAGAAAGCAGAACCAAGGCCATACTACAATGAAGTAAGTAGAAACAATGCTAAAAATCAGTTGAGTTTAGATTATTCTCAGTCCGAAAAAAGTCTACGAACACAAGCTCCAAAGACTTGCCGGTAAGCAGGGTAGTTAAGAAGGATGAAATGGAGAGAAGAGACACTTGAGGCAGAGAGATCAATTGGAATATCATTTCAGTAGTTCAGGCAAGAGGTGATGGGGGCGTGGACCAGGGCCGTGTGGTTGCTGGTGTTTGTCCATCGTTTTGGAAGAGGACTTTCAGGTAAATTGGAATTCTAAGATATGTTTTTTAGTTACCTGGCTTTTTTCTGTCTCTGGGATTTGGGTGGGAGTTGGGGGGGTTGGGGAGAGGAAATTAACATCTCTTTTGGCTGACCAGCCTGGAATGAATTATAAGATCACATCATCAATATATGAGTTTCTTTATGAAAAAACAGTTTCTTCTCTGCACAGGGATTCTGCAGATGATATTCAGACTACTCTGTGCAGAATACAGCACAGAGAAGGGCTGAAATAGTAGGAGGTAGCTGAAGGAAAGGAATAAACATTAAGGATGTTAATGAGACCACTTAAATACATTGGCATTGGCAGCCCCCACCCCCATTATCTAGAATGCTCTCCCTTTTCATCTCCAGTCTTCCCTGGTTTCCTCCATGACTTGGCTCAAATAGTCTCTTCTGTAGGTGGCCTTTCCCATTCCCATGCATCTCTACTCCCTTCCCTCACCCTTCAGCTCCCACAGCTAATGCCTTCCCTCGGAGATTACCTTCTATCTATGTACGTTGTTATCACATAGTTCCTCCCATTAGAACTTGAGCTCTTTACCAGGAGGGACCATGGTTTTTGCCTGACTTCGTATCACCAGCACTTAGCACAGTGCCTGGCACATAGCAAGGACATTTAATACCTGTTTGTGGACTGTTTGACTCCTGCATGCTGCTTGCCCAAGTGAAGGCACGCATAAAGGTCAGAAGCCTGTTACTAACAGGTTTACTCACTGTTTTTGTCCCCAGAACAGTTGGAATCCCAGAAAACATAGGGTCTTTACTATTGCCCCACAGCACCTCTGCCCTCCCCACAAACATAGCAGAAGCCTGGACACCATGCAAAGGCAGCAGCCCCTCACTAGTTCTATATCTTTCCATTGTCCTTGCTTCCTTCTCCTCTCTTCCCTCCAAATTCTCAATCTCCCTTCAATTTAGATGCAAACTTTAAGTTTTCACCTTTAGCAAATAGCGTGGGGAAAGGAGAGTTTTGGGAAAGGGCAGCTCCTCATTCATCTTCAACGTGGAAAGTTTGACTTTCCTGACTGAATATGCCAGTTGGAATGAATGATTGGGTTGAATTGGATTGTTCATCAATCACATTGAAGCAACTTGTATATGAATCCAATTGCAAAACATTTGAGCACCTAAAAAGAATTTGGATCAGGAAAAGTAGTCTTGAAGCTTAATTAAAAGCTAGTAAATAAATCACCTGGCTACCCCTTTCTTGTATGTGGGATAAATGGAAAAAACGACCCCAAGTTCAAGTTATGCCTTGATCCACATCCATTCAAAAGCTTAGGGTCACCTCAAGATTGCCAAAAGTCTTTCAACAATGTCTTTTCTTCTTCTCCTTCTCCTCCTTCTATTTTGACTTGTTTCCTGCTGAGTGCTGCTTCCTGCTGGACTTGAACCTTGGTGTCATATCTATCGCTACTCCACTGACAATGCTGCATCTTTGCTGTGGGTGTAGAAACTTGTCTCTCTCTGCCTTACTTTGGCTCCTGGACTTCTGGGTCTCCACTGAGCATAGCATTTAACTGGCCTCCTGGTCCTGCTGGGCATTGCTTCTTTCTCCCTCTGGGCTTCATCTCTTCTGGGTTTCTGGCTGGTCATCTCAAACAAACAATCACTAAGTGTTTATTATGTGCCTACCATGTATATTTTAGGCGCTGTGCCGGGAGCTAGGAATACAAAGACAGGAATAAAAATGTCTCTACTCTCAAGGAATTTATATTCTATCAGGGAAACAACAGATATACCCATCAGTACATGCAAAATGTATCCAAAGTAAATACTGTGTGATTTTTTAAAAGGGGGGGGTAATGGTTACTACTGGCTGGGAAGATTAGAAAAGGCCTTATGTAGGAAGAGGTATAGGATCTGAATCGAGTTTTGAAGAAAGCTAGGTATTCTAAGAGGCAGAAAGGAAGAACCGAGTGCATTTTTGGCAAATGAGAGAGAGCCTATAAAAAGGCACAGAGATGGGAAAGAATGTCATGTCTGAGGAGCAGCAGGAAGGCAAATTTGGCAGGATTGTATGGTATAGGAAGAGAAATAATCGGTAATGACAATGTAAAACTAATATGTGATACGGAATCAAATCATAAAGAGCTTGAAACACAAAACAGAAGGGTTTGTATTTGCTCCTGGAGATATCAGGAAGTCACTGGAGTTTATGGAATAAGGAAGTAACATCTCATCTCCTGAGCTCTAAGGAGCAATGGCTCATATTCTTGAATCTGAGATTTGGAGTTAGAAGGATCATTAGTGACCATCGAGTCTGATCAACTCCTTGTTTCATAGATGAGGGACAGAAATCTGGAAATCTAGAGAGGTGCCTAAGGTTTCACAGGCTGCTGTAACCACAGCAGGATTTGAACCAAGGCTAGAAGACAGGATAGGGAAGGATAAAACAGGGAGAGATAAAGCGTGCTTTTATAGCCGGAGGCGATGAACCTCTCCTGCAGGCTAACAAGGTAGAATGCCCCTAGGCTTATTGTCTTTTCTTTCAGCTCCCTATGTCTAGGGCTGAAATGAAGCCCTACGACAGGGTTAAAAATTCCCAAGATCCTCTCCAAGCTTGTCATGCAAATGAATTTGAACCATAACAAAAGCTAAGGAAAGGATGAAAAGTCATCATTCTCCACTCATCTGGCCCACATCCCTGACTTTATTATTATATCTGTCAGCAGCAAAAAGCCCTTGGCTTTGGGGCTGCATTTCTGTCAGCCGAAAACCTCTATGTCTGTCTTAATCAGGAATACCTGAAGATATGCTGAACTCTATAATAAATATAAGGAAGAAATAGAAAATGTCAGAGGACTTTGATACTGCTCTCTCTGACAAATGAGTTGGCCAGACCTGTGATTTCATTTGTACTGAAATCACAGGAGAAATGAGTAATTTGGCATTATATTTGGCACTTTATATTTGATCAATTTAAATTTACAGATGATACGGATTTCAAGATTACAATTAGATGAAAATTGAATTCAATATAAATTTAATTGGATATGCTATATGACTGGGAATGCATCTCCTAGTCGATATTAGTTGGAGACTATTAGTATACGTAGTGCGGTTGATTCTAGTTGGGAACAATTATTATCCATGACATAGTTGATATTTGTTGTAGAAAGTAATTGATGGATGGTGGTGCCACACCTTGGCAGCTGTCACATCCATATTGATAACTCTGCCTTATGATGGTTTCAGAACCCAACCAGCATGGAATGCTGAAACTGGGAGATATGGGCATGGTGAATTTTATTCATGCACATGACTTTAAGATGCATTCAACTGAATTTAAATTATTGCACTCACCCTTACTTTTAACTTTTATTTTATATTTTAATTATTTATGTTTCCCATAAAAAAAAACACCCCTGCAACATAATAGAACTACAGACTTTCAGAGTTATAAGTGATCACTAGTGGCATTTTATAAGTATATACATAATATACACAAAATGGATACATGATATTTTGGAGCAGGAAATCTCAGTAGAGGAGCTAGGGATCTAGAAAAGACTTAATATAAAAGATGCTGTTTGAGCTGAGTCTTGAAGGAATTAAGTATTCCAAAAGGTAGAGGAGGGAAGGGAGTGCATTCCAGGCATGGGGGAAAGTCAGTGCAAGAGCACGGAGAGGGGAGATAGTGCATGTATGAGGAATGGTGAGTTGGTTGGTATGGCTGGATCATAGGTGATGTGGAAGGAAATAATGTATAAGGACACTAGAAAGGTAGGAAGGGGGCAGGTTGTGAGGAGACTGAAATACCAAATAGAAGAGTTAATGTTGGTCCCAGAACAGGGGTTAGCAAGCTACTGAGTCCTAAACCCAGCCTACCAAACCCAATAGCTAAGAACGTTTTTTTACATTTGGAATTTTTTTTTTATTTAAAAATGAAAAAAAAATCATTCTTGGTCTTAACAAAAAACAGGCAGAGGCCAGATTTGGCACTTAGTCAGTAGTTTGCCAGCTCTTCTCTTTTTTTTTTTTTGGCTAGGCAATGGGGTTAAGTGACTTGCCCAGGGTCACACAGCTAATAAATATTATGTGTCTGAGGTCAGATTTGAACTCAGGTCCTCCTGAATCCAGGGCTGGTGCTCTATCCACCGTGCCACCTAGCTATTCCCCTAGTTTGCCAGCTCTTCTCTTAGAAGTCATAGGGAACCACTGGTCTTTTTTGAGCAGGAGGTTGCCAAATCAGATCTACACTTTAGGAAAATTTCTTTGGAAGCTGGGGTATGGATTAGAATAGGAAGAGGCTTAAAGTTGGGAAACTAAAGGAGTTATTGCAACAAGTCCAGGCAAAAGATGATAAAGGCTATATTAGGGGTATAAGTGGTAGCTGTATAAAGGGAGAAGAAAGGAGATAGAGATGAGAAATATTGTGAATGGATTTGGGAGGAAAAATAACAAGTTCTGTTTTGAACATGTTGAGTTTGAGATACCTATAGTACATCCAGTTTGAAATATCTAATAACTGGTTTTGTTATTCAGTTGTTTCAGTTATGTCCAACTCTCCATGATCCCATTTTGGAGTTTTCTTGGGCAAAGCTACCGAAGCGGCTTGACATTTCCTTCTCCACATAATTTTATAGATGAGGAAACTTGGGCAAACATGATCAAGTGACTTGCCCAGGGTCACACATCTAGTAAAGTGTCTGAGTCCAGATTTGAACCCAGGAAGATGAGTCTTCCTGATTCCAAACCTAATGGTCTATCCACTGGGCCACCTAGCTGCCCCTAATAACTGGTTAGTGACATGTAACTAGAGCACAGGAGATAGACTTATAGATCTAAGAGTCATTTAAATAGAGAAGATAATTGGACCTATTAGAACTGATGGGGTCACCAAGTGAGAGCAAGTAAGGAAGAAGGGAAGAGAGTCTTCCATAACAGGGAATATCTGGAATTGTTTACAGCCTTGGTACTAATATTTAAAATGCTTGTTGTCTTTGGTGATTTTATATCATGAAAAATTTGCCTGCCCTGTAAACTATATTCTTTTTGTTACTTATTTCCTAGCAGACTTTAGGGCAATTTGGTGCAGAGGCAAAGCAAAGCGTTCAGCTTGGAGGCATGAGATCTGATTTTGAGTTTGAGTTTCTGCCATTCACTCGCCATGTGATGTGGGCTGAATCACATCACTCCTCTAGGTCGCCATTTGCTCATCTATAAAATGAAGACATTGGACTAGATAACCTCTCAAGTCCCTTCTGGCTCGAAATCTATGATTCTATAAATGTAGAATGGATAATCAGAAACTGATATGACTTTATTAGCAGTAATGAGATTAAAGAAGAGGCCTGATCATTTGCTTTGCTTATATACTTTAAGAACTGTGGGATTTTTCTGTCTGACTTGCAGCTGGAAACTTCCATTTGGTGTTGTCTCCTCCATTAGAATGTGAGCTCCTTGAAAGCAGGGATTTTCTGACTTTTCTATTTATATCCCCAGTGGTTAGCACATAGCAAATACTTAACAAGTACTTCATTGATTGATCAATTCATTTATTCATAATAACCAGACTTCTTCATAACTTCTACAACATGAGATCATGGGAATGAGTGAGGGGATTCTCTCTGGTGCTTTATTAAGTCTAAATTTGTTGTAGACTCTTCTATCTACTCTAAAAGGCAGCCAGGTGGCACAGTGGATAGAGCCCTGGGTTTGGAATCAAGAAGACTCCTCTTCATGAGTTCAAATCTGGCCTCAGACACTTACTACTGGTGTGACCCTGGGCAAATCACTTAACCCTGTTTGCCTTGGTTTCCTCATTTGTAAAATGAGCTGGAGAAGAAAATGGCAAACTACTTCAGTATCTTTGCCAAGAAAATCCCCAAATGGGGTGACAAAGACTTGGACATGACTGATCTACTTTAAATTGGCCCAAATGATACTGAAATTATTTTATTTGTTGATGATATTAGTTTTCCTACCGATATTTGGATTAGGTTAGATTGGATTTTTATGATGATGTGATATGTATTAATAAGATGTGAAGCTTATTAGAAACTTATCAAAAATTGAATAGATATACAAATACCTGGACTTTGTACTCTTGATATAGTTAACTAGCTCCATATTTACGCAGATAGCTTAATATGTTTTACAATGATTGTAAATAGTGGAACTTAATTGTGGCAAAGAATCCATTGAGACTATAGCTTGTATTTTACTATTAGCTTTTGGTCCTATCTACAAATAAGGGGAGAATGTTAGAAGACCGCATGCCACAGGATTCATACACACTGAAGCAATAATATAGCCAGGAGTGGCATGTCTGACTAATGAATCAGTCCTAAGTGCATATGTGGAAGCAGTGAAAAACACTGTGAAAGCAGTCTGATGAAGGGATCAATTAGCTTTGCTAATTGTTTTCATTGTTTCCCTCCCTTGAAGGGCCAAATTTTCACCTGGTTGACCACAAGTGTTGTCATTTATGCCCCTTTCACAGTATGACCACATGATCCATGAATTATAGGCATTAGGGAAGGAGTCACTTAATGGAGTGAAATGGAAGGTAAGAGAAAGAATGGGACTGATGCGGGGGGTAGTCTACATGGAGAAGATGGGAGGGGATAGGATCAAGGGTGCATGTAGAGGAATTGGCCTTGGCAAGGAGAAAGGCTATCTCTTCATCAGAAACCAGAGTGAATGAGATAGTCTGAGTGAAATAAGATGAGAAAGGGAGAGAAGGGCTAATGGTCTCAATGTAGCAAAGTCCTCAACTGAGAGATGGGGGGAAAAAAAGAGATGGGGGCAGGGGTTCCCTTGGAATCTTGGGGAGAGACAAGTAGACTTGGAATAGCTGCTGTGAAAAGTAGGATAGCAAATCTACCTAGGAGAACGACAGAATGATTGCCTTGCTGCAGAGAGGGCCCAGTTGGATTAGATAATATAGATTTGCAGTGGATTCAATCAATGTGGCTTTGTGATATCCTCCCCCAGCACCTTTCAGCAACACATGAATAGGAAGGAAAGAAGTGAAACTCAGGAGCAATCCATAGTTAGAATTTGGCAAGGGATGTTTGGAGACATAACAAAATAACAAGGAATTTAAATGTAGAAAATAGTATGAAGTTGTATGGGCTCACCAAGGGATTCAAATAGGGAAGGGAAGAGAATTTGGCCAGTGGATAAGTGATGACCTGGGTAAGAACTGCAGGGTAGGGAGAATGGAGATCTCAGTGAGGACAAAGAATAGAGTTAAGGGTCATACAGCACAGGGAAAGATGAGGAAAGATGAGATGATAAAAGATTATGATCAGCTAAAAGAATCGTACTTCTACCTAACCCCTGGAATGTTTTATAAGTAACAAATTTCCTTTTGTCTTAAACTTCTCCATTTCTTATTCTTTCTATCTTCTGTCACTCGTTGAGATCTGGATCATTCCTGATGACATTACTTCCCTTATCTCCCTTTCCAGAAGAGGCTTCATTTTCTGTCCCATTCCTTTTGATTTTGATTAAGGTAGGGAAGTTGGAATACTGCTTGCTCCTCAATACCACCCTTAGAGTCTCTCCCACTATCACTCAACAACTTCTCTTCCTTTGAGGTTCACACTATTCAAATTTGTCACCCAGTTAAGTTCTTGATGGTCATTATCCATAAACCCCTGGGACATTCTCATTCCCTCATCAATGAGTCCAATGAATGACCTACAGGCTTTCTCTCTACCCTATTTTAGGCCCTGTAGTAAGGGACAAACATGCATGCTAATGCTTTCTCAAATAGCCTAATTTCTCAGGTCCTCAATCTACTTAATTCCCATAATCTACTTCTCCATTCCACCTTAGTACCACACACAAGGACAATCTTTTGCCTTTCTTTGTATCCCTAGCATTTAGCATTCCTCTTGGCACATAGTATGTGCTTAAAATATATATATATATATATATATATATATATATATATATATGTATGTATATATATATATATATGTATATATATATATACACACACACACATATATACATATACATATATATATATATGTATATATATATATACACACACACATATATACATATACATATATATATATATATATATATATAATATATATATATACACACACACATATATACATATACATATATATATATATATATGAACTGACTGACAGAAATGGTCACACCCTTGATCTTTCCATCACCCACAAGTATTCCACTTCCATTTTAAAGAACTGCAAAATTCCTTTTCTAATAGCAGCAAGATTGTTTCCTAGTCCCTTTATATAAAGAAAAAGCCTTATCTAGAATATTTTATTCTCACTTCTCAGTCTAGGTTTTGACTTTGTTATATTAACTGGCAACAAAACAAAGTGTTATCTTCATTCCCCTGCTCTCTACTTTGGGATCTTTGTCATTCCAATTAGTTGAGCTATCAAAGGAAGGAGGTAGAAAAAGAGAACCTGGCTCTCAACCCTTGATGGACCTTATAAATTTATTATTCACTGTATAGAGATAGGGGCCTGTTGCCACAGCTTTGAAATCAAATTAACCAGCATTGATTAAGCATCCACGATGTGCCAGGTACAGTCCTGCCCTTCAGAGAGCTCACATTATGATAGGAATAATAACACATATACAGCTGTGGACATAGAAGATATGTACAGGATAAATTAAATGTAATCTCAGAGGGAAGGCACTAACATTAGGGAGGATGGGGAAAGGCTTCTTGAAGAAGGCGGAATTTTAGCTGAGACTAGAAGGAAGCCACAAAGCCAGGAGATGAAGATCCCTTGAACTGGGATTTGGGAGCTGGGGGATAGCTTTATATTCCGAGAACCAAAAATAGCCAGTGTTAGATACAAAAAGAACAAAGATGCCTTTAAGTTTCTCTATAGGTTAGGTTTGTGACTTAATTCTTAACTCTTCAGAGCCACTCCTCAGTCTTTACAAATTAACTTCTATTTACTCAGGAATTTCCTTCACTACTTCTTAAACTGGGGTGCTTTGTATCTGAGATGGTTCAAAAGGCAGATCCAGGGATTGGAATATTAATCCATTTAATTAGTTCCAGCCAAACTTTGGACACAATCAACTTCATCAATTGAGTGTGCCTTTCCCCCTTTCTTAGAATATATTCTAGCAATTGAATAGAATACCTAAGGGATTTATAATGATCTTTTGTAAAAAAAAAAACTATTTAGCTTGTGTATGTAACTTCAGGGTGAATTTAAAAGAAGATGCTAGAACAAAGGACCATATCTAAGACATACCTGCCTTGGGAATCCACAATTGTGAGGTATATAGTCAGCGGAATATGTCCTAAAAGCTTTGGAGGAATGTATGCCTAGCAATTTCCAAATACCTATAACTTTCTTTCTTTTCTTCCTTCCTTCCTTCCTATCTCTTCTTCCTCCTCCTCCTCCTTCTTCCATTTCTTCTTCTTCTTCTTCTTCTTCTTCTTCTTCTTCTTCTTCTTCTTCTTCTTCTTCTTCTTCTTCTTCTTCTCCTCCTTCTCCTCCTCCTCCTCCTCCACCTCCTCCATCTCCTTCTTCTCCTATTTTTCTTCCTCCTCCTCCTTCTTCCATTTCTTCTTCTGCTGCCGCTACTGCTGCTCCTTCCACTTCGGCTTCTTCTCCTCACTCAACGTCACCAATTCTCTTTTGTCTTCATAACTGGGTTTTTTATTTTACAACATTTTATGTGGATACTCTTGCCAAACAGAATGCCATTCCAATTCCTCTGAACCTGCAGTTAGCTCTTTCTCTCACCATAGGGTCAAATTCTTGATACTGCCAAGATCAGCTGCCCAAAGTATCAATCAATTACACTCAATTCAGTGAAGCACTAGGGATACAAAGGAAAAAAATATAGCCCCTGCCTTCAAGGAGCTTTTTGGGTGAAAATAGCATGCGTATGGGTAAACAAATGCAAAATGTGTAGAAAAGTAATACAGTAGCTAGGTGGTACAGTGAATGGAGTGCTGGGGCTGGAGTCAGGAAGACTCATCTTCCTGACTTAAAATCCAGCCTCAGAAACTTACTAGCTGTGTGACCCTGGGTAAGTCACTTAACCCTGTTGGCCTCAGTTTCCTCATCTATAAAGTGAGCTGGAGAAGGAAATTGCAAACCACTCCAGTATCTCTACCAAGAAAACCCCAAATTCGGTCACAAAGTCAGACACAAGTAAAAAACAACAACAATATAGCACTTTTGGGGCAGCTAGGTGGCACAGCGGATAAAGCACTGGTCCTGGAGTCAGGAGGACCTGAGTTCAAATCCAGCTTCACATACTGACACTTACTAGCTATGTGACCCTAGGCAAGTAACCCTGATTGCCTCATCAAAGTAAATAAATAAATATAAAATATCAGAAAAGTAATACAAAGGAATTTAGTTGGTGGAGTACTAAAATTTGGAGATTCAGAAAAAAGGTTTGTATAGGAGGTGGTGATTAGACAGATTTTTCAGTGATGCCAGGCATTCCAAGTCAGAGAGGTAAGGAAGAAGAATTTTTTTTTTTTAAAATCATAGTCATGGACATCTTGCCCCAGGTAAGTCTGATTATAATGACTAAGATAGCCCAATAATATTGTGCCTCCCCAAATTATTGTTCTAGCCTTGTTTTTTAACTTTATGTTTGATTATTAAAACAATAGCAATATCCCCAGGGATAGAAAAGCCAGCTTTATTCATACTTATCCCCCACCCAGCATTATTTAAGAGCTAGAACCTAGGTATAAGCTACATAATGATGACTGTGGGTGACTATTTGATACTAAGTCCATGGACATCCATGTGGCAGACATGTACTGGTCTCTGTATGTCCTTGGGATAAGATCTTATGTCATAAGGATTTTACCAACTCTTCTGTATGATGTACCTTGCACAAGACTGTCTTGGGATATGACAACAGTAATTTTCCAAGTCAGATCATGAGGGTCCTGCTGAACCTGCTGAAGGATATAAAAGCCCTTAGTGTCAGAGAAGGATGGGTCACTTGAAGCGTAAGAGGATGCCCAGCCAATGGTTTCCATTTCATTACAGCTTTACAGAACAGCCAGTGGATGACTATACTAAGAAGACCGCTGACCAGAGCTTTTTTCACAGCTGCTAAATTCTTCAATTACCCTGTTATCTTAGCAATAAGTCTACTGGACTATTAAGTATGAGTTGTCCACATGCCATTCTATGAAGAAACTACATAACTGCCAATGTCCAGACCAGCCGGTCTGATGATTAAGATAGATTGGTGCCAGGAGTGGGATTCTCAGAAATGAGTCCAATGAGATCTTCCCATCGCAGCCTGGAAGACGGAACTGAGGACAAGCAAAAGCTGTGGAGTGTGTTGTCCTCTCCAGAGAAGAAGAGAGAGGCTGCAGCTTCACTGAGGCAGGGGCTAGGACAGGTCATCTGTGAGGAGAAGAGAATAGAGTAGGGGGCTCAGATCAAAGTGATCCCAATCAAGGAAGAGTAGGAAGAGCATTTAGAGAAAAGGAGTAACAGAGTATTCTTTCCCTCTCTGTCTACGTGGCGAAGGACTGGGTGAAGGCACTGAGGTTCCCTGGGAAAGTTAGCTTAAGCCATAGTAAAAAACCTACCACTACTCCACAGGGAGACGTTTGGTTTGGTTTTTTTTAAGTTTCATTGCTAAATCTGATGTGCGTGTGCTGGGGTTGGGGGTGAACATGCTTGACTAAGTCTACATAAATGCCTATTCACTAGGATGAATAGTGTTTGTAAGATCAGAGTACAAGAAAACGCATATATGTCATGGAAAGAAGATGAATTTGGAGCCTGAGGGCCTGGGTTCAAATTCTAACACAACTACTTACCATCTGTCTGACCTTGGTCAAAATATTTAACCTCTATAGGTCCCAGTTTCCTCATCTGTAAAACGAGAGGATTGGATTAAATGTCTCTAAGGTCACCTAAGGTCCAGGTACTGGGCCTGGAGTCGGGAAGACTTGAGTTCAAATCTTGTCTTAGACACTTACTAGCTCTGTGACCCTGGGCAAGTCATTAATCACTATCTGTCTCATTTTCTTCAGCTGTAAAATGGAGATAACATTATCACCTAACTCATGAAGTTGTTGTGAGGATCAAATAAGATAATATTTGTAAAGCACTTAGCCCAAGGCCTAGCACAAAACAGGTGCTTAATAAATACTTATTCCCTCTGTGGCCTTCTAGATCCTTGGGTGCAGGCCTTTGACTGAGTCCAAGCTTTACAGAACAAATCCTTTTATTAAGGGGATTTGTTCTGTGAAGTTTAGATTCAGTCAAAGGGCTGCACTTGAGGACCTAGAGGTTCCCCAAGCCTGCTAAATCTATGACCCTCTTTATCCTATTATCATTTATCAGTCTCTGACTGTGGGTGGTGATGTGCACGACTGTGTGTGAATATGTCTGTGCATGTGACAGTACACGTGAGTGCGTATGTGTACATGTGTGTTTAGTAGTAGGAAGATGAAAGTTAAATTATCTCATATGACCTGGTCAACCTAGAAAGACATCTCAATCTAAAAGAAATTCATCAATATTTGAGTATCTGTGTGAAAAATTTGTCTCCACACAGGAATATTATGTGTAAAATTCAGAAGAGGAGATCACTTTTGAGGGATTACAATGTGGGAAGAGGCTAGAATGAAGGGAGCTAAGAAAACAATAATCACCTTCCCTCACACTCTTGCCATTGGTCAAGTAAAAACATGACCATGGATCAAGAGGGAGATTCTAATGGATTTTTCATCACAAATAAGATTTTCCTTCAGCTGTGTTTGGTTCCCTAACTCAGAAAATCAAGGGGTTCTCAATGCAACTCCCCTGAGGCAGCAGAAGCTTGAACGCTGTCAGCCAACAAATATTTATTAAGCACTTACTGTGTCCTAGACAATATGTTAAGTGTTACGGGTACAAAGAAAGGCATGGTCCCTGTGAGCTACTCAAGGAGATCACCATCTAACAGGGAAAGCAACATGCAAAACCAACCAAAATAAAATAAAACAAAACATGTACATACAAGATACATAAGAAATAGAGGCCAAAGCTGTGGCCCATTGGTTCCAAGTCTTATACTCTCAGCCCTGGGCATGGGTTCTCTTTTCCTCTTTTCCCCCCAAGTCCCTAACTTCTTTTCAATTTAGACGCGAACTTTAAGTTTTAACCTTTAGAAAATAACAGCTGAGAAGGGAATGTTTTGGGAAAGGGCAACCCATCTTTCATCTTTAGTGTGGAAGGTCTGACTCGGCTGACCACATGTGCCAGTCTGAATGAATGAGTGGGTTGAATTCAATTATTTATTAATCAAATTGAAATGAATTGCATATGAATCTAAGTGTAAAATATTTTAACTCATGAAGAAAGTTTGAAACAGTGAAATGGAGTCTTGAAGCTTAAGGCTAGTAAATGTAGCATATGGGGTACCCCTCTTACATGTAGGACCCCCAGAAAAGCTACCCTAGATTTAAATTACTCTTTTTCCTTATCTACTCAAAATAATACATCCCAAACATGTATCAGTATATTTATTTTTATAAGTCAGCCCAAGGATACAATTACTTCAAAGCAAAGACATTTAATTAAATAGCGTAGGAATAAAAGGAGCACTTGAATGTTTTCCCCGTAAACCTGGGTCACACTCTCCCACATATCCATATGCCATTACTGGGAATAGAACACATATAGGGAGTCACATGATTAGCAAGATTGCAGTTGATTTCATCAAACCTCTCCTACACCCAACACCCTCAAAAGAAAAATGAATGCACCAAATCTATATTAATTAAAAGTATCAGCAAGAAGAAAAGACAATACCAAAAGAGTCCAGACAGCACATCAATCAGCAAATATCTGATTTATTTGCCAGATAGAGAGGGTGACTGCCAAAAGCAATAAGAGCGTTAGAATTTAAACTAATTTGAGGGGGGGAAATCTTATGAAGAAAGATGATGGACAATTCTGGGCAGAATCATCTCATAAAGCAGAGAGAAGCCATGGAGGCTTAAACCAGTTTAAAGAAAGCTTGGCAAGATGTCCAGGGAGGCAAAGTCATCCAAAAGGCATTTAAGGACGAAAAATGGAAAGGAAGACAACAGTCAGCAGAAAACTTTAAATGACCTACAAAAATCATTACAACAAACTTCTCCACTGAGAATTACCACACTTGGACCCAATATCATCATTGTCTATATATTTTATAAGGTGGTGGAAATGTCCTTTAAGAAAACAAAGATGGGAAAAGCAACTTGATTGGACCAAGAGTATATGGAGGAGATTCATGCTATGAGCAATTCAATTTGGGAGCATTTAGGGATCCACATAAAATGTATGTGAAGGAGGGGAAGATACCAACAGTGGGGAAGACATCTTGGATCTTATTAATAACATATCTATTATAATTAACAATAAAAACCAGCATTTATAATAGCACTTTTAGGTTTGCAAAGTGCTTCACAAATGTTATCTAATTTTGTCCTTACTACATACTTGGGAGATAAAAATCTATTATTATTACCATTTTATAGATGAGAAAAGTGAGGCAGATATGGGGTGGGGAGGAAGGGAAAGGAAACAAACATTTATTAAATTTTGACTATGTTCCAGGCATTGTGCTAAGGGCTTTACGAATATCATCTTATTTGGTCATCACAATAACCCTGGGAGGTAAGTTTTACTATTATCCTCATTTTACAGATAAGGAAATTGAGTCAGGAAAAGCTTAAGTAACTTGTCCAGGGTCATATAGCTAATAAAGGTCATATTTGAACTCAATTTTTTGTTGCTCTAGGCCTGGTACTCTATCCACTGCACCACCTAGCAGGAAAGGGGCTCAAAAACCCCCCAAAACACAACTGCAGCATCAAATATTACTTAAATGCTTACTCTTCCATTTAAAAAAAACCAAAATCTTTTGAGAGTCATAAATACATGGATTGAGGATATCCTTGATGAAAGAATTAATTAGTAGGTAATAAGCAGGCTTTCACAAACAATATTCAATAATGGACCAACCATATCTTTTACCATTTCACTATTAATGTCAAGATGTACAGAATTTGAGATCCCATGGTGATTATTATGTGTTGATAACCAAAAGGAAAAGCATTTGATCCAATATCACAAGAAATCAGCTTTATAGGCTCTTTTATAGAATACTGTACAGATAATACATGATAGGGCTGAACAAGAGGAGAGTTGACTGAATTACCTCCAGGGAATTGCAAAGCTCCTTTCATGACACCAAGATTCTGATGAAATCAAAGGTCCATATTTTTAATACCAACATTCTATCAGTGCTGCTCTAAGGAAGGAGCGGGGGAAATAACTGTCTTCAGAGAATTAAAACTGAAAGAGAGCACATGGTGGATATGAACAGTCTGCAACATATAAGTAATGAGAAATGCCAAAGAATAGCAGTAAAAGATGTCATCAAGGAATTGTATTATAGGAAGAAAAGGTGAACTGGACATTTGTTGAGAGAAAGGGATGACTAGGAAGGTAGCTGGTGTGCTCCACTGACACTGTCATGATGTCAAGCTAGAGCAAGGAAGGCTTCCAGTATATTGGGTGGATTTCTGTGGCAAAGTTATGGGAGCCCATGGACAAGAGTTACATACAATAGATGGGCATGGATAAGGTGATGAGCCACATCATCAGAGGGAACTTCCAAATAAATGAGATTACAGATCCATCTGAGTCCTGAGTATTGAGTAAAAGAGACTGATAATTGTGAAACCACTTACCAAAATTTTGGGGACGCAGCTAAAGCAGTCCTCAGAGGAGAAATTATATCTCTGAAAACATACATCAACAAAATAGAAAAAGAGAGGGCTAATGAACTGAGTACACAATTTTAAAAACCAGAAAATCAGCAATTAGCAAGGCCAAAATGAGCACAAAAGAAGAAATCTTGAATATTGGAATAACAGATCATTTGGGAAATAAAAGGACTTTAGAAATGATAAATAAATCTAGAATTTTTTTTAAAATAACAACAAAACTAATGAAACTTTAGCTCACCTAGTGAGAGAGAGGAAAATCGTATTACTAAGCTACAATTCCTTCCCTCCTTCTCTATGGCTACTTGGAACATCAAGAGCTTTGAGCTGGGGGATGAAAGGTAGAAGTACAGAAAGTGATGTGAGAGGTGCTTTGCTCAGTGTCAAGGGGAGAGGAGCACCGTGACAATGGTGGAAGGTTCTGACCACTGAGTCCTCTCATTTTGCTCCATGATAGGCTAGCAGCAACCAGAACAGGTCAGGAGCCCTTACTAGAGATAAGACAGACAGGCCTAAGAGAAGCTTACGTCTTCTTCCCAATCCAACAGAATCTCACAAATCCCATATCCTCAGTACTTCCAGGGTTTCTGCATCAGAATCTGAAAACCCATCTTGCTGGCCTTGTGAATCAAACATCTTATGGAATTAAATTGTTATACTCTTTTGCCCCATCAAAGGAGGACTGAGGCTGTTCATTTACTAGAATTCCTGGTTTCAAACTGGTCTTGTGTCTGGAGGACTTCTGCAATGTAGAGCAGCAGGCTCTTGGTATGTGTTCAACATGCATAATTCTCTTGTTATTTTGTACTATTTGTTTCCTGATTGATTTTATGCTGAGAAAAACAAATGTATGCAACATCCAAACATATTTGGCTGCTTCTGAAGAAGGAAAACTCCATTTTGCCATAGTTATGTGCTTAGAGCTAACTGAATATATCCAGGAAAAGGAGGAAGGGTTTGCCATTGGAGGAAGGAGCTCAGAGCTAAGCCCTAATTGAATGAATCAATAAATCATGCTACTAAACAGCAGATTCATGTTGTTCCATAGAAAGAGGTGAAGCTAAGGTTTAGGTCATTTATTCCATGAGAACCATATAGAACATGGCACATTCTCAATTCTGCTCAGCATGGAATGTACAAACCACCAACATGAGCAAAGGATTCCCCATGAAACTTGGGACTCAGATGCTCAGAACCGAACATTGTAGTGTAAGAGGCTATCAATACTACCTGCTGATTTAAAAAATGAACAAAGTGAATCTACAAAGAACATAGGAAGTAAAAGGAATTATCAGCTAGCACTATACACAGTAATATACTAACAAAACCAAAAATTTTTTAAGACTACTTATAAAATACAAACTACCCAAATTAATGAAACAAGAAATACAGATCTTATGCAATCTAATCTCAGAGAGTGAAATTGAACATGCCATAAATGGACTAACAAAGGGCAAAAAAATGTACCTGGTATAGATAGATTTATATGTGAATTTTCTCAAACATTAAAAGATCCAAAAATTATTCTCAATAATTGAGAAGGAAATAACTTCAATAAATGGTAAACAAAGGACGCTCCCTCCCTCAATTATTATTTGATATAATTCTAGAAATGCTAGTGATATCAATGAGTTAATTAGTATAAATTAAAGGCATAAGCATCAGCATAGAGGAAGCAAAATTATTCCCATTTGCAGATGGCATGGTTTATTTAGAAAATCCCAGGGAATCAGTAAAGAAACAAATTAAGCTCCAATATAGCCCACGTAAAATAATAGGATACAAAATAAATCCACAAACTACATCCAGCATTTTTGTATGTCAGTAAAATACATTTTAAGGAGGAGGGAGGAAATGATAAACAGAAGAGAAACTCTATTAAAAAAAACTACAAAATACAGAAAAAAGAAAAATCTGAGAATCAATCCTTCAACAAGCATTTATTAAGCAGTTACTATGTGTGAGACACCGTGTTAAGTGCTGGGCATGCAAAGAGGAAACATGAAACAGTCCCTGCTTTCAAGGAGATCATATTTTGTAGAGAAAGACAACTTGCACATATTTAACAACATAAAGAACAAATATAAAATAAACACAAGATAGTTTAGGGAGGGTAGGCAATAACAGAGGGTCAAGAAAAGCATTCCTTAGCAGATGGTGCTTGTTCTGAGTCTCGAAGAAACTAAGAGATCCTATGATGCAGGAGTGAGGAGGAATGGCCAAAGCAAAGACAGAGAGATGGAGATGGAGGGCTGTGTGTGAGGAATGGCAAGAAAGCTAATTTGGCTGGACTATATAATGTAGGGAAGGGAGTCATGTATACAACATATAGAAGAGAAACAAGTTGGAAACAGGTTGTGAAAAGATTTAAAAGTCAATCAGAAAGAGTTTATTACCTTTTATCCTAAGGCAATAGGGGGCCAGAGGAGTTTACTAAGTAGAACAATGGCATGGTCAGATTTTAAATTAATAAGAATCATTTTGACAGCTAAGTAGAGGATGGATTGGAATGAGGAGAGAAACTTTAGGAATAAAGACCACTTGGTAGAACATTGCAACAGTGCCAATGAGAGGATCTGACCTGAGTTGGTGATACTGTGTTGGTAGATTGAAGGGGATGGATGCAAGAGAAGCTGTGGAAGTAGGAAAAAAACATCTAGCAACTGATAGAATATGAAGAGTTAGGAAGAAGTAGCAGTTGAGGGGAAAACTCAAGTTTTACACTTGAGAGGTTGGAAGGATGGTGGTGCCTCTGATAGTGATAAGAGGATCTGAAAGAGAAGGGGTTTGAGAGGAAAGAACATGAGTTCTGTTTTGGACATAAGGTCATAGTTTTAGGTCTGAAATGTACCTTAGAGGCCATCTAATCCATCTCTCTCATTTTACAGATGAGAAAACTGAGGCACAGAAAGTTTAACTGCCTTGCCCAATGTCAACATAGCTAATAAATATCTGAAGTGGGATTTGAACTAAAGTCTTCTTGAGTGCAAGTCCAATGACCTATCTATCTATTATTCCACTTTAAGATATCAATGGTGCAATTCAGTTTGAAATATCCAGTGGGCAATTGGTGATATAGGACAGGAGCTCAAGAGAAATGGGTACCAGATATATGGATCTAGAAATTATTTTCAGAGAGATTATGTTTAAACCCATAGGAGCTGATGAAGTGCCCATGAAGTCACCAAATGAGTCAATATACCAAAGTACATACAAGACATATAAATACACTTACAATGCACTCTTTATTAAAAAACAAAAGGAAGATAACTGAATAACTAACAAGGGAAGAAAATTAACAGATATTCATTGCTTCTGGCAGAGCCACACCAATACAATAAAAATGATAAATCTACCTGAGTTAATTTACAGATTTAGTACCATATCAATGAATCTACCAAGGGAGGGATGAGAGTGAAAAATTGACCATGACACCCAGGTTTTGAGGATAGGGGACTGGAAGGATAGTGGTGCCCTCAACAGCAATAGGGAAATTTAGAACAGAAGAGGATTTGGAGGGGAAATAATGAGTTCAGTCTTGTATATGTTGAGTTCGAAATGTCTCCAATCATCCAGTTAAAGATATCTAATAGGTTGTTGGAGATGCAAGACTGGAGATCAAAGGAGAAATTAGGGCTGGATAAGCAAATTTGAAAATCTTCAGCATAGAGATGATCATTGAATCCATGGAAGCTGATGAGATCACCAAATAAAATAGTATAGTGGGAGAAAAGAAGAATGTCTAGGACAGAGTCCTGTGGGGTATTCAGTTAACAGGCATGAACTGGATGAAGATCCAGCAAAGGAAACTGAGAAGGAGCCGTCAGGTGGTTAGGAAGAGAACCAAGAAGAGTAGAGTACTGAAAACCTAGAGAGAAGGGAATATTGAGGAGAAGGTAATCAACAGTGTCAAAGGCTGCAGAGAGGTCAAGAAGGGTGAGGATTGAGAAAAGATGTTTAACTTGGCAAGTAAGAGGTCATTGGTGGCTTGAAAGAGAGAAGTTTCAGTTGAATGATGAAGTCAGAATGCAGACTGCAGAAAGTTAAGAAATAAAGAGGAAGTAAAGATACTTATTAGAAACAACCTTCTCAAGGAGTTTAGCCACAAAAGGCAGAAGAGGTATGATATGTCAATGAGTATGGATCCATGGGTCAAGTGAGTTTTTGAGGATGAGGGAGATATGGACATGTTTGTAGGCAACGAGGAATTATCAAGTAGAGAGAGATAGATTGAAAATAAATGAGAGAGAGTGGAGAAGATAGAAAAGACAATGTGCTAGAGAAGATGGAATGGAATGAAATCGCTTATATGTTTAGAAGAATTTACCTTGGAAGGGACAAAGGCCACCTAATCATGTGAGACAAGGGTGACTGATGAGATAGTGGCAAAAGGTGATATGAGACAAGTAGGAGGGGAGAAAAGGGAGGTCTTCACAAATAGCCTCAATTTTTTCAGTAAAATATATGGGAAGGCTCTCAGTTGAGGTGGAAATGGGAGAGGCATAGGAGGTTTGAGGAGGGCTGTAAAGGTTGGGAAAAGTTGTTGTGATAAGAGGCATTAGTTAGTCGATTATAGAGATGTAAAAATATTGTCTAGCAGCAGTGTGGGCCCGATTAAGATTATGTTGACATAAATTTGTAGTGGATCCAGTCAGCATGGTTGCGTGATTTTCTCCACCTTCAATTAGCAGCAGGTATGTAGGAGCAAGGTAGTGGAGAGTTAGAGTAATATAAGACTGAAGCTTAGCAGGACTTGATCATTAATATATTATATTAAGAATATATTAAGAGGTAAGAGCCTGAAGAGCAGAAGACAGCCTAGAATTGAATTGGTTTACCAGGTGGTGGATACAAATGTAATGGAAGGTTATTATTATATTATATTATGTCATGTCATGTGATGTCATGTATTATTATTATTATATTAAAATTATGAAAATTTCAGAAAAAAACATGAAAAAACTTGTATAATGTAATAGCAGAACTTCGTTCAGTTAGAACACACTAATTACAATAATGTTAACCAAAATATTAAAACAAAACTGAGATCCCTCTTCTCCCCTTCTAATTATCTCATACTATCCAGATTCCTTCTACCACTGTCTCCTTCTTTATCATAACTGTACTGACTAATTTTAGCCCCAGAGGTAGTAACTTCAAAAGCACTTCCCAGTACTATGGAGGCAGAATGTTTCGTACACTATTTTCTGTGGTTGCTTAGTCAATCGGTTTTGATAAAACTATTTTTTCTTTGTTACAAGGGAAGACTCATTGACTGGGTGTGGGGAGATGTATCTAGAAATTACTATGATCATGAAAAGGCAACTATAATTTTTTAAAAATCTATATGCATAGGAGTCACACATGGGAATGATGTGGCACATGCATAGGGAATATGAGTGGCCACAGAATACGTGTTGAGGAACAACTCACTCTTCAGATGCTGATGCCTCTCCCATGTCTTCTGCTGATGCCATCTCATGACTTTCATTCAGCTTGTGCCATGCTGCTTTCTCCTGGACCTCTGTCTGGGCATCAAGTCATTTTTCTGCTGCTTCCTGCTGAGTTTACCTTTCTTTTGCTGCCTCATTCTACTAATCCCCACTCCTCTCTTTCTTGCTCTGTCCTGGGCATCTCCACCCTCTACTAGGCACATTATTTAGTTTACTCTTGACATGGCCAGACTCAGCCATCAGAGGCATAATTACAGTGCCTTGCCCAAAATAAATTCATGGAATACCAGAATAGCTCAGTTATGCTCTTTACTCTTATGAAGTCTCTTTCCTTAGCCTTACTACTTCTAAATATTTCATTACTTATATCAGCAATAGACTACAGGACCATCAATAGGAAACATAACTTTTATCCTCACCCTTTCCTAATACTTTTGGGGAGGCAAGAAGTAAATATGAGCTGACTCTGAAAGCCTCCAGTTAGCAACATTTCTATGAACATCAGTGTGGTAGATAAGTGCCATTCATCCTGAACTAACAACTCCCAGATATAAGACCTTGTGTCTCAAGTTTCTCCCAGTTCCTGCCCTCTCCTGAGGTGCCGTACACCAGTCTATCTTGGGAGATAAGGCAAGGAGATGAAGCCCCTAGTAAAGTTTTAAGGCCACTCATTATTACATTTTGGCATCTAATCTCCTGAATGATATCAATTCCCTTCATGCCACATAAGGCAGGTCATTCACAGTGCGAGACATACGTCCTGCTAATGATCTTTACTCCACACCAGTTGTCTTAGAGTCCAGCTTATTTATGAGGGAAGGAAATTGGAGACCATGAGTTGTTTTCCTAAAAGAACACTTACCAGGGGTTCTTTTACCCATCTCTGAGAGCTCCTGAATTCTAAATTACCCTTATGCTTTTGCAATAAATCTATCCTACTACTAATTCTGAGTGGTTTGTGTATCTTCCTTCTCGAAAATCCTCAAATTGATTACTGCTCATCCATCAGGTCTGAGAATTAAAACAGACTTCTATCAGAAGTGGAAGTTTTGGGAATGAAACCAAAGTAGGAACTCTGTAGAAGGGTAGAATGTGGTTCAATGAGAAGGCAAGGGGACCAAGCAAAGATTTTCCCATCTCAGGACAGAAGGTTGAAAGGAGGGAAAGCATGGCATATGCAATGAGTTGTCTTTTACATAACAGGCTGAAGCCCCAGTGTAGTGACAGTGTGTGGAAAAGATTGGATCTTACGTGAAAAGAGTAGATAATAAATAGGGGGTCGGGGTAGTGCAAATCAGAATGGCCTCATGGATGAGTAAGGTAATTGGAGAAGAAAGGGGTAATAAAGAATCCATCTTCCCTCCCCCTGTATGGAGAAGAATGGGAGAAAGACGCTGGGATTATAAGGACAAGTTACCTTAAACCATGCCTGAGATCCCCACTGTCCCAGATGCATTTTTATTAAAATTTCAGTGTTAAATCTGCTTTCATATGTCTATATATTTCTGCATAAATATATGCTTGTTGGTTTTAATTGGTTTTGGAAGGTTTGAGTACAAGATACTTCTTAAAAATAATTTTTAGTCTCCAATTTTCTTCTTTAGTCTCCAACTATCTGGGAGGGTGAAGGCATGGTGAGGTGGTGGTAAAGAAGTTAAAATCTCTTACCTGGACAGCCTAGAGAGAATTCTCAAGGTAAGATTACTTTATCAGTCTGTGAATGCCATTTATATGAATGAATCAGCATGTGAAGAATTTTTCTCCACATATGGATTCTAGGAATGATACGTGTAAGAGGAGCAAACTCCTGGGACAATATAACGTGGGGAGGGTCTGAAATACAGGGAGCTAACTTTGGTTAGCAGTGCAGAATAAACCTGAAGGGAATGATGACACCATTTCCCCCCACCGCATCGAAAAACCCATAAACTCCTTCTTGTTAAGTAAAAGCATGCATTAGTACAATCAGTGTTTTGCTCTGCATCATGAATGACCAATGTGTTGCAGTTATTTTTATTCATGAACCCCAGAAAATCAAGGGGTCCCAGACATTTCACTATAGCTGACTACTGAAGCAATAACTTAGGGACAGTGGAAAAGTTACCACCTTCCTTATCTTACAATTGTGAAATCCGTCCTGGATTATGCTTCCTTTTTGCTTTTTATCCTCACCACCACCTCCCTTCAGTTTGGAAGCAGACTTTAAGTTTTAACTTTTAGAAAATAGCAGAAGAGTGGGTGGCGTTTTTTTTTTGAAGGACATGTCATCTTTAACATGAAAAGTTTGATGTATTCAATTGCACATGATAGTCTGAATGATTTGTTTGAATTGAATTATTCATTAAATCATTCCTTAAGCCTCAGTTTCCTCACTTATAAAATGAGTATGTTGGACTAGAAGGCCTCATAGGTCTCTTCTACCTGTAGATCTACAATTTTCCTTGGCTTATCTGCTCTGTGCTGGGTGCATCACTCTGCCAGTCTTGTGATCTCTGCGGGCATTGTTCCTTGCTGCTGTCTTCTGTGCGTAAGCTCTTTAGGGACTCCTGCCAACCATCTCAGCTGCCTTCTGAGAGGGTGCAGTGACTAGAAAGCCTCTCTCTGATAAGTGAAGGCTGACAAGTCTTTAGTCAGAGCCAAAATCTCAGACTAAAGGTTAGCCATCACCCTCAGCTAACAAAAGCCAGGCAGACTACTGCCAGGTGAAGATTTAGTCTTTTTTTCTTTTCTTTTTTTTTTTTTTTATCAAATGGATGTGTCTGGGACTGAATTACAATTCTTTGTCCCAGACACGTCTGACAGGGTTAGAAATTCCAAAGAACCATTCCAGGATAACATTACAAATGTATTTGAGCCATAAGAATCTTAGCAAAGGAGGATGTGCCCACCTGGCCCATGTTCCTGTCTTTATTATTATAATCTGTCAGCCACAAAAGATCCTGGCTTTACTGGTATATTTTGGGTAGCATAAAAACCTTCATATCTCCCCAAATAAGGAATATCTGGAGATTTGTGGGACACTATAATAAATGTAAGGTAGAAATAGAAAATATCAGAGGGATTTGATACTGCTGTCTTTGACAAATGTGTTGGTTCAGACCTATGATTTCATTTGTCCCAACATAAAAGGAAAAATGAATAATTTGGTATTATATTTGACACGTTATATTTGATCAGTTTAAATTTGCAGATGATATGGATTTCAAGATTACAATTAGATGGAAATTGAATTCAATATAAATCTAATTGAATATGCTATATGACTGAGAATGCATCCAGTTGATATTATTTGGGGAACATTAGTATATCTGCTGTAATTGATGCTGGTTGGGAACAATCATTATACATCTCATAGGTTTTTTTAATGCTTTATTAAGGCCCTTTATTAAGGCTTCCCGCATAAGGAGGTCTCACATATTAAGGCTTTATTTTTTAAGATCATTCTCACTTGCTTCATGAGGTAAAAATCTCCCTTACAACAAATAAGTACAGTTAAATAAAGAAAAAAAAAAGAAATATTTGGCCATATCTAAAAATATATTCCTAACTCTGCATTTATATAAGTCCACCCCTCCCTCAAGTGAAAGGCAGGAGCATGTTTTACTGACAGTTCTCTGTAGCTATGAGCGGTCATTGCATTGATACGAGTTCTGAAGTTTTTCCCTGCTAATTTTCTATATATTGTTGCAACCCTTATGAAAGCTGTGTTTACGCTTGCACTTACGCTACCTGCATCAGTTCATACACATCTTGTTCTTTAAATTCTTGATATTCGCCATGTCTTACACAACAATATTATGCCATTACCATCATATATGACAACTTGTTCAGCCATTCCCCTATCAATGGGAATTTCTTTGCTTCTACCAAAAGCATTGTTGCAAATATTTGAGTTTATATGTGACCTTTCTCTACAGTATAGTTGATC
Source organism: Phascolarctos cinereus (assembly GCF_003287225.1). NCBI lineage: Eukaryota > Metazoa > Chordata > Mammalia > Diprotodontia > Phascolarctidae > Phascolarctos > Phascolarctos cinereus. Next base: position 435,497,204 of record NW_027555958.1, read on the forward strand.
TTTGTTATGAAGGGTAATTGATGGATGCTGCTGCCACACTTTTGTAGCTGTCACCTTAACATTGATAACTCCACCTGTGGTGGATTCTTAACCTAACCAATATGGAATGGAAAAATTGGAAGAGATATTCTTGGAGTATTTTACCCATGTAAATTATTTGGAAATGCATTCAGTAGAATTAAGGCTATTCAGATGGTCTTATACATTTTTTGCTTTTATACTTTATTTGACTATATTTTGATATCTTGTTTGTTTTGCATTTTTATAACCCTCCAGCATTACCCTCCCAAAAAACTCACAAAATTTGAATTTTAGAGTTGTAAAGAATATCCAGTGAAATTCATAAGAGAAAAAGAATGCCCTTTTCTGTTTCTTTTTGAGGTTTATTTATGCTACATTGGGATAGCGTCAGGAAGTACTCTGGACAAAGAATCTGGAGGTATCCATGATTTTCAGTCCAATGTAGTAAGAGTTCCTTAATTTTCTTCCCATCTTTGCCTGACCTATACAGTTGGTTTCTCTATTTTGGCAACTAGTCATCCCCAAATACGTAAAATACCTGATTCTCTCCCCACCTTTCCTCTTGTTGAATACAGTCAAGGCCCACTTTGATTTTAACTATTTTTGAGAGAGAAAAAAAGGTTCTATCCAACAAAGCAAAAAAGTGAGGAATAATTACAAGACTCCTAATCTTTAAGAGTTTAATGCTCACACAATGACTCAGGACAACTCTGAAGACTTGTGATGAAAAATGCTATTCATCCCCAGAGAAAGAACTGATGGTGTCTGAATACATATTGAAGCACACTTTTTTACTTTCTTTATTTCTTTTTTTTTTTTAAGGCAATTGGGGTTAAGTGACTTGCCCAGGGTCACACAGCTAGTAAGTGTGAAGTGTTTGGTCTGTGGTCAGATTTGAACTCAGGTCCTCCTGACTTCAGGGCTGGTGCTCTATCCACTGTGCCACCTTGCTGCCCCCTTTATTTTTCTTGAAGTTTTGTTTTGTTTTGGTTTGGTTTTTTGGTCTTTGTTTTCTTTCATAACATGACTATTATGGAAATGTTTTGCATGGCTACACCTGTATAACCTATATCAAATTGCTTTCTCAGTGGGGGTGGGGGGATGGGGAGGGAGGAAAGGAGAGAATTTGGAACTCAATGTTTTAAAAACGAATGTTAAAAATTGTTTTTACGTGTAACTGGAAAAAAATAAAATACTAAATATTTTTAAAAATAAGTAATAATAAAAATAAAAGATAAATTTAAAAATTTTTTTAGAGTTTAATGCTTGACAACTTGGCAATGGGGTGGGGAGGGAATAGAGAGAGAGTAGACTAGAAGAAAGCAACTCCCTAATGATTAGACAAAGTAATTCAGGAAGTTTATAGCATTTGCTTTGGAGTTCTGTGAGAAAATAAAAAGAAGAGAATAAGACAATAGAAATAAACATTAATTGGCAATATGGCATACTAGAGGTCAGCTTGACTTGGAGTTAGGAAGGACATGGTTTGAGGTCTTGCCATCCCAATATTTGCTGCCTATGTGACTTTGGGTAAGACAAGACTTACTGAGTTTCAGTTTTCATCAGTAGGTCTTCCTCACAGGATTGGGGGACTGAGTAAGAAGATCTACATAAACTATCAGACTTGCATCAATAACTCCTGGAGAAACCACTGGACCTGCAGTCAGGACAACCTGACTTCAAATCTGACCTTCAACATTTATTAGTTTTGTCTTCAGCAAATCATGTAACTGCTGCCTGCCTCAGTTTCCTCATCTGTAAAATGGGGATAATGGTAGTACCTACCTCTTAGGGTGATTGTAAAGATAAAATGAATGATTTGTAAAGGCACTTCACAAACCCTAAAGCACTATATAAATGCTAATGATCATTTTTGTTCTTCTTATTATCATCATTATTAATGTTTTACCTAGGGTTTCCCTTTGCTTTCTTGAAGAACTTTTTTCTGCCCCACTACCAGCCAGCCAGCGCTGCTAGATCCTAGATCACTAGATCCTATGAAGGAGGAGGAATAAGGCTTTGGTGGTTATGATACTATACTCTGCTGAATGGAAATGTTGAGAAATATGCCAACTTGTCTATGCTCTGGGAACCTAGCACACAGCTTCTATTTGGTCATATCCATCCCATCCCAGCAATTCTGAATACTCAGCTGAATACCCCGCTCTCCACTGACAGCTTCCTTATTCACATTCCACTCAACCCAACTCCCAGGGGTGTGCTGGTGATAAAAACAACAACAGCAACCATTTTATAGCATTTACTATGTGCCAGGCACTGTGGTAATCACTTTACAAATACCTCATTTGATCCTCACAACAATGTTGAGAAGTGCCATTATTATCCGAATTTGTAGATGAGGATAAACAGTGGTTAAGTGATATGGCCAGGGTCACACAGTATTTGAGGCCAGATTTGAATTTGGGTCTTCCTGATGTCAGACCTCGTGTGCCTAGCTTCTGGGTCTTTCCCTCAAAATGCATGCAGGACATAATTTAAGTTTAATATGAATATTAACATTTCCCCATCACTTTCTTAAGTTTAGCCAATTAACAAAACAGTAAATCAAGTCCTGATTTGTAGCATTCATCAGCTAACTAGTTGTAAATGTTCACACTGAAAATTTAACAACCATCTCTCATGTGCCAGTTGGGGCTGATTCCACCAGATGCCTGCAGTTCCCCAGCTGGACTCTTAGATTTTTCTCTATTGAATACTTCTTCCATAGCTAACAAACTTGATTTCATCTTAAACATTTTCCTTTCTTGCTCTCTCCATGTTCTTTCACTCACTAAGACCGGCTCCTCTTGGAGACACAGCTTCCTTGTCTATCTTTTTGAGCACTGATTATACTTTCACTCATTCAACCAGACTCACTGGTCAAGGCGAGGGAGTTGCATTGCTCCTTGCTTCCTTTACCCACTTATAGTCTCTCCCTCTCCCACCGCCACTTAGTCACCTCCCCTCCTTCAAGTTTTACTCACTACATCCTTATCTCCTAATTAAAATTCTAGTATCCTTGTCTGTAGACACTCTCCTTCCTCACTCATTGAGTTCAGCGACTGGCTCGCAGCATTGTGTTCCTTCCTAACTCTGCCTTCGTAGTAGAGTATGCCAACATATATATTGGTGCTCCCTCAAATAACCTAATCCCCCAGTTCCTCGCCTTACTCATTTCCCATGTCTCCTCCACTTCATCACAGCTGCACAGAGATGGCCATATCCTTGATCTTGTCATAACCCACAAATATTTCATTTCTATGTTCATGAGCTCTGAAATCTCATTATCTGATCACAATTTATTATCATTCCACTTCTCTGTCTTTTTTGCAACTCCAAATTCTGTTCTTCTTTCTCACTCTGACCTCCAATCCCCCATTCTTTCCTAAGCCATTATCTCTGTACTTTCTACACTCTCTTCCCTTTCCCATCGTTACCCCGTAATGAACCAGCATTGCTCTACACTGCCCTCTTCTCTCAAGTCCCTTTCCCCTTTCTCCAATAGAAGATTTTGTCCTTCTGTAACCCAGCTTTGGATTATACTCATCACTCATTGCTTTTGCTCCTATGCTGATCCTACTGAATAAAGCTGGAGAAAATCAGGAAATCATGCGAGTTGAATCCACTACAAGTTTACGTTACACAGTCTCAAACAGGCCCTCACTTCCACAAACAAGTTCTTTTGCTCTTCTTTAATTGACTCATTTTCCCACTAACCACAGAAGCTTTTCCAAACCTTTTCATGACTCCTTGAGCCTCTCATGGCTCTACATTCTCAGCTGAGATCCTTGAGGACTTCATATTACAGTGAAAAAAATAAAGCCATGCACAGAGAGCTCTCTCTTCTCCCCTGTTCCTCATATCCCATCACTCAGATGTCTTTTGCTAATTCCCCCTTTACCCATTTCACATGAAGAGGTGCCCAGGTAAACTCCTCTAAATGCATACATGATTCTATCATATTCCAACTATTCCAACAGATTGCCTGTTATCATTCCCACTCTATGCCTAATATTAAATTGCTAATTATTAAATTGAATTTATTTTAATTACTAAATTAAATAAATAAATTACTAATTATCTACTGCTTATAAATATACCCGTGTCTCCCCAATCCTAAAAAAACCCTTAATTTAATTTATCTATCCTTGCTAAATATCATCCTATATCTTTCCTCCCTTTTGAGGCTAAACTCCTTAAGAAAGCCATCTAAAATAGATGGCACTACTTCCTTTTCTTACTCTCTTCTCAGCTCTGCAGTGTCACTTCGGACTTCATCATCCAATTGAAAGCACTCTCTCCAATGTTCCCTTAATTGCCAAGTCTACTGGCCTTTTCTCGATCTTCATTCTTCTTTAACTCTCTGCAATCTTTTACACTATTGATCACCACATCCCCCTTGACAGTCTGTTCTCTCTAAGTTATGGTGACACTGCTCTCTCCTGGTCATCTGCCTACCTATTTGACTGCTTCCTCTGTCTCCTTGGGTGTAGCTTAATCAAGGTCACACCTGCTAACATTAGGGATGCCCCCCCCCAAAGCTCTAGGCCTTCTCTTCTCCTTTAATGATTTCCCTTTGTGATCTCATTTGGTCCATCAGTTTCAATTATGATGTCTATGTAGCTAACTCTCACATCTTCTCGTCCATACTAAACTTCCCACCCAATTTCCAGTCTCATACCTCCAAATGCTCATTGGATATCTCGTACTGGGTGTCTTGTAAGTCATCTTAAACTCAACATGTCTAAAACCAGACTCATTGTTTTTTTGCCCCAAAATATCCCCTCCTCCAAATTTCCCTATTACTGTTAAGGGTAACACCATCATCCCAGCCACCAAGATTTGTTATCCCTAATTTCTTACTTTCTCTTACCTTTCACATACATACAAATCAGTGGTCAAGTCCTGTCATTTCCACCTTTATAACTTCTCTTGTATACACCTCCTTCTCTCCTCTGATACTGGTGCAGGCCCTCATTACCTCACTCTTAGACTATTGTAACAGGCTGATGATTAGTCTGTCTGTCTTAACTCCCTCTCTACTCCAATCTATCCTCCAATCAACTGTCAGCTTTATCTTCCTAAAATGCAGGTCTGACCATATCGCCCCCCACCCTATCTCTTCTTCAATAAACTCCAGCAGCTCCCTATTACACCCAAGATCAAATCTAGAATCCTATTTGGCTTTTAAAGCCATTCATAACTTGACTTTGTCCCACCTTTCCAGTCTTCTTACATCTTACTCTTCTCTACATGGTTTATGATCCAGGAACACTGACCTCTTTGTTCCTCATGCCTCACTCCATCTGAGCATTTTCACTGACTGCCCCATACCTGAAACACTCTTCCTCCTCATCCCCAACTCCTATCCTCCCTGGCTTCCTTCAGATCTCAGCTTAGTCTCACCTTCTGCTAGAAGCCTTTCCCATTCTTCCTTAATCTCAAATCCTTTCCATTGAGGCTACTCTTAGATAGATAGACATAGATATAAATATATCTCTCTATATACACATATACATATATGTACATAGAGACACAAACATATGTATATATGTGCGTATATATATGTGTATATTTAATACAATCATTTGCATGATTTCTTCCTCATCAGACTATGGGCTTTTTGAGGTCAGGGACCAGTTTTTTGCCTCTATGTGTATCCCCAGGGTTTAGCACAGTGCCTTGTATATAGCAGGCACTTAAAGGTTGGTTGATTGACTGACTGACCCATAGTCACTCCTCTTGTGAGTGTGCAAAAAATTGTAGACAGCACAACACAGTTCACAGCCGATGTGAAGTACTGGTAATTAGAAGGAGACTTAGGAACACTGTACTCAGAATTCAACTCCCCTTTCTTATAGCATGAGGCATAGATTTGAGATCTGGTACAAATGGAAGTGCTTACAGATAATACTTTTTGTTCCATGTACTGTCATAGAAAAGATTATAGGGACTTCCAATTGCTTCTTCCCTGGGCTAGTTCATCATCTGAGCAGGAAGGGATAGGGCTAATTGTCAAGTGGCAGTAAATATATCTTGCCAGCATTCTACTCTGGCATCTTTCTGAACTTATCAGCCGAAGCTCTTTCTTGTTACTTCCATTATCGTTTTATCTTTCACCTCTTTGCATCTCTGACCAGCAGTTATCCATGACAGGGCTAGAGTGGCTGAGGAATATGTCCATCTCTCTCAGTCCGCTTTGACGAGCGGAGAATTTGACTTATCCCTCTACCATCCTTGAAATAATATCTACAGAGAGAGGCCATGGAATTAAAGCATTATTTCTGTAATTGTTATTGCATTAAAAGCCATGCAGATATCTTGAGCTTAGGAGTTCCTGATTGAGGGTCGGCACTAAGTAGGGAAGAAGGTAAAAAGTATTTGTCAGGTGCCTACTATGTGCCGGGCACTATGCTAACAGCTTTACAAATATTATCTCATTTGATCCTCAGAACAACCCTAGAGGTAGGTGTTATTATGATTTCTATTTTACAGTTAGGGAAACTGAGGCAGATAGAAGTTAAATGTGGCCCTTGCTTAGGGCCATACAGATGGTCGAAGGCCAGATTTGAACTCAGTTCATCCTGACTCTAAGCCCAAGCTTCAGTCCATTGTGTCACCCTAGCTGCCTCAGCATTAATTTGGCAAGTTTGGCTTTAATAGGATGAATGCCTTGGAGAAGGCAATACCAAATTGTTTAAAGAAGGACAAACTAGCCCAAGTTGGAAAATACATAAAGTTTAAAGTTCCTATCCTGATTAGTAGTGGCATCAGGTTCTTGAGCAAACCCTGTGTTTTCAGCCTGGGTAAGATGGGGAGACCCAATTTTTTATTTTTATTTTTTGAGCCGTGAATCTTATCAGAAGTTATTGGTACTATTGTTAAAAGCGAATTAAAGGTCGTCCTTGGTGATATCGCCCTCCAGAAGTACATGCCTTCATTGTATGCTGAAACGTTAACTGTGATGGATTTTGTGATGGTTACTTAAAAAATGAATATAGAATGGACAATACATAGACCTTTTTGAAATTTTTATAACATTGGCTTTCAGGAGTGAATAAGTGGATTCTCCTTGTTGTTTTAATAGTTTCAATTTATATTTGACTCTTCTATCTATTCGATAATGGTATATCCTATAACATTATTGTTTTTGCTAATTGTTAATATTAATTTTCCTTATTGATGTGTGGTTTAGTTTGGATTGAATAATGAAGGTCATATGATATGCTGTAGATGAATAGATGTGGAACTTGGGAAAGCTTATCAAAAATTTAATAATTACAGAACTAATTGGACATTTGCCACTCCTGATGTTAACTTACTGCAAAGTAGGCATGCAAATAGCTTAATGGATTTTATGATTGTAAACTCTGGAACTTACTGTGGAATGAAATCCATGGAGACTGTAGCTTGTGCCCTATTAACTACTTGTGATCATATTTTGATGTGAATTGCATCCACTGGAAACCACCAGTGAGGGGATAATGTTGACAGGCTACTCACCAGAACACCCACACATGCAGAAACCATAATAACGGCCCTGAGTAGCAATCTGCCTATTGATTCAATCCAATATGGATAACTAGAAACTATGAGAATGGAGAAAGAAGCTAATGTAGGGGATGTTGTAATTTTCAACCCACCTCACCTTACTGACTGTAGGCCATAATCCTTTGGATCGTATGGTAACATAATCCAATAATTTTATATTTTGGAACAAAATTAATTGAAAGAAACTAGAGGATTTAGTTTGGGGGTTCACAGGAGAATGTTGGCAAGAGGAGAGGTGATAAGACTCTCCTGTTTGATTTCCACACCATTTAGTTGCAAATGCTTTCTAAGTGGGTGATTTTGTGGTAAGCCAACAGCTATGCCAGGGAAATAAGATGGCTCATGCATGAAATGTATGTATCTGTAGCCAAATTTTCTGAAGACTATCTGGAGCCACAAATGACTGGGCCATGAATGATACAGCTAAGAACACAGCTGCTGATTCTCTCTGTGCTTCCATATGCAAGATGCATCTTAATCTAACCTATAAAGTTCGTAAGTCCTAGACCAGCTGGTGGCTCAAACCAAGTAAAACCTAATGTTTGGGTCTAGTTTACAGGATGACTACAAAACGAATTCCCAGATTTCTCCATTGTACAAAGAAAAACTTTGATCTATGTGGTAGGTGGATATGTTTCTTCAGCTTCTCTGGTATTATCAGTCAATCAAGCAATAAACATTCATTAACTGCCAACTTTTTCTTTTCAACAGTCCAAAAGGCAACTTTGCCCATGGACATCACCATATAAATCAATATTAAAATCAGAATGATTACCTATTGATTATTATATTGATTATATCCTTTGCAGCCAAAGCTCCATATAGTCAGTTAAAACAAGACTTGGAGCTGACTGTGGCAAAGATCATGAAATTCTTATTGCAAAATTCAAACTTAAATTGAAAAAAGTGAGAAAACTATCAGATTGTGTAAGAATGACCTAAATAACATCGTGATGAATATGAAGTAGATGTGACAAATAGATTTAAGGGATTATATCTGGTAGATAGAGTGCCTGAAGAACTATGTACAGAAGTTCACAACAGTGTGCAAGAGATAGCAACAAAAAACATCCCAAAAAGAAGAAGAAGATCAAGGAAGCAAAGTCACTATCTGATGAGGCTTTACAAATAGCTGAGGAAAGAAGGAAAGTGAAAGATAAGGGAGAAAGTGAAGGGTATACTCAACTGAATGCAGAATTCCAGAGAACAGCCAGGAGAGATAATGAGGCTTTCTTAAATAAGCAAAACAAAGAAGTAGAAGAAAACAATAGAATGGGAAAGATAAGAGATTTCTTCAAGAAAATGAAAGACATCAAAGAAATATGTCATGCAAAAAAAGGGTTATGATAAAAAAAAAGTTGTAGAGATAACAGAAGGAGAAGAGATCAAGAAGAGGTAGCAAGAACATACAGAAGAACAATACAAGAAAGATCTTAACATCACTGCTAACCATGATGGTGTGGTTATTGATCTAGAGCCATGCATCCTCCTGAATGAAGTCAAGTAGGCCTTAGTGGAGGTGATGGAATTCCAGCTGAGCTATTTAAAATCCTAAAGGATGACGCTGTTAAAGTGCTCCATTCAATATGTTAGCAAATTTGGAAAACTCAACAGTGATTTCTGTATTGGAAAAGATCATTTTATGTCCCAATCCTAAAGAAGAGTAATGCTAAATAACGTTTAGTTACTGAACAATTGCACTCATTTCACACACCAGCAAAGTTATGTTTAAGATTCTGCAAGCTAGGGGGCAGCTAGGTGGCTTAGTGGATAGAGCTCCAGCCTTGGAGTCAGGAGGACCTGAGTTCAAATTCGGCCTCAGACACTTGACACTTACTAGCTGTGTGACCCTGGGCAAGTCACTTAACCCCAATTGCCTCACCAAAAAGCAAGGAAAAAAATATTCTGCAAGCTAGGCTTCAGCAATATGTGAACCAAGAATTACTAGAAGAGCAGGCTACTTTTCAAAGAGGTAGAGGAACTAGAGACCAAATTGCCAACATTTGCTGGATTATGAAGAAAGCAAGAGAGTTCCAGAAAAATATCTACTGCTTCATCAACTACACTAAAGCCTATGACTGTGTGGATCACAAGAAAATGTGGCAAGTCCTCAAAAAAGTGGGAGTTTCAGATCCAGATCTTACTCATCTCTTAAGGAACCAGTATGGGGGCCAAAAAGCAACAGTTCAAATTGAAAATGGAACAACTGATTGGTTTAAGATTGGAAAAGGAGTATGACAAAGTCATATATTGTTACCTTATTTATTTAACTTATATACAGAGTGTATCATTTGAAATGCCAAGCTGGATGAATCAATAGTTGAAATTAAAGTTGCTGGGAGAAATATCAATAATCTCAGATATACAGATGAAACTATTCTGATGGCAAAAAGTAAAGAGGAATTAAGAAGCCTCTTGATGAGGGTAGAAGGCTAGAGTGTAAACACTAGCTTGAAGCTTAACATAAAAAAAAGATCTTGACAACTGGCCCCAACAATTCCTGGGAAATAGCAGGAGAAGAAATGGAAGCAGTGTCAAATTTTATACTCTTGGGCTCCATGATTATTACAGATGGTGACTGCAGCCATGAAATTAAAAGATACTTGCTCCTTGAAAGGAAAGCTATGGCAAATTTGAATAGCATGTGAAAAAGTGGATATACCACCTTGCCAACAAGGGTCCGTACAATTAAAGTTACTATTTCAATAGCAGTGTATGGCTGTAAGAGTTGGACTATAAAGAAAATGAGCACCACAGAACTGATGATTTCAAATTACGGTGCTGGAGAAGACTTTTGAGAGTTCTTTGCACAGCAAGAAGATCAAATCAGTCAATACTTAAAGAAATTAACTCAGACTATTCACTGGAATGTCAAATACTGAAGCTGAAGTTTAAGTACTTTTGCCACATAATGAGAAGAAAGGACTCATTGGAAAAGACCCTGATGTTGGGAAAGATTGGAGGCAAAAGGAAAAGGGGACAGCAGAGAATGAGATAGATAAGTAGTGTCATGGAAGCAACAAACAGAAGCTTGGACAGACTTCAAGAGATAGTTGAGGATAGAAGGGCCTGCAGTGCTATGGGCATATGGTCATGAAGAGTGAGACACAACTGAATGACTGACCAACAACATGAAGCAAGTGCTTACTATGTGCCAGGCACTGTGCTAAGCACTGAGGATACAAAAAGGCAAAAAACAGTCCCTGCCCTCCGTGAGCTCACAATCTAACGAATTGTAATATAATCTTATTCTCAGATGCATGCCAGGTAGGATTAAATCAATGTCACCTCAACAGTATCCCTTTCTTTTCCTTTCATAAGAAGTTCTTGTGGTCCTTGAGGAGAATTCCCAAATGACCTATTATCACCCTTTCAACTACTATTTAGTTGACATATAGAGAAAAGATAAAAATATTTGCAATACCAGGCAAGATTAGAGAGATGCTAAATAGCACAGTGGGTAGAGCACTGAGATTATAACCAGCAAGACTCATCTTCTTGCATTCAGATCTGGCCTCAGACACTTACTAGCTATGTGGCCCTGGGAAAGTCACTTAACTCTGCCTCAGTTACTCATGTGGAAAATGGGCTAGAGAAGGAAATGGCAAACCACTCTAGTAACTTTGCCAAGAAAACCCTAAGTGGGGCCATGAAGAGGCAAGCATGATTGAAATGACTCAGCAACAACAACGACGACAATCAAAGGACTTCTACAACATCCCCACCCCGGGAATCTATAATGTCAGAGAGAAAATGATGATGGGAAGGAGTTTAACCTAAAAGGATATCTGCTTAACAATTTCCAAATTTCTACAACTTTTTTTAATCTTTTAAGTCTCAGTGTCTTCTTTCTTTACAAAACTTGTTCTTGTTACCCTTTGGGAACTTAGCCCTCCTCTGGGACATGCCGTCACAATTCTCCTCAATTTGAAGATGACTTTTGGGTCCCATTTTGGATCTCTGTCCTAGCCCACTCCCTCTTTATATTTCATTGCTTACAGCAATAGAAGCCATAATTCTACTGGTAGAAAGCACAGTTTTATTTATCCTTGTTCTCTCCATGCAAGGTTTATGAAGTAAGGACATAACTATAAATGGACAATGGATAGAATATATAGGATAGAAATTACTGTTGCCTCCAAATACTCTATTATGGAAAGCACCTAACTTTTCTCTTGGAATCCTACAACTTCCAAGAATAAAATCTCTTGTCTTAAGTTTCTCCCATCTCCTGATTTACCCTGAGGTGTCTTGAACAAAGCTGTCCTGGAAGATCAGTCAGCAATAAAGCCTCTAGTCAAGTCACAAGGACATTGTCAATAATTTCATATTTAACTCTCCTAAGGAACATAAAAACCCTTAAAAACAGATAAAATCAAGTCTCTCAGGGCACGAGAGTTGTGTTCTGTTTGTGGTCTCTACTTTACCCTAGCTATTCAAGACCCAACTTATCAATGAATATGAGAAACTAGAGATTATGAATTGTCATGCTGTTAGGACTGCTGAACAGGGCTTTTTTTTTTTTAACCATCTCTTTGAAAATTGCTGATAATGAATTGCTTCAGTATTCTGTCAATAAATCTATCCTGTTACTAACTGTAAGTACTCTTATACGGCTTCTTTTCAGGGAATCTTTGTTGTTACTAATACTCATGCAGCTAGTCTGATGGTTAAGAAAGACCAGGAGTAGTTTTCAGGGACAAGACAACTATAAAAGTTCTATGGGAAGCCATAATATGATACAAAATGAAGACAGAGGAACCGGGGAAAAATATCCTCATCCCAACCTTCAGTATTGAAATGAAGCAAAATAAGGGACATGAAGTGAACTGACTTCTTTCCCAATAAGGGAAGGGAGAGATGACAATTTCACTATGAGAAACTAATCTGTGGTGGTAGGAAGGAAGAGGAGAGGAAGAGAATAGATGGAGGAGTCAAAGTTAAGTGGCCCTAGAAAAGAGTAGAAAGAGCAATCAGAGAAGAGAAAGATAATAGCTTCCCACTCTACTTGCAGAGTACATATGGAGAGTAGGGGGATAGCACTAGAGTTCCTAGAGAAAATCCATGTCAACATTGTCCAAGAGATCTGCCACTGTCCCACAAGGAGATGTGTGTTCTTCAAGTTTCAGTGTTAACTCTATTTATTTAAGTGTGTGGATGTGTGTGTCCACCTGGGTGTATATGCCGATGTATTTTTAAATGTATTCTTATGTATACTAATTAGTTTTAGAAAGTCTGCGTATAAGACTTCTTAGTAATCATATATAAGACTGAGACTTTCTCCTTCTTTGCATCTGGGGGACATGGGACAAAGTCAACAACTCTATTGGCTTGAAAAACCTAGAGAGATGTCTCAGTGTAGGATTACATCATCAGTATGTGATTGTCTATGTGAAGAATTTGTACGAATTGTGATTCTAGGGAGGGTAACTAGAAGAGAAATTCAATGTGGAAAGCGACTGGAATTCAGGGAGCTAACTAAAGTGAAGGGTAAAGCTTAGGGAGATTAATGACACCGCTTTTCCCACACACTCTTGTTTGTTATTTTCCAAGCAAACACACGCACATACATCAAAGGCGAGGTTCCAAGTGTTTTACTTTCCTTTCAGAATGAAATTTTGCTGTGGTTGTTTTTATTCACGAGCCCTAGAAAATCAAGGAGTCCCTGACATCGCACTGAAGAAGACTGTAGCAGCCAAGGCTTAGGGACAGTTGCAAAAACAGCAGCCTCACTTTTCTTACAATTGTAAACACATCCCTAGGTATCTGCCCCCTTTTTGTTTTTTACTTTCAACACACTGATCCCTGCTTCAATTTAGCTGCAAACTTTACATTTTAACCTTTAGAAAACAATAGCAGGAAGGAAGACTGTTTGGGGAAATAGCAAGTCTTCATTTTTCTTATGGAACGTTTGACGTGTTTGCCACATGGGCCAGTAAAAATGAATAACATAAAGTGAATTGTTTATCAATTAAATCCAAGCTAATTGCAAAATATTTGCACACCTGAAAGGAGATTCAATCAGTGCAATGTAATCTTGGAATTAAATTAAAAGCTTGAAAGTGTAGCACCTGGGCACTCCTTTCCCAGTGGGAGCCCCAGAAAAACTACTCTGGGTTGAAGTCCCTCCAAGTGTTTGCATTGACTCAAAATCATAAGTCACAAATTCTATGAATGTGTTTATTTTCATTACTCAGCGAGAAGACACGATTAGCTAAAAGCAAAAGCATTTAACAAAATTGCATACAAACAGCAAATGATCATTTCCCTCCTCCCATAAACTTGGAATGCATTGTTACAAATATACACATCTTTATTAGGATGGGTAGATATACATAGAAATCAAGTGCGCATCTATGCGTTAATGAAATACATGTGACCAAAGCATTCACACAGAGAGTAAACTCGTGTTCCTGATACTGCCAAACCACCCATGTATTCTGGGAAGATCAATGTGCTTTCTCTTAGCCTGCTGTCTATTGGGTATTGATCTCAGCTGAGCCTATACACAAACATTGTGTCATATCTCTGCTACTTTCCACTGGCTGTCAGTGTGTTGTTCTTTACTGGGTATTATAAGACTCTGCTGCTCCATACATCCCTTTCCTGGTCTTCTCTATTCTCTACTGGCTCCACTATCTGGGATTTTATAGTCACTTCTGAACAATATTCAACTTCCAACTTCTGGGATTCATTTCTTCAGGTCCTTCTCCCAGCCATCGCAGCTTCTATCTGCTAAGTGAAGTGGCTAGGAAGTCCCTCCATGATAAGGGAACACTGACAGTTCTTTAGTCACTATTCATGTGTCACCAAACACAACTCAGAAGTCAAGATGACCATACCCAGACCAAGCCAAGTGTTTTCTTTTAATTCTCCATGTCTTTGAATAAATCACTATTCTTTCACTTAGACAACTATATGACAGAATTAGAAATTCCCAAGAACCTTCTAAGCTTGTCATTCAGAAGAATGTGAGCTATAACAAAAATTGAAGAGAGAAAGGAGGGTCTCTGTTTCCATCCGCCTGGCCCAAGTTTGTATCTTTATTTCTCTGTCAGCCACAAAAACCTTGGCTTTTATGCTCTATTATAGCCAACAGAAAACCTCCATGTCTCCTACCATAAGGAAAATCTTGAGGTGGACTGGACACTAGAAGTAAATATAAGGTCAAAACAGAAAAAAAGTAGAAAGGATTTGGTCCTATCTCCTCTGATAAATAATTTGGTCCAGACCTATGATGTCATCTGTCTTGAAATCACCAGGCAAATGAGTAACTTTGCCATATCTGGCATTTCAGATTTGATCAACTTAAATTTACAAGTGATATGGATTTCAATATTACAATTGCATGTAACTGAGTTCAATCTAAATTTGCATACGCAATATGATTGGAGAAGCATTTAGTTGATATTGGTTGGTAACAATTTGTACACGTTAGTGCAAATGATGCCAGCTGGGAACAGTTACTGTGGTGTTATATCTTGGCAGCTACCGCATCTATACTAATGATTCAACCCTATAGTGGTTTCTGAGCCCAACCAACAAACCAGGGAATATAGGTCTGGAGTGTTTTTATCCAAATACATGATTTAGAGATGTTTTTAATGGCACTAAACTTATTGCATTGATTATTATAAACCTTTGTTATATATTTTAATTGTTTATGTTTTTAATTAAACAACCCACATCCCAGAGTGTTGTAGATTCACAGAACCTCAGAACTGGAAGAAACCTCACCATCTATCTAATTCAACTTCTGCTCAAAGTGTAATGGGGGACTGACCGATGAAGGCTTTGCACAGTATTTACAAGGAGGCTTTGTAAGCCTTCTTCCTGAGATGCACGATAAAGGGTCCCTTTCCCATCCCACTTCAGAGCATGTTGTTTCCTGTCAACTTACTGCATGGTGACAAAAAGACTTATAATCAGCTACTGAGCTGGAATTGAGTACATACAAAAGGCTCAAATAGATGAAACTCTCTCTTTCCCAGGAGTGAGAAAGGTGAGAACTGTCATAAGTCTCTAGGTGGGAAAAAAGGTAACAGCAACAGGAAAGGCCCTTTCTGCTTCTATTGTCTCCCACCAGGTGCCTTATCTTCTTATCTAGCTACCATGTGTCCATGAATGCATAGTATCTCTGGTTCTTCTGACCCTATGACAATGGTGCATTTCTGATGTTGGGTGAATGAGTGCTGGAGATGGAATAGACAAGACTGTGACTTTGTCAGTTTCCAAGAGGTCACAAGAGCCATCATAGATCTAGTAACTGAAGGCAATAAAAGGATCTTCTAGTAGCCGTAACAGCTGAGTCCAGTGAGGAGCAACCCTGAAAAGCAGCCTGCTTTATCCAATCTAGAATGAATCAACCTAGAATCCATTGCATTGTGTCTTGTCAACATGAGTGACTCATTCATCAACTATGCCATAAACAGAAAGGAATTTGATGGGGGAAATACTTTGTAGTAACTAATTTAAATTTGAGACCACTTGCCCCAGGGGTTGAGGTTTGTGGAGGAAAGTATTTTCCTAATTTTGGATGATGTTGTATTTTAGTCCTTGCTATACTGTGGCAATAAATATATTTTTGTAAAAGATATTGATGTTAATTGGCTAAATGTTGGGGACCTATTATTAGGGAGAGCATACTGGATAAGGGGATAGGAGATCATGAATGATAGCATTCAAGATTCCCCAGCCCTACAGGGTTATCAGAAGAAATTTTTTTGAGAAGTAAGAGCCATTCTCTGTGGTTCCAAACTGCTAAGTCTTGAGTGTGGATTGGGAGAGTGGGCTCAAATCCATGAACTACATTTATTTTACTTTAAACTATATTCTATAGCATAGTTTCACTTAGAGCCAGATGACTAGGACTTTGCTCCAATCACCCAGGCAATCAGTCCTCCACAAACTTATGAGACACTTGCCCACATTTCTCCCCTTTTCTCCCTTGCTAATTAATGGCAAGTTGGGTTTTTGAGAGCAGAGAAAAAATGATGAGTATTTATTTATCACCTCTTATATGCTAGGTACAGTAGGGATATAATGATAAAAATGAAAGAGTAGCTTTCCTCAAAGAGGTTGTATTCTATCATGGAGAATTGTCTACGGTTGGAAAATTTAACACATAGTAAGGAATTTAAATGGCTGCTGATTAAGCCACTGTATTTCTCCAAAGAAGAAAGCAATGAAGCCTAATCATGCACTGTGGCCACATGGAACTAATAACAAGATGATGAAATTGGAGGTGGGAACATCTTACTCTGGGATTGCAGCTTGGGTTTTCTCAGAAAAAGGTCAAAGCCAGTGGAACCTAAATTCTGGTCTGGCCTAGGAGTGGGAGGAAGGTTCTTCTTCCTCCTACAGTGAGCTGGTACCCTAAGAGTAACCAGGGGCTACTCCAGCTTATCTTGCCCATCCGGGAGATTAGGCAGCCCAGGTACTAGGGTCAGGCCAGTAAAGACCTTCCCATCCCATATCCAATATGGGTCTTCAGAAATAATGTCACTTTCAGGAGGGTGAAGAAAGTGGGGGGGGAGGGAGAGAATGATCCTGGCTACACCTTTCTAGGCCTAGCTTTATATCCTCAATCCTAGAAGACTTTGATCTGGACTGATGTTTCGTCCTATCCAGGGTCTCAAACTTTCCCAAGACCTAAGGTTTGGGCAGGAGCGGCAAATTGAAAATGTGTTGGCTTCTCTGTAGAGAGGGACGACTCACTTCAGGAACAGAAAGACCCTATAGAACTGGGATGCCTGAAAGAAGGGAAAATGCTTCCCTGGACCTAACCTTTTATCATGGCCTTCCTAGAGTTGGGCATTTCAATTAAGGTAAGCAAGCCTCTGATTAAGGACCACAACTTTCTAAGAATGCCTCTACCTACATTACCATGAGGACTTTTTCCTCCTGGAAGCCTTGCCTTTCCAAACTGATGAAATTTTTAAAGGTCAGGAGAGGAAAGGTGAGCTTGGCACAGCAGAATGCCTAGAAAACCAAGAGTCCTTTCCTTGCTCAGCTGCTTGGACTAAATCATGAAACCAAGCCAATTGCTTTAGAAGCCACAGGGCTCCTAAGCCCCCAAAGAGAGGCCAGATGTCAGTAAAGTGACTGAAATATCAATGGATTAGGAGTAAAGAGACCTGAATTCTAGTCCCTACTCTGATACTAAGGTTGGGTCTTCGTTTCCTTCATGGTGAAATGAAGAAATTGGATAAAGTGTGTTTTAAGACAATGGTATCAAAATCAGATGGAAATGGAGCCCTGCAGCCCACATATTGACCTAGTAACTAACTACAAATCAACATTAACTGTTCTGTATTGTATTTTTATTTAGAAACATTTTCCAATTACATTTTAAGCAAATGTTGTACTCAGACTTTCCCCTGACCCCAAGTAATGACCCCAAGTGTGAAGAAGGAACTAGTTTACTTTTGATAACTATACATCAAGGTAAATAAGAATCTTTCAAATTGCCCTTTTTAATCAAAGATATCTATTGTCATATAAAAAAATGCTCTAAATCACTATTGATTAGAGAAATGCAAAGTGAAACAGCTCTGAGGGACTACTTCACACCTATCAGATTGGCTAATGTGAGAGAAAAGGAAAATGACAAATGATGGAGGGAATGTGGGAAAATTCCACTAATGCATTGTTGGTAGAGCTGTGAACTAGTCCAACCATTCTGTAGAGGAATTTGGAACTATGCCCAAAGGACTATAAAACTGTGCATATCCTTTGACCCAGGAATGCCATTATAAGGTCTATATCCAAAGAGATCAAAGAAAAAGGAAAAGGACCTATATATACAAAAATCTTTATAGCAGAACTTTTTGAGAAAGCAAAGAATTGGAAATTGAGGAAATGGCTGGACAAATTGTGTGATATGATTATGATGGAACAGTATTGTGCTATAAGAAATGATGAGGAGGATAGTTTCAGAAAAGAACTTGGCAAGACTTATATGAACTGATGCAAAGTGAAGTGAACAGAACCAGGACAATACAGTAACAGCAATGTTGTAATGATGAATAACTGTGAAAGACTTAGCTATTCTGATCAAAACAATGATCCAAAACAATTCCAAAGGACCCACGATGAAAAATGCTATCCGCTTCCAGAATGAGAACTGATGAAGTCTGAGTGCAAATTAAAGCATAATTTTTTCACTTTCTTTTTCTTGTTTTTTTTACAACATGGCTAATTTGTAATATGTTTTGTATGATTCACATGTAAAATTGATATCACATTGCTTGCCTTCTCAATGGGAAGGGGAGAAGTGGGAAGGAGGAAGAAAATTCAGAATTCAGAATTTTTAAATGAATGTTAAAAATAAATTTTTTTTTAATTGTCCTCTTCCTAGGGGATTGTGGGAGTAGGGTAAAAGACATGTCCTCCCCAGCAGTGGACT
Organism: Phascolarctos cinereus; assembly: GCF_003287225.1. Taxonomy (NCBI): domain Eukaryota; kingdom Metazoa; phylum Chordata; class Mammalia; order Diprotodontia; family Phascolarctidae; genus Phascolarctos; species Phascolarctos cinereus. Next base: position 435,516,183 of record NW_027555958.1, read on the forward strand.
TTAGTCTACTGAGGAATCTTTCTCTCCACTGAGGGAAGCACTCAACTGAAAGCTGTTCTCATTCCACCTACCTCAGGCATGATTAGAGGTGCTTGCCCTACAAAAATTCCTTCTAAGTTGTGGTACATAAATGTAACGGAATGCTATTGCTCTATAAGAAATGATGAGCAGGCAGATTTCAGAAAAACCTGGAAAGACTTACATGAACTGATGTTGAGTGAAGTGAGCAGAACCAGGAGAACATTGTACACTGTAACAGCAACATTGTGCGATGACCAATAGACTTAGCTCTTCTCAGCAATGCAACGATCTAAGACAATTCCAAAAGACTTATGGAAAAATGCTATGCACATTCAGAGAAAGAGCTATGGTATCTGAATGCAGACTGAAGCACACTATTTTCTCTCTTTTTTTTCCTTTCTTGTGGTTTTTCCCTTTTGTTCTGATTCTTCTTTCACAACATGACTGATGTGGAAACATGTTTAATATGATAGCACATGTATAGCCTATATCAGATTGTGTGCCATCTTGGGGAAAGGAGTAGGGGAGGGAGGGGGAAAAATGTGGAATTCAAAATCTTATAAAAATGAATGTTCAAAACTAAAACTAAGTTAATTAATTAATTAAAATTAAAATAAATCCTTCTGAATGGTTGCAGCAATTACTTTGGGGCCTAAATCTGGGGGTAGCTCTTTCTGACCCAAAGCAGTGTGTGAGTTCCTTTACTTTCTTCCCAGTCTTGACTGGACTTTGCAGTTGGCTTCTCCTTTTGGCAATCGGTCCTCACCAAACACAAGAGACACATCCACATTTCTCCCCTTTTCCATCTTGCTAAATAATGGCAAAGCCCTTTTGATTCACGTTGGTTTTTTAAAGCAGAGCAAAAGATTCTAAATCACTGAACCAAAACCTTGGAAAATGAGGACAAGGAAAATAACATCAGAATTACGGGTAAAAATTAGTTAACAGTGGAGAATCTAGGATAATGAGTTTAGCTGACAGTAAGTCCTCCGCCTGCAAATACAATAGGTTTCTGGTGTTACAAAAATGTTGCTGAGTCCTCCAGGCCGATGTCAACATGTAACACCATGAGCTTGCTTGGATCTGAACAAATCCACACAGCTGCATTCTTAAAACATTTGGCCATTCTTCGAAAAGCTCATTTACACTTGTCTCAAAGATGGTTCCAGAGGAGTCAGGCAGACTTGTCCTTTCTTTGGATCACATATCTAGAGATAAAAGGGACCTTAGAGGCCATTTAGATTTTACAGATGAAGAAACAGTGTAATGATTTGCCCAAGGTCATCTAGGTAGGAAGTTCCTGGTTCCACAACAAGGATTCAAGCCCAGCACCTATGATTCCAGGTTCAGGATTGATTTTTATCTAGACCAGAAGCTGGATAGGATTTCAAAGGTGACATAGTCCTACCTCCTTATTTCGCATAAGAAGAAATGAGGTCCAGAGAGGTTGTCCCAAGGTCAGACAAGTGATAAACATTAGAGACAGGATTTGAATCCAGGTCTTCTGACTACAAAGTCAATACTCTCTTCCACTGTTTTATTTCACCACAGTGGCATAGTTGTTCACAAACTAAACATTATAAAACCCTCTAGCTCTTGAAAATCTTTTGGACATGAACAGCCAGCCAAAAAAATTGGAAGAGAGAGAGCTAGAGGAGAAAACAGAAGAATTTGAAAACAGTTGCTGAGGAGACTAGGAAAGAAATTCATTTAGGGAAGAACAAGAGGATTTCCATGCAGCAGTGATGGTCCTGTTAAGGTCAGAAAAGAAGTATTTGTAGTAGACACCAACAGCATGGTCATGGCATTTCTAGTAGCACTCAGCGTGGGAGTAGCAGTGGAGGAGGTAGGTGATGGGGGAGAGGGGTTGGTTACCTGGGGTTGGGAAATGATAAATGTGAACAGTAGTAGGAAAGGGGGGAAATGGATTAAAGAGTGGAACACTGTATAACTGAACATCAGCTCATAGGGTCAAGGCTATGAATAGAGGAAAATGAAATTGGAGCAAAGATTACACATTGGGGAAAGACAGAGGGAGGGAGCAACTGAAGATCTCAGTGAGGAAAGAAAAGAGAATTAGGAGGGAGAATGCAGAGGGAAAGAGGACAGTATGGAAGAAACTGTGATAAGAGAGGGGAATTTTAGAGGTTGAGATATTGGAGGAGGCACAGTGGGTGATGGCAAGATCAAAGGTACAACTTCTGTAAGAGACAGTGGGGGAATGAAGATGTAGGTCATGGAATTAAGGAGATTGATGCAATGGGAGATCAGGGTTTGAGGGGACAGAAAAACTGAAGGCTCCAATTATGAATGTTGGAAGTTTTAATTTGGTTTTGGATCATAAGATCATTGATTCAGAATCAGAAGTGGCTTTCCAGATCACCTAGCCCAAGTCCCTCACTTTTCATATGCAGAATCAGAGGTTCAGAGAAGTAGAATGGCATGCCCAAAGTTATCTAGTTAGGAAATAGCAGAGCCAAGCTGGAAAGTGGGAGAGCCTCTGTCTCCAAGTTCAATGCTTTTTCTTTTCTCTGTGCAACACAGCACCTCACACCAGACTTTCCATTCCCAAAAGTCAGAGGCCTCTGGGTAATGTGTAAATCACAAAAATCCACCCATGTGAAGACAAAAGGTGGTGATGTCACAAGGCTAGCAGGTCACAGGCTCTCCATTTCCTTACCTTAAACTGACCCATTCCGATGATATAATTGGCTGTTAATCATGGCCTTGACAGAAACATCAAAGCTTGGCTAGAGAGATAGCAACCTCTGCCCCATGTTTCAGAGTTTAAAAGCTTAACAGCTTCATGGGGGATTGTGGGGCTCCCCTTCTGGTCTTTACACAGACTGTGGGACTTCATGGAGCCAGCTGACTACTCAGCTGTAAGTGTGTCAGGCTTGTTGAAGAAGAAAGGGACTTCTCTGAGACTGGGCAGGATGGCTCTGGGTTATGGTCTGACTTGCAAAAGTCTTTGTTTATCCAGCTCTGATTTAAGGCTCCTATACAGTTAGGGCTTCCCAGAACTCTAGCGGTGGGCTACTTGTACTGTATAACTCGTTCTGCCTACGGGCTGCTGCTAATGGGATACTCTCAGGGGGCAATCTCACATGTCATGCTTCAATATTTCACAGAAGACTCACACAATCTCAGAATTAGAAGAAACCAGTGGCCATGTAGTCCAACCCATATCCCAAAAAGGATTCCCTCTGTGACATACCAGACAAGTGACCATCCAACAATCTTTTGTCCAAAGACGTCCAGTGAGAGAGAGCCCATCACCACCTGAGGCAGATCATTCTACTCTTGAATAATTCCAATTGGTAGGGAATTTTTTTCTAAAAGATCCCACATTTATCTCTTTGCAATGCCCACTCGCTCTTCTGGGATGCAACGGAACAAGGATAATTCCTCTTTTACATAACAGACCCTCAAATACTAGAACAGCTTTCCTGTGTCACCCGCCCCTCTGAGCCTTCTCTTCTCCAGATTAAATAATCCACCACTTTCTTTAACTGACCCTCTTACAGTCATTGTATTGCTGTCAATAGCTAAGTGATTCACAGTTCTTCATCACACATTACTGCTGTTGCTGTGTACAATGTTCTCCTGGTTCTGTTCACTTCACTTTGCATCAGTTCATGTCTTCCATAGATTCTTCACAAAGGATCTACCCAATGTTCTGGAGGCTTCATGTGGTCCATTTCCTGAAGCAGCATATCAACTTAATAATAGCAAGAATGTATATAATGCTTTAAGACTTACAAAAGATAGGGGCAGCTAGGTGGTGCAGTGGATAGAGTACCAACCCTGGATTCAGAAGGACCTGAGTTCAAATCTGGCCTCAGACACATAACACTTACTAGCTGTGTGACCCTGGGCAAGTCACTTAACCCCATTGCCTAGCCAAAAAAAAAAAAGACTTACAAAAGTTATCTCATTTGATCCTCACAACAGATAGGTCCTATTATTGCTCCATTTTATACATGAGGAAACTGAGGCTGAGAGAGGTGGCCTTGCTCAGAATCACACAGATAGTGTCTAAGGTCAAATTTGAACTCAGGTCCTCCTCACTCCAGGTCAAGTACACTATCCATTATATTATCTACCTGCCAGGCAAAGTTGTTGAGTGGAGATCTCACTTTTATCTGAAAATCCTCTGCATTCTTCTCTCTCTCTCTCTCTCTCTCTCTCTCTCTCTCTCTCTCTCTCTCTCTCTCTCTCTCTCTCTCTCTGCCATAGATCCTGACAGCATTAAGATAGAATGAGACCCTCTAAGACAGATGAGGGGAGGGGAGCAAGGCTTTAATATTAACATAAAGTCATAAGGTCATGATCTTAAGCCTCTGAGCATACAATGAAATTTTTTGTTGAGAAGTATTTGAAGTATACACTGATTGCCCCAGTCTGACCTGTTTACAGGAAGCATCCATCCCAGGGCCAAAAGAAGCTTAATGAGCAATATACCCTGACTGGCTATAAAACTGCATCTCTGCAGATAAATGTACCTTATGCTTTACTCTGGTACTGAGGGGGTGGGGGAGGAAGAGAGGGAGGGGCATAGAGAGGGAGAGGGGGAAAGAGGGAAAGAGAAAGAGTGAATGTGAGGGGGAGAGAGACAGGGAGACACAGAGACAGAGAAAGTGGTGAGGAGAGGGAAAAGAGACCCGTGGGAATGCTGTCTAATGGGGTGCCTAGATCCTTTGAAAACCTTGGAATATTGAGAAAGGTGAGGACCCACACTCAGGCAGGGAGACCGGCTGTTTATGATTATCATTTCATGAGCTTGGCTTCTGGTTGCTTTTTACTCCTGTATCCTGTTCTTTGCTGCTTGTTGGCATATTCATGGAATTTTGTGGACTGATGTATTGAGAACTGTTTCTGGGGCTGTGGGGATGAATATCAACGACTTCTCTGAATAAGGGTGGGCACGTTTGATGAGAACTATCTAGGAATGGTGCCCTGATGTTCTAATTCCTGGGCCCTACAAATGCACCAGTAACTGTAATGACCAGTTCAGTTCCCCTTTCCTGGCAGTCTAAGCAGCCGAGGAGGCAGTACAGCTTGTCGGAAAGAGCATTGGCTTTGGAACCAAAGAGCTGGATCCCTATCTTGCCTTTGACACTTCCTGCCTCTGGGATATTGAACATGTCACTTTCTTTGCCCGACCCTCAGCTTCCTCATAAGGTAGTAGGAAGGGGGTCAGATTAGGTCGTCCTGCCTTCCAGCTCTAGACCTGTGATCCATACACCATAGGGGAAGGAGGGTTTCCTGAGATCCAGTTTCCATTCCTCCCATGCCTGATAGTCAATCGTGTCATGCGGGAAGTCAGATGGACCATGTCCTATTTTTCTGTTTATTGTTTAGTCTCTTAGAGTATTTGTTCAAATGTGGGTGAGTGTTGAGGGCAGCTAAGAGGTTGAAGCTATCTGAAATCAGAAGCAAGCTCAGGGTCAAAGATCAACCAGTCAATCAACAAGCCTTTATGATGAACCTACTGCATGCCGGGCACTGTGCTGGCCCCTGGAAAACCAAGGACAAAAATGAACGTCCCTGCACTTGATAGTTTTCATTTAAAAAATTAGTCTGATCACAAATGGGTTATTTCAAAGATAAAACAACAACAAAAACATGGAGTCAGGATGGAGAAGAGGAATGGGAAGCCTTGGTCTTGATGACTGAGATTCATCAGAATCCAACCGAAGGAAGATAGTCACAACAGGGAGAGATGGAAATGAGCATCTATCAGTCGCCTACCACCGTGTGCCAGGCACTGTGCCAAGCAGTTTTAAATATTATCTCACAACAACCCTGGGAAGAAGTCACTATCATTGTCCCCATTTTACAGATGAGGCAGGTAGAGGTCAAATCATGTAATCAGGGGCACACAGCCAGTAAGTGACGTATACAAGCTACCTGAATTCAGGTCTTCCTGACTCTAGACTGGGTGGTCTATCCACTGTACTATTTAGCTACCTCTAAAGCCATAAGATCTCAAGATTGCTAGAGGCACTAGGTCAGTATAGCTAGAGGGTTAACTGAGGCACTGAAACGAAGGCAGAGTAGAAATATTAACAAGTCAATAAAAGGCTTATCCCGACCCCTAGGTGGCAGGGATAGAGCGCCAGGTCTAGACTCCTCTTTATGAGTTCAAATCCAGCCTCAGACACTTCCTAGCTGCGTGACCCTGGGCAAGTAAGTCATTTAACCCTGTTTGCCTCAGTTTCCTCATCTGTAAAATGAGTTGGAGAAGGAGATGGCAAACCACTCCAGTATCTTTGCCAGCAAAACTCCACAATGGGTCACAAAGGGTCCAACACAACTGAGAAATGACTAAACAACAACGATCCATTCTACTGCCACTGAAGTTTGGGATGGGGTATGTGCAGGACTATAGCAATGCATTCCAAAAAAATCTTTAAAAGTCTAAAAAAACAACTGGTGAACAACATCCTGAACCAAAGCTTGAATGACATTTGAGAGGGTCAAAGGAAGAGCTAGGCCCTTGAGTATTCAGGGCAAAGGAGGAGAAGGGGATCCATGTTTCTAAATATGAAATCTTGCATTTCTAGGGAGAGGGGATCTTAGACAATGAGTGCATAGCAAGTTTTCTCCTCATAACTGCTAGCCAGAACTATGCAGGTGCAATAAATTCAGGTTTCTTATATTTTACTCTGGACACCAGATAGCCATGATGGAAGGAAGGATAGGGTGAAGGAAGGAAGGAAGGAAGGAAGGAAGGAAGGAAGGAAGGAAGGAAGGAAGGAAGGAAGGAAGGAAGGAAGGAAAGAGAGAGAGGGAGAGAGGAAAGAGGAAAGAAGGAAAAAAGCATTTATTAAGTGACTACCATGTGCCAGGCCCTGTACCAAGCCCTTTACAAACATGATTTCATTTGACCCTCACAATGCTAGGAGGTAGGTTCTGTTCTTAACCCCATTTTACAATAGAGGAAACAGAAGTAAAGAGATTAAATAACTTCCCTAGGGTCACACAGCTTGTAAGTGTCTAAGGCTGGATTTGAACTCAGACCTTTCTGACTTCAGGCCCAAACCTCTATCCACTATAAACCTAACCCCCTCTAACAACAGAAGTTGGAAGGGGGCCACACAGGGCTGAGGGTAATTTAAAATATTCCTTTGTTTCCATGTTTGCCCTTACCAAAAAATCCACCACCTCGCGACCAACTTGTGAGTAGTGAGCCTTCCTGTCCTTAGGTGGGTCTGCTCTTGGGTAGCAAACAAAATCTGAGGAGAGAATTTTCTCCCGTGTTCTGTGGGCATGGTCTTTAATAGCCTTGGGGCACTGCTTGGCCAGGGGAAGGATCTTGGAGGGGGCTCACATGCAAAACAGCAAGTCATTCAACCCAAGCAGTATTTCTGTTTATGTTGCTTGTGGCCTCTGCGGATCTCATTGTGTTCTGAAAGACTGACAGTCTGCAGCACCTCCAACACTGTTGTTGATTCTCTGCGTTTTGAAAGCTGCGTATCATCTCTCCTACCCTCAATTAAGAAATAGCTTTGGCTGATAAACAACAAAAAAAGCACATTCCCTTGCTTGTTCAGAAACCTAGAGAACAGAATGTCATAGGATTATGGATTCAAAGCTGGAAGGAGCCTCAGAAGCCCGAAAGACCAACAGCCTTGTTTTACAAATGAGGAACCGGTGACTCAGGGAGCTTACGTGACTTGCCAAGGTTACGTAGGTAAAAAGCATCAAAGGCCAGAGTTGAACTCAGGTGCTCTGACTCCAAGGTACACTTCCTGCTGTGTCATACTGGCTTTTTGTTCATGTGAGCTATTTAATAATCCTCTTATTGACCTTATATGACTGGGTGTGATTTCAGGGAGTGGGAAAATAGATATTAATGCTATGTTACCCAAACTATGGTGCCACCCCTTCCACCCCTGAAGCAAAGAAAGCCTCAGTCAGATTTCTGACACAAATGGGCAGCTATGATCAAAGCCCATGAAGGGAAAGAGAGGAAACCAGTTGATGCAGCAAGCCTATTTGGTACCTTCCTTAAAACAAGGTGCTTTACACCCCACCCCCACCCCCCAGCATTCCTGAAAATGATTCAGTTCACGATCAGAAATGAATGGCTGAATAGGCAATGCAGATTTCATAAAGGTCAAGGGTATGCTGATGTCTCGAACCAGAAACACTTGCTCCTGGAACAGGGCAGCAGTCTGGGAGGCCTTCAAAGCAGAGGGTACGTGAGAGCCCTGGGTGCTGGAAGAGAGACGTGCCATGCCCGTGCTGATCAGCAGTCATGTGGCTGCCACTCGAACTAATGCTTTTCTGATTGCCTGCTGTGGGGAAATCAGTGGAAGTGCTAATGGACCTAATGAGCCAGCATTCTCAGGGAAGAGACTGAAGCCCCATCAGGTGAAATCATTTACAAGGAGAATGGGAAAAACACTTGGGAAGAAATGTAGGGAGCTATCCAGCACCGACCAAGTAATGGACAAGACCTCTCTAATTTCCTTGAGCTGCTGAATCCACAGGCTATTAAGCCAGTTCCCTAGCCTTGAAATACACAGAAATTAGAGCCGGAATGGACCTTAGAAATCACATTGGTCCAACACCCTTATTTTGCAGATGAGGACATGGAAGCCCAAGGTCACATAGTGAGTTTGTGTTGGAACTGAGATTTGAACTTGAGTATTTGACTTCCAACCACTCTTTCCAAGAGTAAGTTAGTTTGTGGATTGCTGGCATAAGGAACATTAGAAATTAAAATTCTAGAATAATAAAAATAACTGGAATTTATGGAAAGCAAACTCCATCATCTACATTACTCCATTGAAGCTTCATATTTAAGCCTTTGAGAAGGGCAGCCAATCAATCCATCCATCAATCAAGAAACATTAATTAAACTCTTAATATGCCTTGTACTGTACTAGGTGCCAGGGACACAAATACAAAAGTGGTAGTGACAACCCTTCAGGAGCTTACACTCTACTAGGCACTACAAGTATTATGACCCCCATTTTACAAGCAATAAAATTGAGGCTCAGAGTGGTTAAGTGATAATCCCAAGGTGACATAGCTACTAAATGCCATGGATCGTTCAATTCTAAGTACAGACTATTCTCTACTCTACTGTATATTCTTACATCTCAAATGAAAAAGTTGGGAGCAACAAGGAAGGAAACATGAATACATGTTTTATATCTTTCATATTTCCTAAAATAAACAAAGCATAACAATAATCCACATTACTTTCCTTGCAACAGCTCCCTGAAATAGGTTGTATAAACAACATTATTTTGGTAGATCATTCTCAGGAAGATGTCATAAAGACACAAGATTGAGCACAGATGTTGAATGTAACTGATATTTTCTAGCTCACCTTTGGGGGCATTAACAACGTTCATGATTTTTCTCATTCCCTTGATAGCTTGCTCTTGAGCCATCTTGTAAGGTGACCCCTCATGCTTTCAACGCTTCCTCACCTACATATGGATTTCCTCAGGAGGCACTGATATGGTCCAGCCACTCTTCCCAATCTGCCTTTGTAAACTCTATTCCTACCTCTTCCCATAACATATTTGAGAGCCTGAGTCCAAATATAGTGGTGCCTCAGTCACTCATGAATGGCAAAAATAGCTCTTGAGAAAGGTTAACAAATTTGCCCCAGTTTCCATCTGTTTGTTGTCCTCCCCGCCAGTTTCATCTCAAAGGGCTTTGGGGGGTGATATGGTTCATTTAGGTCTCACACCAAGCTTTCAGTAGACTTATTTATGTTTCCAACACTTTTTGCTGTTTTATGAGGTAATATGGCTCATGATCTTCCGCCATCCTCCACCATTGGTCACCAAAGAGTTTTACAAATGAGTTTCTATTCTAAGCTGCTGTTGCCCTTGGCTGCTCTACCCCTCTTCTTGGCAGAAGGAGCAAGTGTCTGTTGGCATAGGCAGTTACATCTAGAAAAGGAAGCATGATCAAAAAGACCTAGCACAGCTTCATTAAGAACAGGTTATACCAGACTCACTTCATTTTCTTCTTTTAACAGTTGTGGTAGATCAGCAGACTGAATTAGCAGTCATTTGCCCAGATTTTAGCAAAGCATTTGACAAAGCCTCTCATACTATCCTTGTGTAAAAGAGAGATATGGGCTAACTGATAGTGCAAGTAGTTAGCTTTGGAACTGGTCAAATGATTGGACTCGAAGAGTACTCCTTAATGCTTCGACATCCACTCAGAAAGAAGGTTTCTAGTGGAGCGCACCAGATATCTGTGCTTAGCCCTATATTATTTAATATTTTTCAGTGACTTAGATAAAGGCAGAGATGGCAACCTGGGATAGCTAATACATTGGATTACAGAGCTTGAATCCAAAGAGGTTTTGACATGCTAAAACATTGGGTTCACTTTAGTAAGATGCGATATAACAGAATAAATATAAAGTCTTATACTTAGATTAAAAAATCAACTTCAAAAATATAATATGGGGGAGGTATGGATGCACAGAATTTGGAAACCAATCTGGGAGTTTTTGTAGATTTCAAATCCAAAATGAGTCAACAGTATGTATGATGTGACAGCCAAAAAAAAAAAAGCTAATGTAAATTTTGGCTGCATAAAGAGAGGCTTAGGATTGAGGTCTAGTCCCACTGTACTCTGACCATATCATAGTTAACAATAATGTGTTCAGTTCTGAGTACTGCATTTTTAGTATGATATTAATAAGCTAGAAGGTATCCAAAAGAGGGTGACAGTATGGTGAAGTACTTTCAGATGCCATAAGAGAATCTATTGAAGGAACCAAGGATATGTTGTCTAGAAAAGAGAAACACGATAGTTGTCTTCAACTGTTTTTAGGATTATCATGGGAAAGACTTCTCCCTAGAGGGTTCTATGAACACAGGTAGAAAAGATCCATCAGGAAGTGCTGATGGGCTCATAGGCAGTGCTCAGAGTTCTGGATGACCCTCTTCCTGGTCCCAGAGTTGACCCTATGATTCTCAGCTTTGTTCTCTTCACAAGTGTATGGGATTTTTATGGCTATATCCTGCAGAGTTGTGACAGAAGGAAGTTCTACCTCTTGGTTTTTTCCTTGCTGGTAATATTTATAAGTACTGTGGTCTGCCTTCCCTTGTCCTGCTCATTCATTACCTGTCCAAGTGGAATGGGTTTGCTCATGTATTGTGTTTCACATTGTATTTTCTGTGACTTTTCTTGGATAACCCTTCCTTAGAAAATTCACAAGAATATGCCTTTGTGGTGGTTAGAGATGAGTCTTTTCAATACCAGCTTTCTCAGACCCCTTTCATGGCATGCAAATGAACTCACATGGTCTACTGAGTTGTTGCAGAGTTCAGTGACCAGTTTGGTGCTATAGTATGACTTAGGGACATCCCTAACTCAAACAACTTCTGTAGCCCATTGGCTATTTGAATGAATGAATGAATAAGTATTTATTAAGCACTAGAGATACAAATAGAAATGGAAGCCAGATCCTATTCTCAAGGAGTTCATAATCTAGTAGGAGACAGCATATATAGAAGATTTCAGCTGCAGATTAGATGGAAAAACACAATTGACTATTCTATTCATGTCTATATCTTCAAGGGGTTTTACCCCCTCTCGCCTGCAATTTGACTAAGCAGCTGTCCACCTGAGACAGGAATTCAATGCTCAGTTCTCTTTTGAACTAAACTATATTGTCAAACTTGTTGCCAATAGTATGGTCCTATGTCCAAGGCCATGGAACAATTTGAGTCTTTCCATAAATTGTAGGCTTGTGAATCCAGAGTTTCATGTCCTCAGACCCCACAGATGTTTAAATTCAGTGCCTAAAATTACTTTTATCCCCATAAAAGCCCACCAGCCCTGTGGAAGTATTGCTGCATGTCTGACCCAGACCCCTACAGAGTCTTCTACAAGAGGGCAAGTGTACTGTACTGAGAAAGTAACCCTACCTTTGGCTGGTCTCCTTGGTGAGATATATCTTTCTGTCCCAATGATTTCCTTCTTCCTCCACTTCTCCTTACCCATGGGAGCCCACCTGAAAAGGCCAGAGTCTTATTATAATCATCTTCAATACACTTGCCTCTTCCATTTCCTGTCTTTTGGCATAAGTCAGTCAACCATAGCCACTGTTCATAGTATCTACTCATCACTAGCCTTTCTTCTAATTTGATGTTGATTCTGACCTTTTCTCTGAAGAGTCTGTGGCCTGACTGCAAATAATTCACCCTGATATGACTTCTACATCAAATAATCAGTCATATCTTACCTATTAACATATAGCCAATTTCATATTTTGCTATTGGGGGGGTACTTGTGAGATTCTTAATTTCTTCTTCCCCCATCACTGTGGTAGTGATAGAGAGAGATACACAGCTGAAAGACATTTTTAAAGTTTTATTTTTAATAGGTTTCCACGTCCAAGAAATTCATCACTAGTGGGCAATCTATTATTCATAATGAATTTACCTGTTTTTAGATAGGTTGGTGCTTCAACAACAGACTCTGTTACTGGAACTCTACCTAAAGGCTTCTTATTATATTTTCAAGCTTCCAGAACATAGCCTTTAAGAGCCTAGGGTATCTTCCATAACATGATGAGGCATTGAGATAGGACTTTATGGAGGCACTATTCCCATTCTACAGATGAGGAAACTGAATCTCAAAGAGTCTGGTAGGGTCACTTAATTAAAAAGGAATGGAATACATTAAAGGGGGAAGAAGACATGAAATAGTATATGAGAAATTCAAGAAGAGGAAAAGAATGGTAGAGGGTGTCTTGGTAAAGAGTTCTTTCTTGGGCTGCTTGGTGGCTCAGTGGATAGAGCTCTGGCCTTGGAGTCAGGAGTACCTGAGTTCAAATCTGGCCTCAGATACTTGACACTTACTATGTGACTCTTAAGTCACTTAACCCCGATTGCCTCACCAAAAAAAAGCAAGCAAATAAGTAAATGAAGTACTTTAAAGAAATTATGATGTTTTTTTAAAAAAGAGTTCTTTCTGAGAAAGAAGTAGTTGCAATATTACCTTGGGAATAGTCTGCGGAACACTTAGACATAAGAAATAAATAAATGAGGATTTAATGAAATAGATCACAAATCTGGCATGGAAGCATGATATAGTAATGATGAGAGACTTCGATTATCTGGATATTGGTAAGGACTCTTTCTCTGCCCAAACTAAAAGAGCTAATGAATTCTTTCCTTGCCTAAATTACAATTGCATCTTTTGGAAAGCAAGAGAAATAAATAGGGGTAACTGATATTCTGGGCCTGATTCTGATGAAGAGGACTCCTTTGCTGAAGTAGAAACAACAAGAATCTGGCGGGATAGATTAGATTTCTCAGTCTTAGGATTCATGTTAGAGAAGAAAGCCAGGTATGATCTAATATACATCGCAGCTATTTGGAGAGTGGATTACATGGTTCCAAGGAAGCATTAGTTGGATCCTGTGATTCAAAATTCTATGATTATATGCACATGGTCATATAGCTAGCAAAAGACAGAGCTGAAGTCTTTGGAAATCAGATGAAGCATTTTTTCTACGACAAAATATAAGAATATAGCCAACTTATAATATCAATTTTTACTACCCAAGAACCACCACCCAAGAAAAGAAAGAGTTAAGAGTTAACCCAAGGTCTTAGCCAGTGAAACTTCTCTGTAAAAGGGCCAGATTATGACTATGGCTTACATTCCATAATTAGAGGCAGCCTTTATAATCATGAACACTTGAATTATGAATTCAATTCAGTTTAACAAACATTTATTATATACACAAGGGACAGTGCAAGGTGCTGGGGATAAAATGACAAAAATTAAATAGTTCTTGTCCCCAAGGATACTGATCACACTGAATCAAGTACCCATCTATATAAGAATGGGCAATGGAGGAAGGGGTGTTAACTATGGAATTTTTTCAGAAGAGTCAACCACTATATAGTCCCCATTTCAAAATGCCCAGGGAGTAGCCAACCTCTGGAAGTAACTTATTTTGTGGAGATATAAATTAAAGAGGTGGTTTTTCTTGTACAGTCACCAAGAGGTAATACATCACTAGCGTCCAGGAGTAAGAGTGATACAGAGGAAAAAATACTGAACTTGGAGTCACAGGACCTGAATCTGAATCCCAGCCTTTCTATTTACTATCTTTGGAATCATGGCCAAATTACTTAACCTCTATGAGGGAGCTGGACTAGATGACCTAAGAGTTAACTTTGAAATCTAGGTGGATAATCTTAGAAATTCAAAAAAAGAAGTTGTTTGCTGAAACCTTTACATCCCCTACCCAAAGAAGCCTCTGTTTGCCACCCACCAACCATCCATTCACCATCTTGATGTCATTGATGAAAGAAGATGCGTTCCTGGCATTCCAAGTGAAAACTGAGAATACATTTCCTCATATAAGTAAGTAAGGGGAAGTTGAAATAGGATTTACCTAATATATATTATGGGATTAGTTCTAGATACATAGATTTTGGACTCTGGTACATTGTTGTTATTTTTCTTCAGTCATTCTTCAGTTTTCTGACTCTTCATTACCCCATTTGGGGTTTTCTTGGTGAAGACACTAGTGTGGTTTGCCATTTCCTTTTCCAGCTCCTTTTACAGATGAGGAGACTGAGGCAAAGTGATCTACCCAGGGTGACCGCTAAATAAAGGTAATAATTAAACCCATGGGAGTCAATGAAGTTGCCAAGAGACAGTACAGAGGGAAAATGAGATAGAAGAGAAGTCCTAGAAGAGAACTCCTTAGGTGGGATACCCATGGTGACTCAGCAGAGGAAATAGAAAAGGAACAGTCCTAGGTGTAGAAGGAGAATCAGAGAGAGGGTGGTGTCTTGCAAAACAAGAGAGAAGAGGGCAACCAGGAGGAGAGGGCAGTTAACAGTATTAAAAACTACAGTGAAGTCAAATAGGATGCGGACTAAGAAAACACAAAATAAGCATTTTTCGTTAGTTGCTATTGGGGAAAAAGATTCTTTTGTGACCAAATTTCCAGTGACAAGCCTTGCTATGCCTAGGCTGATCTTGAGCTCATCACCGAAATCCTGTTGTTAGGACCAAGATTGCTTTACCATTCTTTGCAATATCATAATTCTACTGGATCCGTGTTGAAGAATGTTACCTGCTTCCTGATAGGGAAGTGATGGAAAAAGGTTTTGTCCTAGGATTTGGGAATTCTCTATAGCTTCATGCTAAGTTAGGCCCAATGGGGCCTATAATGGGCTATACAATCTATTGGCGCTGTTCTTTCAGAAAGAATTGTGTCTCATATATATCTTTAGGGTTCTAATAGCTAGAGGATTCAATTTTCAATGTATAGGAGTTGTTTTAGATAGATTTGTATGTCAGTGCTGAGTTAGAAACTGACCCAATAACTCATGTATTTGTTAGTCCCTGCTTTATGTCTTTATTCAGTAGGGATTCAGCCCACCAGGAATCCTACTTCCCATTGCTGAAAAGTATGTCTCCCTGGACCGAGAGCTGGTCTTTAATAGATTTGGGGTTTGCAGTCTCATTAACAGATTCTCGGTCAAGGAACAAGTGTGGGCAGCATTTCCTCCAATGTCCATGTGCTGCAGTGCTCATTACAGATAATTGGTGGAGAAAATTGGGCAGTCTCTGCAGCAATACTCAAAGTCTTTTGAGTTTAACACAGAATTGAACCTAATTGATACGATGTGCCAGAGCCTATGCTCAGCTTCCATAGCCCTTTTAGAAACCAGGGTCACCTCCATTCTCTGATGATTAAAGAGGAGGATGTTAGTAGAAGTTGCTACATTCACACTGAGGAAAATAAGTTGTTTTCCCCCTTGAAGAAAAGAGCACTGGACTGGAGTCAGAACACCTGGGATTTGCATCCCATATGTGTTACTTACCAACTGCGTGACTTTAAATGAATCACTCTCTGGGCCTCAGTTTACTCAACTTGTAAAAGGAAAGGATTGGAGTAGATAGACTGAGTACATTGCCATCTCCAAAGTCTACGATCCTACGGATTCTTAGAATTGTTAACTTCAGAGGCTCTCTAATTCGACTCATACATGGAAGGAATCTCCTCTACAATATACCCAAGGAGTCATCTCAACAGTCTATTTTGCAGAAGACTGTTGAGGGGCTACTACTGTCTACCAAGATAAACCATTCCACTTACACTTAGCTTTAATTATTTCTTTCTAATTTCCTTTAAGCCAAAATCGGCCTCTGTGACTTCCACCCATTTGTTCCTAGCTCTGCCATCTGGGGATGAGGACGAGCGAGTCTAAAGCAGATTCCACATGTCTGCAGACCACTAGCACAACCTCCAAGTCTTGTCCAGATTCAGTATGTCCTTTTCCTTCCTTCATATGGCATGATCTTAATGTCTTTTGCCAACGTGGTCGTCCTACTCTAGATGTTTTGCAGCTCATAAATGTCCAGTCGAGTCAATAAGTATTTATTAAACACCTACTACGTGCTAGTTGGATATGAACTTAGGGGGAATGCACTAATTTTAAAAGAGGATTGGGAAAGGTAGGATGTCAGCTGAACCTTAAAGGAAACCAATGAAACAGCAGGACTGAATACGACATTCCGGATATTATCTGACCAGAAAGCAGTGTAGAGAACCTTCTCAAAATTATACTGAGCTCACTCAATCATAGGATGTCAGCTTCAGAATGGACCTCAGGGGTCACCTTGTCCAACCCACACTTGAACATGATTCCTTTCCACAGGAATTTAGGCAGATCCTTAATGCCAAGGGAGGGTTGTCCTCAGAGCTCTTAACTGACTTGATGAGATTACAGAATGTGGCCCTTTATTTGAGAGGCATCTAAGGGGCTGGAGATGGCCCTGGATGCAGTGGGGAACCTTGGCCTTTTTAAGACAAGGTCTTTCCCAGGTCTCAGTTTGACTGAGGCGATGCCCATTCATCCAGGACCATCTCTAATCATCCTGATATATACCTTGCCACTGGACTCAGATGGCTCTGGAGGAGAGAGTGAGGATGGTGACTTTGCACAGCCTTTCCTCACTTGAATCCAATTCACTTGTAAATCATGACATCACCTTCCCGATGCCCTGGTCTTCTTCAAGAATGAAGGACAAAAAGTGAATGAAGAATTTGAAGGGCACCTCCAGCATTCTAACTCTTCCTTCTACTTACCCCCACCCTTGACTTTGACTTCCTCCATCAAGGGATGGGCTGGCTACCTACACTTCTCCATCATACGCACCACCAAAGTTTTTGGAGTTTTTTGGGGGGGTGGTTGAGGTCCAGGCACTAAAGTTGCTCTTAGGAAACATCCAAATCTGCTATGAGGTTGGCGGTTATGCTGATTTATTTGTAAGGGGAAAGAAGGGAGCACCAAGGGCATATAAAATTTACAAAAATCATCCATCTGCAAAGGAAAATGGCCATATTTTTGCTATAAAACAGGAAAAAAAATTGTTCACAGCAGCCAAACCCAGTACAGGAGGAGATAATCTGATTTCTGGGAAAATATAGCTTCTTAGTACTGTCAATGTCCTGATAAGAGAACAGATGTTAAACAGCTAGCATACTCTACTGAGCTGCATAAACATGGTTGGGCCTGAGAGAGTTACATGGCATACTTTTGTTTGTATATTTAAGAATAGGACATATTTTTCTTCCTTTCTCCTTAGGTCAGGGATAGACTTTCCATATTCTAGACCTGATCCAAGAATCTCACCCTCCACTTCAAAGCCATTTGTAAGGGAAGGACCCTTTCCCTCTACCTCAGTTGATGTTATTGTAAAAAATAGTCATAAGTACTAAGATATTAATGTGTAAACAAGGTGTTTTTATACCCTGATCCCCTTATGAGGTAGAAATGCCTCTCTGATGGGGTCAAGAATGGAACAGCGCAATTAGCTGTGTAAGCAGGTTAGCCATACCTCTTGGGGTCTTAAATGGCTGGACTCCAGACAAGTTTCACAGAGAATTGGGGACAATTGTGGAAGACTCCTGTACTTGGGCCAGAAGACAGTAAAGGATGAAGAAAATGTTCTACCTCTTTTATTATTCTCTCTCTTTTAATATTTATATTTATTTTATTTTTAATTTATGGAATAAAATAAGCATTTCCATAACAAAATATAATAAAAGATAATTGCACGTGAAACTTCAGATCTATTATGTACAATTTGCTATTCCTTTTAAATATTTAATAAAGCTATCATTTAATTTCTTATTTTTCTTTTTCCTTTTTTCTTTCCTACCCCCCCCACATTGATGGCTACCATTAGACATATATATATATATATATATATATATATATAGTATACACACATATATGTACATATGTGTATGTGTATGTGTAAAATTATTCTTTGTTCTACCTTCTTTTTACCTACACCTACACCCCACTGGCCAGGTCATCAGAGGAAGTAGACCAGTAGGAATCACTGGATCCAAAGGGATGCTGAGACATACAATTCCAGAAAGATGGAGAGAAAGAGAGAGAGAGAGAGAGAGAGAGAGAGAGAGAGAGAGAGAGAGAGAGAGAGAGAGAGAGAGAGAGAGAGAGAGAGAGAGAGAACCACTCAAGAGAAAAAGCAGCTTCAAGATGATATCTGTACTATTGAAAGGCAGGCTGTGGCGAGGGAGAGACCTTGGAAACTTAGTGTGAGGAAGAAAAGAAAGAAAAGAAAAATCTTCCAGGTCCTGCAGTCCCAGGAGTTGAAGCTGGGACTGTATCTCACTATTATTGTACTTAAAGTTGATGCCCTCACTTTCCATGGACAGTGTTAATATTTATGGGAGAGTGTGTCCCAGGATTATGGCAGAAATTTTTTTTCATTATTGCTTTCGCTATGTCATTTGCTAAGAGCGAAGTTGATCAATAGATCAGTAGGTAGGAAGAACTGATGGGAAGGAGACATCTTATTCACTCTAATGGTCTGACACAATCAATCAACAAGAATTTATTAAGCACTTACTATGTTCCACTGGGACATAATACTACTATGTCCTATTATGTTCAGCACTGGGGACATGTAGACAAACATGAAACAATCCTTGCCCCCAGGGAACTAATGTTCTATTAGTGAAGCAACAGGTAACCACAAGAAACATAGAAAACAAAACAAGGTGGTTGTTGATGGTTTTGCAAAGTAGTGCTAGTAGGTGAGAGTGATCAGAAAAGGTTTCATAAAGAAGATGGTGGCACTAGAGCGAAGATTTGAAGGACACTAGGAGTGGTAAGAGGCAAAGATGAGGAAAGCTTGCACTCTAGGCCCGGGGTAAAAAGGAAAGAGACAATGCAAAGGCATGAAGATTGGAGATGAAAAGTCGTATGTGAGAAATAGCAAAGTTGCTTTGGCTAGACCACAGAATAGTCAAAAGAGAGTAATATGTAATAAACCAGGAAAGGTGAATTGGAACAAGCTTATGAAGAGCTTTAAATTCCAAAGACAGCAGTTTATGTTTGACGCTACAAGCAACAGGAGCCAGCATAGTTTACTGAAAAGAAGAGTGATACGGTCAGACCTGTTCTTTGGGCTAAACCACTTTGACAGTTGAATAAAGGATAGATTTGAGTGAAGAGAGACTCAACAATTTGCATGATGCTACTTGGATGATGCCACCTGGTGAAGCTCAATAGGCAGAAACACCTTTTTGATTGCAAAGAACAAGGACTGATAGTGTGCTTAGGAGACCAAACCAGACCAAATTATTTTCTTTGGACAATTATTTCCTTTCCAAATTATTTCTTTGTAGAACAGTCCCATTCCTTCTCTCTCTCCCTCTCTCTCCATTTGCTCTATCCAACATTTCCACAAGCTATTTTCAGATCTTGGCAATATATTGGAGTCTACCATGAAATGTAGGGTGGCTTTTGTGGGGATTGTGGCAGAAAGGGAGCTGGATTTGGAGTCGAGACCTGATTTTGACTCCCACCATAGACACCTATTAACTGTGCGATCATGAGAAAGGGAACTAGCATGTATTAAGCTACTGCTATTTGCCAGGCACTGCACTGTGTGCTTTCCAAATATTATCTCATTTGATCCTCACTACAACCTATGAAGTAGCTCTATCATTATCCATCTTTTACTGTCGAAGTGGCTGAGGCAGATAGAGGTTAAGTGATTTACCCAGGGTCACACAACTAGCAAGTGACTGGGGCCGGATTTAAATTCAGGACATTCTGATCCCAGGCCAAGTGCTCTATCAGCCGTATCACCTGGCTGCCATGACCACTGACCCTCTCTGATCTTCAATTTCTTCATCTGTAAAATGAGGATAATTGTATACTCACCTCACAAGGTAGCTGCAAAGGCAAACTTAACAAGGTACATAAAATACTTCATAAGTTTATAAAACAATTTGCACCAAATAAATGTCAACTATTAACATTGTCACTTTTCCAATCATGTAATTCACACAGATTTGGGTCCAGTTCATGAAGATTTTTTCAATTTTATAAACTGGCCAGTAAATCAGCTGTCTTGGCTTCCTGAATCCACTCAATTCAACTGGGACATCCCAGATCAACTAAACTTAGTTTTCCCTGCACTAACAAACAGAGCAAGCAATGTGTCTGACTCCATGGCTTCCTTCAAGACTCAGTCAAACCTGGTCCCCCCTGCTACTAGTTCTTTTCCCTCTGAAATTACTTTCTGTCTACTTAGTGTCTATTTTGTGATGACCTAGTTATTTACATGCTGTCTTCCTTATCAGAATGTGAACTTCCTGAGGGTAAGGGCTGTTTTTACCTTTCTTTGTGCCCCCAGGATTTAGTACAATGCTTGGCCCATAGTACAGCATCGGATCAATGCTTGTTGCCTCGACTTAACATTCAGCAAAACATTTAATTTATACTGAAACAAATAGTAAAATAACAAGGAAATGAAAGGAAAATGCACATATGTATATGTGTGTATCTACACATCTATCTATCTATCTATCTATCTATCTATCCATCCAATACTCTTGAGTGAGTAAAATGCCTTCCCTTCTCTCCTGAATATTAGGGAAACCACATCCTCCAAGATTCATACTACAGCAGTGGAGAGAACGGTTTAGACCATAATTCCAATAGTCTTGCCAATAGAGCCCTTGCTACCCACCAGTAGCCAACGTCCCTATGCTTTACTCAGCCTGGATGGTCAAAGGCATTGCTCATCCAGGCTTCTTTCATCTCAATGTTCCCCGTTTGACCTCTTTTCCCTCTTTGCGGTTAACCCTGGTCATAGACTCCATGCTTCTTCATCACCAGCCATAACTTTTTCTATCACACTATATCACCCTGCACTCAGGCACACAATCTCATGGGAATTGAAGTCCTGGGATCTTCCCTAGTGAATGTTCCCATTCTGGGCCTATGAATGCTGAGAAGTAGCATTTTCTCGTCATCAGACATACGTTATACCATTATGTATTATTATAATTTTATTTACATAATTGTGACATTATAATTTCTATTATCATTATAATTTGAAACCAATCTCCAGAGGTTCATTAGAGACCCACAAACTTTTTAGGACAAAAAAAATAGTTGGTGCAAAAGTATTGACACTTAAAACCCTCCCCAGAGTCTTTATATTTTCTCCATCTTCCCTAGAAAGTCATCTCTCCACTTCACAAGTATTTATTTGTTGAGCATCTACTACATGTAAGGCGATGTGCTGTGTGATTTCGAAGACACGAACAAAAAAAAGACAGAATCCCTTTCATTAGGTAGCTCGCAGGCCAGCGGGGGAGATAAGGCATGTCCACAAACAAGTCCAATAAAAGGCATGATGCTAAAGTTGGATAAGCGAGGTGCAAAATCATCGGAAAGTTCAGAAAGGCAGAAGCTAAGAGATACTATTGACAGCCTGTCTGCCAGAGATCTAATGTGGTCACGACTGAACTAGTGAATACTTTACTGTACCCCAGTTGCTTAGTGGAGTGCCCATGGAGACGGGCAGGCAGGGGGAAAGGTCTCAGCACAGGGGTGCTCAAGGAGTGTGACTAGCTTAAAGAAACAGCTCTCTGTATGGCAGGACTAGATATTTGTTCATTTCAACTGGTCATGTTCTTGGAGGTTAACCTGACTGATGAACCACAGGTCTAGGATGGCGATCAAGAGCTGGAAGGGAACAAAGGAAGGAAAAAGGAAAGAAAAAAATATTTAGCACATACTAACAATCAATTAAATCCTCATCCAGGATCAGAGAGCAAACAGAGACGTTTTGACTTCTCCTCCCCAGGGGTAGCAATATGAGATGATAGAATTAAAGTATTTGAGGAACAGGAGGTTTTAGGCCAAAAGACTGAAAAAGAAACATGAGCGTTGCATGAATGCCGGCCTGAAAGATAGTGTTAGGAATAAAACTGGGGAATATAAGCAAAGCTTTTTTCTCGGATAGAGACATCTCTTTGGTGTCTTCTGCTGTCCCTGACAACTCCCTCAGAGTTATTACTTGAGTCAGTATGGCCTTGTGGTTGGTTTGAGGCCGTGGAAAATGTAGGCCCCTCTTCCAGGCATCTAAAATGGTTCATTAGAAAGATAACATGCTTTCATTACCTTTTATATGCAGGTTTGTATAAATGGATATGGTCAGGTAGGCAGCAGAGTGGATAGAGTGCTGGGCTTGGAATCAGGAAGACTCATCTTCCTGAGTTCCAATTCAGCCTCAGAAACTTACTAGATGTGTGATCCTGGGCAAGTCACTTAACCCTGTTTGCCTCAGTTCTTCCTTTGTAAAATGACCTGGAGAAAGAAATGGCAAACCACTCCGGTATATTTGCCAAGAAAACCTTAAAATGGAGTCACAAAGAGTTGGACACAATTGAACAACAAATGAATGGATGGTTAGAATTAAATCTTAAGAATTATATATTAAGCTTAAAATTCCCTATGCAAAAAAAAAAAAAGTTTTTTGGTAGGTGGACATGTTTGCTTTTGAGGGTTTTTAAAAAAAAAATTTTTTTAAATCTTATGTGTTGATTACTACCCTGTCTTTAGGAGAAAGATAACTATGAATGATTAACTGGATGCATGCAATTTGCTACAATGGGCTATTTATTTCCAGTGTCTGAAAGATCCCAGGGTTTACAAGAGTAGTCCTGCTGAAGCATTTGGAGAGGAGTCTTCTGAATAGTTCTGGGAGAAAACTCTAGAATCCCTAGGAAAATCTCAGCGCTGGTACCTGGGGCTTCTTTAGGGAAGTGGCTTTGAATAAGGCAATGTATTTCCATCTTCTCAACCTGGAAGTTCCCTTAGGATTCCCTGAAGCCTTTCACCCTGGAACATTCCTCTGCCCTCTATTTTACCCCTTATCCATTGATGAGTTCCTTCCAGAACCTTTATTTTGAGAAAGGGACCCAGGCCAGCCATCCCCTCCTTCCTCTCCAGGCTCTGTTTCTGATTCTCCAGACTTTACTACCATCCCCCTGAATGGGCACCCCTTTCCCCACTCCACCAACTCCCTTTATGTGTTATTTTTTCCCATTTGAAGTAAGCTTTTTGAAGACAGGGACTATCCTTTGGCTCACATTTGTATGGAGCACAGTGCCAGGCATGTAGAAAGCTCTTAATAACAAGTTTGTTGACTTGACATACAGATTTTCTCCTTTGGTGGTAACAGGAAAAAAGTTTACATCCTCCACCAACAGTCCCCTTAGGTTTCCTACACATATTATGAGAACTTAGGGGAAAGCTCAGTGGGAAAATCTTACAGCTGGTGCATAGCGAAGGAAGCATTGCAGCAGCTGGGGGCTGATGAAAATGCCAGAGGTATTTTTTAGCTCGGTTGTTTGGTCAAATGCTAAGACAACTGCATAGAGGGAAACACATTTAGCACTTGTGGCAGACGGTGCTGGCCCAACAACAGAAGCCCCCTAAAAAACAGCGAGCTCTGAGGTTGCCAGCTGTTTTAGGGTGATTAATTTATGCATTCCTTAAGGCAGACCAGAAAGCAAAGTGCTCATCCTGGAAGGAAAACGAATCAATCAGAAGCTTTAAGAATTCTGAGTGACCTCTCCTTCTTAGTGTTGTTATGTAACCCCATCTAAAAGAATCCCACCTAGCAGGCATTTATTAAGTGCCTACTGTATCCCTTGCAGGATGCTAAGCACTGAGAATTCAAAGACAAGATGAAAAAGTCCCTGCCCTCCAGGAGCTTTCATTCTTTTTCCACCATCACAAATCATTAGCGAGGTGGTGCAGTGGATAGAGGCAGCTAGATGGCTCAGTGGATAGAGTGCTGTATCTGGAAGGAGGAAGACTTGAGTCCATATCTTGCCTTTGACAGTTATTAGCTGTATTACTCACAGCAAGTCATTTCATCTTTGCCTCAGTTTCTCTGTTTTAAAATGGGTATAATAGCAGCATCTACCTCATACGGTTCTTGTGAAGATCAAATGAAATCATTAAAAATAATAATAACTAACATTTTATAGAGCCTAGCATGCACCAGGCACTGTACTACATGCTTTACATGTATTATCTCATTTGGTACATAAAGCACCTTTCAAATTTTAAGGTACTATATAAATGCTGGTGACAATTATTATCTAAAACTGAGAAAATGAATTTAGCTGGTGCCATCCAAGTAGGCAGCTCTTGGTGGCATCTGAATTCAGCTTTCATCATTACTCCCTCCTCCAGTACCTTTCCATGTCATAGATGGCTTTGGTGCAGAAGGATCAGCATAGTATATTTCCTACTTAAAACATGGGAACTTGCTTTGTTTTCAGGAGGTTTTTTTTTCTACTATAAAGCATGCCACCATGAATACATTGTTATAGATGAGACCTTTCATCCTGTCATTGATTTCCAGGTGGCAGAGCTAGATCAAAAAGAGTGACCATATCAGTGGCTTTTCTTGAACGATTCCACACTGATTGAACTAGTTAATAGCTCCATAACCAGTGTATTATTATGCCTATTTGTCCTCTAACTTTGGCTGTTTCTATCTTTTATCACCTTTGCCAAATTAATGACTGTGGGTGAAATCTCAGAGTTCTATTAATTCGCATTTCTCTTATTAGCGATTTGGAGTATTCTTCCATAAGATTGCTGATAAATTGCAACTCTTCCTTTGAAAACCTTCGCGTCCTTTGACCACTATTCTATCGGTTCTTGGTCTTGTATTTCTATGAATTCCCTCAATCCTGTATATCAGACTTTAGCTCTCAGATCTGGTCCATGCAAAACTTTTTAATTTTATGTAATTGAAATAGTTGGTTTTATCTTTTATGATCAACTATACCCTATATTTGCCTAATAATTTTCCATCTAGCCAAAAGTACTCCCATCCATTTCCTTCTGTTTTTATGACCTTTTATAAAGTTGTACAATTAGGCCTTATTTTGATATATATAGTATAAGATGCAGATCTGAACCTATTTTCTGCCAAATTGCCTTCCATTTTATGGATTATCATTTTTCAAAGAACACCACCCTAAAGACTGAATATAATTGGACTTTTCTTTGATCATTTCAAAGGCACTTCAGGATGCTATAGTGTCTCTTGTCCATTATAATGACCATCAATTTTCACTGGTCTGGCAGAGCACCAGAATGTTGTTGGTTAATAGAGATTTCTGTTTGATAGTATGCTTGATAAAACACTGCACTGGTCCAACTATGGATTGAACTTTTCAACCAAATCTGGCTTGTATGAAATTGGATCCCAGCCTGTATATAACTGTACTCCTAGGAAGAAAACATCAGTGAAAGTGATAAAGACAGAACCATGATGACTAAAATAATAGCAGAAATGCAGCAAAGTATAATGGAGCAAACCCTGCATTAGGAATCAAAGGATCTGTCTTGGATACTTACTACATGTGTGACCTTGGACAAGTTATTGAACTCTCTGAGACTCAGTTTCCTCATCTAAAAAATGATTCAAAATCTCTGATATTATAAATAAAATATATTTATTTGAATTGAAATAAAATTTTAAAAAAATTTTAATTTAAAAAAAGCTCTCACAGTTAATGTATTTTCTGTTTGTGGTAAATTTACACAATTAGTGATGCTTACATGAATTATTATAATAATTATATAATTATAGAATATAACAATATACTAATTATAATTACAAAATATAATTACTATATAATGATGGTTATAAATAATTCTAAGTGCAGTTCCTTGTTTTCTGCCCCTTCCCACTCCAGCCTTCTCTCTCCATGTTCTTATTCCATAATCATTCTCTCTCTTTCATCTCTCCCTTTCCACTGGCTCCTTCTCATCTGCCTACAAATATATCCATATCTCTCCAATCTTTAAGAAGCCTCCATTTCCCTTTCAGCTACCGTCCCACTTCTTTCCTCTATGCTATGGCCAAACTTCTTGAAAAAGTTGTCCATCCCCAAAGTCCCTACTTTCTCACCACCCACTCACAAAAACTACGAGTTGGAAGAAATGTAGCCCAGAAGCCATCAAGTCTAATCCCTACCACACCAGGAATCCTTTCTACAACATTCCCCCAAAGTGGTCATTCAGTCTCTGCTAGAAAACTTCCAAGTAGAAGAAACTTACTACCTCCCAAGATAGCCCATTCCACTTTTGCTAGTATGGCATAATTGGTAGAGCTAACTTTTGAGTCAGGAAGATCTATGTTCAAATCTTACCTTGGATACATACTCATTATGAGGCTCTGGGCAAATTATTTCACATCTCATTGCCCCCAAGCAATTCTCTAAGACTGTAAGTTGGAAAGCTGGTACCAATCTGCATTGGTAAGAGTTTTCTCACCAGGAGTTCCCTAAAGCAATGAAATCACAGGCATGAACTGAAAAATAATTGTTAGGAAGTTTTTCCTGACATCAAGCCAAAATCTGCTTCCCTTCATTTTCTACCCGTTTCTCCTAGCTCTGTTCTTGGAAGCCAAGTGGAATATCCAATCCTCTATCACATGACACCCCTTTTAAATACTTAATGCAGCTGTCACATCTCCATGGAGTTTTCTTGTCTCTGAGTTAAATATCCCCAGTTCCTTCCAGGTCCCCCAGTGGAATCATCTTTCTGCCCTTCACTATCCTGATTACTCTCATCTGCATGACCTCCAGGTTACCTAGGGACCCCTTCTCAGAAAAAAAAAGTTTTTAAACACATAAAATGAAATATATAAAATTGCTAAGAAAACCAAAAGTTAGTGAGACTAAAGATGTGATTTTTCCCTCCACTTTTTTCATGAATTCCAGTAGCTTCTTGGCCTGTCTTTCATCTGTCTTGACAAGACTGTTAAGATATAGATTTATCATTGACAAAGGAGTCTATGAGTGGAGCCCCTCTTTGGTGAAATTGATCAGTAGACATCACCCTTTCCTTTGGACTCCAGGTTAAAATCACTGTTCTAAGGTATGGCCATTCTTGTGTGTGGTTGCTGTAGGCTAGAGACAGATTTGGTGGGAACTAGAGATATCTGGTAGGCTGAGGGACTCAGAGGGGGCAGGGGCTAGAGTGGAGAAGATAGTGAGACAGGTGCTAAAAATATTGGGGAGGAGGGAGGGTGAGCTGGAGGCTCATTAGTTGACAGCGACAAATCTATTAGCAGAATGTGGTAGACTTTGCTATCCCTCAGCAATCTTCTGCCCTGTGTTCCACTCTTCCTTTGTCCCTCATGTTCTCCACTTCCCTCACCCCTCAGTGCTACACACTTTCCTTGGCTAACATAGACCCAGAATTACACCCATACCCCTCTTCAAAATGCTCATGCTATGATCTCACATGCTGCCTTAAGTCGTATAGTTGATTATGTAGCAATGGGAATGGGTTGCTAAGGGATACTGTGGAGTCTCTTTCCCTGGAGATCTACAAAGCTAAGAGACACATCTAACTCAATGTGTGAGTTTAAATTGAGCCTTGCTTTGAGGCAGGAGGAGATACTTAACGAATTCTATAGGTCCTAAGAGCCCCAGGGATTCTAGTATGTTCAATCAGGCAGTCCCCCACATCATCTCCAACACTGGGCCCATCCTTGAAGCATTTCCAGCTTGATGGGAATTCACTCTTCCAGCAAAGCCTTTGAGAGCTCCAGGTCACCTTAGAGACTCAAAGATTCATAGCCTTTTTTTTTTTTTTTGGTGCTATGCATCCATTGGGCAGCAGTCTGGTGAAGCCTTTGAACTCTTTCTCAGAATAACGTTTTTAAATGCATAAAATAAAATACAGAGGATTACAAAGGGAACCAATTATATCGCAACACACTTATCAAAATATTAAGGTTTTTTTTTTGCCTCCAGACTTCAGATTAAAGACTTTATGGATCTGAGGGGCAGCTAGGTGCCACATTGATTTGAGTGCCAGGCCTGAAGTCAGGAAGACTCATCTTCCTGAATTCAAATCTGACCTCAGACACTTAATAGCTGTGTGACCCTAAGCAAAATTCACAGGTTCTGGAAAAATGGAAGCAAACATTTGTTCTTTTAAACCCTAAACCATTTCCTATTATTCACCTACAGAGATACAATTTTCTGTTCCCATATCCCAAAGCTTTAGTGATGAACATAATTAAAGCATGTTGAAATAATGAAAAAGAAGGAAAGAAAATTAGATCAAAGGAGTCTCATCCATTTGACACCTGAAAGAGAATGGACTTCTCCCTTAATGAGAGTGTCTCCTAATAATTTGCATAACAGATGAAGTAGCCAACAGTTCCATTCTCTGGGCCATCAATTTCAATGGGTAATTAGGAGTAGTCACTTCTTTGTTAATGTCAGTTTCTCTACTGATAGATAAAAGTGGGATGAGATTCATTATTTTGCTCTTTACAAACATAGCAAAAAAATAAAACTCTCTGTTAATGTGTTATTTGACCATTTATCCATTTTCGTTCATAGAATAAATATTTATGAAGCATCCTCTATGTATGAGGCCCTTCCCCTCTGTTTACAATCCAGATACAAAAACCAACTAAAGGCAGGGGGCAGCCCATGACAGGTGCTTCAAGAGGTGAGCTGATGATTGTTAAGAGCAGCAAAGAGTCAGGATTAAGATCACTGATGGATGGGAGGGACCTCAGAGATCATCTAGTCCCACTCCCCCATTTCACAGATGAGGAAACTGAGGACTAGGGAATCTAAGTGACTTGCCCAAGATCACCAAGATAGTGTCACAGTTGGAATATGAGCCTAAGTCTTCTGGCTCAAACTCCAATTTTCTTTCCACCTTAAGAGTAAGGAATATTTTTCATTTCATCTTGGAGTCCCCAGCACCTACAGCACAAAATAAGTATTTGATTTGTGCTTGTTAGACTGGACCGGAAGAGGTAGGAGTTTGCTAGACATAGAATGGGTATATAGTACTATTTGACTATATCTCCCATCTCTAGTGGTCCAGTGATGAAATAGCTTAGCTAGTTCTCTCAAACACAAGGATAGGAGAGAGATTGAGGCAGACATCTGGGTCTGTAAAGAACTGCCCAATGGGTCCACAGAGGTCTCACTGACCTTCCATTCAGTATCACTTCTATCTTCTCTGCCTACATTGTCTGTAGATGATGACTTCTTAGTCAGAAGACTTAGTGAAAAGAACATTGTATCTTGAGTCAGAGAACCTGAGTTCAAATCCAGCTTCTGACACTTATTACCTGTGTAACTTTGGGTAAGTCACATAATTCCTTTGCGATTCAATTTCCTTGTCATTGGTATTGGACTAAGTGACCTTGATGGTCTCTTGCCCCTTGAAATCTACGATCATATGATTCCTTGGATAGAAGAAGAAGAAGAAGAAGAAGAAGAAGAAGAAGAAGAAGAAGAAGAAGGAGGAGGAGGAGGAGGAGGAGGAGGAGGAAGAAGTAGAGGAAGAAGAAGAAGAAAAAGAAGAAGAGGAGGAGGAGGAAGAAGAGGAGGAAGAGGAAGAAGAAGAAGAAGAGGAGGAGGAGGAAGAGGAGGAAGAGGAAGAAGAAGAAGAGGAGGAGGAGGAGGAAGAGGAAGAAGAGGAAGAAGAAGAAAAAGAAGAAGAAGAGGAGGAGGAAGAAGAAGGAGGAGGAAAAAAGAAGAAGAAGAGGAAGAAGAAGAAGAAGAAGAAGAAGAAGAAGAAGAAGAAGAAGAAGAAGAAGAAGAAGAAGAAAGAAATAATAGCTAACATTTATATAAGGGAGCTAGGTAGCCCAGTGGATAGAGCACTGGGACTAAAGTCAGGAAGACCTAGGTTCAATCCAGCTTCAGACACTTACAGGCTGTGTGACCCTGGCCAAGTCACTTAATCCTGTTTGTCTCAGTTTCCTCATCTGTAAAATGAGCTGGAGAAGGAAATGGCCAAGACAATCTCAAATGCAGTCCTGAAGAATCGTACACAAATGAGAATGACTGAACAATCACAAAACCAACATTTACACAGCACCTACTACGCTCTAGGCATTGTACTAAGCACTTTAGAATTGTTCTCCTTTGAGGCTCACAATAGCCCTGAGAGGCAGGTGCTATTACTGTCCCCATTTTACAGATGAGGAAACTGATTATGTGCTTAGTTTCTGGTCAAGCTTGGTGTTTTTTTTAAGGCCCCACTCCTGCACAGGGCCTTGGCCACAAGACAGCTGAGCCCTTTGCAGGATAGTTTTAAAAGTAAAATGTGGAATTTATTTTGTACTTTTTTTAAAGCAAGTAATACGAAATGGAGATTCATAGTTTCATATGCTATCATGTTTTCAGTTACATAGAAATTTTCTTTTTTGGATGTTTAATCTTCAGAATTTTAAAAATGAAATGAAATTAAAAAGAGACTTTGTGTTGGCTGAGGCCTCTGGGCAGGGTCCCGGTAACAGGAGGCCTGGCATCTGGGTGCTTAGTCATTGCGGAGGGCTGAGGTATTGTTGGTTTTTGTAGTTCATTTAATTGTCTTTTGGGGACTGGGTCTCCCCATCTCCCTGGCGTTGCAAGCCCAATAGCCATTCACTCCCCCAATCCCAATACTGATCACAGGAGCTGGTAGAAGCTTTTCTTTTTGCTGTGGCTTTTCCATGAATCCAGGAAAAGCAGGTAGCACCCGAACCCAGAGCAGTCAATTCAGCCTCCTGGAGTCCCTGAGCACCTAGTTAGTAAGAGACACAGCAGGCTCTTAATGAACCCATGCTGCCTCCATACTCTTCCCACATGGCTCAAGCCCTTTTCCAGCTGAAGGTTCAAGCTCGTCCATTGTGCTCTCATTCAGGTTCTGAGTGTGGATGCTTCTGGAGCTATTCCTCCAGAAGCAGACCCATCACGTAGTCCTTTCATTTCTGATTCTGCGCCATCTTTCACCCACATATCAACGTTGCATGTAATATTGTATATCTAAGCTATCTCTGTGCCTTATCCCTTGTTCACTTCCATTGTCTCCTAGATCATTATCAGAATGAGCAGCGGGTACATTTTCATCAACATCACCTTTCCAGATAAGACGAAGATCCTACGTTTAATGATTCTCATTTTTTCTTTGATTTCCTGTATGACTTAGTGGAAGATAGTGTCAGTCCCTGAGGCA
This sequence comes from Phascolarctos cinereus, assembly GCF_003287225.1. Lineage (NCBI taxonomy): Eukaryota > Metazoa > Chordata > Mammalia > Diprotodontia > Phascolarctidae > Phascolarctos > Phascolarctos cinereus. The sequence goes on from NW_027555958.1 coordinate 435,547,589, forward strand.
CACAGACGCTGTTTGGGGCAGCTCTGACAAATGGGTCCCTTTGTGTGCTTGGGCACTTTTGGTTCTGGGGCAGACTGGTAGGGTAAAAACCCAGGTTAGTGGCTTGCTGCCCCTGCTATGTAGCCCCCTGGGTCATTTTGACCCTCTTCTCTCTTCCTCAGCTTTAATATCCAATTAATTATAAAAATCTTTTCAAATCTATATATACTCCATCTCTCTCATCAAGCCCTCTTCTCTGGCCCTGTTTTCTTTTTGCCAGCATCATAATCCAGCATATCATTAATACTCACCTGGGGAGTCTACAGGGTACAATGGAAAGGGTATTAGCATTGGAGTCAAATCATGGCTCTGCCATATATTATCTACATGACCTTGGGAAAGTCACTTCAGTTCTCTGGGCTTCAATTTCCTCGTTTGCAAAATGAAGGGGTTGTTGGGGCAGGTAGGTGTCAAAGTGGATAAGCTCTGGCCTTGGAGTCAGGAGGACCTGAGTTCAAATCTGGCCTCAGACACATGACACTTACTAGCTGTGTGACCCTGGGCAAGTCATCAAACCCTGATTGCCTCACCCCCCCAAAAAAAATGAGTGACCTCATTAGAGATCACGTCTAAGTTGTTACTATCTCTTATCCATCCTTCACATTTATGCTAGACTTATCTGTGCTACGATTTCAGTTGTATTTACTCATTAAGTTACTGAAACTACTTAGAAAGTTGCACTTTCCACACAATCCTGCAGAATAGATAAAATATTATCACCACCATTTTGTAGCCAAGGAAACTGAGGTTCAGAGAATTGAAATGGCTGGTGACAAACAGCTCATAAATGGCAGAGCGAAAATTCGAATCCAGGTCACTCCTAGCTCCACATCTGGTTGTCTTGTTGATGTATCTTGCTGCTAAGTTACCAGACCTTATGGGCTGCCCCAAGAGGTGATGGGCTTTCCCTTCCTGGAGGTCTTCAGACAAAAGCTGGTTGGATGTGTGGTATGTCACATGGGGAATTCTTTTGGGGATATAGGTTGGACTCTTTCATGGGCTCTTCTGACTCTGAGATTCTGTGAGTCTTCTGTGAAATGCTGAAGCATAACATGTGAGATTGCCCACTAAGAGTATCCCATTAGCAGCAGCCCATAGGCAGAAAGAGTAACACAGTCCAAACTAGCCCAGCGCTAGAGTTCTGGGAAGCCCTAACTGTATAGGAGCCTTAAATCAGAGCTGGAGAAACAAGGACTTTTACAAGTCAGACCATAACCCAGAGCCATCCTGCCCAGTCTCAGAGAGGTCCCTTTCTTCTTCAACAAGCCTGACACACTTACAGCTGAGTAGTCAGCCGGCTCCATGAAGTCCCACAGTCTGTGTAAAGACCAGAAGGGGAGCCACAACACAATCCCCCATGAAGCTGTTAAGCTCTTAAACTCTGAAACATGGGGCAGAGGTTGCTATCTCTCTAGCTAAGCCTTGATGTTTCTGTCAAGGCCATGATTAACAGCCAATTATATCATCGGAATGGGTCAGCTTAAGGTAAGGAAATGGAGAGCCTGTGACCTGCTAGCCTTGTGACATCACCACCTTTTGTCTTCACATGGGTGGATTTTTGTGATTTACACATTACCCAGAGGCCTCTGACTTTTGGGAATGGAAAGTCTGGTGTGAGGTGCTGTGTTGCACAGAGAAAAGAAAGAGCATTGAACTTGGAGACAGAGGCTCTCCCACTTTCCAGCTTGGCTCTGCTATTTCCTAACTAGATAACTTTGGGCATGTCATTCTACTTCTCTGAGCCTCTGATTCTGCATATGAAAAATGAGGGACTTGGGCTAGGTGATCTGGAAAGCCACTTCTGATTCTGAATCAATGATCTTATGATCCAAAACCAAATTAAAACTTCCAACATTCATAATTGGAGCCTTCAGTTTTTCTGTCCCCTCAAACCCTGATCTCCCATTGCATCATTTTCCTTAATTTCCCTGATTTGGGACAAATCGTTTTCCCTTCCCGGGCTCAGTTTCCCCATCTGGAAAATGAAGAAGTTGGACTAGATGACCTCCAAGTTTCCTTATGATTCTAAACTGATGATTTTGTGATTCCATAAAAAAATAGTGACTTCAGACATGACTATTTCCAGTAACTTCTTTCACATGTTTCTTCTTGGAGATCAGATCTAATTCAGTCACCCAGAATTTCCAATCACCTCTTCATGATGACCACATTGCTAGCTGCTCTGTGTGTAAAGTGCCACGGTATAGAAGCTGAAACTCCCCCTCAAAACCTACTCAGTATCCCAAGTCCCTGGAGGATAAGGGCTCCAATGGTTCTTTCCCTTATCCAAAGGCTGGTAAATCCCCACATCAAGTTGAAAACCTCTGGTTACCATGGCCACTTGGTCCACCCTCTCATCCTTAGCCACCTCAACTCTAGCCATCTAGCATCTTGTCACTGTGGCCTCTGGAACCCCCACACCCTTGTTCAACTATTTCCATCCTAGACCTCTCCATCTCATTATGCTTCTGTCTTCTGGAGTTCACCAAAATCTTATTCTTTATAGAAACAATGCATCCCTAACCAATTCTTCTCGAGTGTGGATTGTTCTGATTCTTACACCAGGCCAGGAAGCTGAGTTATCTCACTCCTTCACCATCTCCTGCTACATCTCATCCTCAATACTTCAGATGTTCCTTTTGTCTGTCCCTATCACTCCATGAACTCTTCCCTTTGAAGTTCATTCCAACGATCTCGATGATCCTGTATCGACCCATGACTCTACATAGATCCTTGTTGCCATAATATAGGTCACTAATGTAACTAATATGTTAATATAGATATCTACACACACATATCACATCTCAGATGTTATAGAAACACACATATAATATACTATATAGATCTATGATTATATATAATTGTACATGACCTATGCATTGTATATATGTAAATTCTATATGTGATATGTGTATGTTATATTGTTATAGGTAATTGTAATTATATGTATATTATGTGTAAGTGTATAGGTATATGTAAAATATATGTGCACACACATATATATATATACATATGTGTATATGTGTGTAGAACACACATATAAGTGTGCATATATACGTGTTTATATACATACATATATATATATATATTACTAGCTCTGTGACCCTGGGCAAGTCATTTAACCCCGATTGCCTCACAAAAAAAAGCAAAAAATAAAATAAAATGAAGGGTTTGGATTAACTGGCTTTTAAGGTACCTCCCACCTCTAAATCTACAATCACACACACACACACACACACACACACACACACACACACACACACACATATATATGCTGTTGTCCTTAATTTGTCCCCTGAGTTTCTGTTCATGTTTCCTACTCTAAGTTTGGTTTTTTTCCCCTAGTGGTTTCTTTCCAATACTACATTTCACTATCTCTCTCTTTCTCTGTGTCGGTTTTGAAGTTTGTGTTTCTCTGTGCTTGTGTGTCTTTTTCAATGTGTCTGCTTCTCTCTTTACGCGTCTCTCTTTCTCTGGGCTTGTTTTGATCTCCTTGTGTGACTCTAAGACTGAGTGTCTGTCTTTCCATACATCTGTTTCTCCATATGTGTGTTTTCCTCCTTCCCTGTGCCTCTCTGTCTCCTTCTTCCTCTGTGTGTGTGTGTGTGTAACTGATATCGTTTGTCCCTCTCTTCTCATCTTTCTGTATCTATCACTTTCCCAGTGTACGTCTCACTCCCTACATATGCCTTTCTCCCCATGTGTCTCTCCTTATGTTTATGTATGTCTCTCCCTGAGCCTGTGTGTGTCTTTCTCTTCCTGTATTTGTGTGTGTCTCTAGCCCTGAATTCCTGGATCTCCCTCCCTGTGTTTAGGCGTCTCTCTTCCTGAGTTTGTGCTGTGTGTCTCTCCCAGTTTGTATGTCTTCCTCTTCTCCATGTGTCTCCTTCTCTCTTCTTGTCTCTATATTAATGTCTCTCTCTATATATAAATGTCTCTCTCTATATTAATGTCTCTCTCTATAACATTGCCTTTCTCTCTCCCTATTTGCATTCTACTCTCTTTCTCTATGTGCCTACCACCCTTGTGCTGTGTGCCTCTCTCCTCCTGCAGTTTATGGATATCTCTCTCCCAGTGGGCATCTCTCCATGAATATGGCTCCCTCTTTTTCCCCTTGTTTCTGTCCATGAGTCTCTCTAATACTGTATCTCTCTCCCCGTCTGTAACTCATTCTTTCCCTGCACATCTGCCTCTCTCCAATGCCTGTGGCCCTCTTCCTTTGCTTCTGCGTGTCTCTCTTCTTGGGCTTATTGGTGTTCCTCCCTTTCTCTCCTGTCTGTCTTCCTGTCTCTATTTCATTCTCCCTCCATGTCTGTCCTTCCTCCTGTGCTTAGGTTTCCCCTTATGTACTTGTGTGCTTCTCTTCCCTCATACAAATGCTTTCTTCTCTCTTTGAGTAGGTCTCTCTTTCCCCCCCTCTTTCTCACCATATTTATGTCTGCCTCTCTAATGCTGTGTATATCTCTCCCTACCTGCATTTCCCTTTCTCCTTGTGTTTTATGGGTCTTGGTATGTATCTCCTTCCCTCCCTCCTTTCTCATGTCTGTCTTCTTCTCTCCCTGTTTCACCTCTCCTACTGTAATTGTGCATGTCTCCTTCCTCGAGTCTGTGTGTCTCTCTCCCTGTGTCCCTTTCACTGTGCTTCTATGTCTCTACACTGCGTTTCTCTCTCCCTAGCTGCACCTCCCTGTCTCCCTGTTTTTATGGACCCCTCTCTCCTCCTGCATGTCCCCCTCCTTCCCTAAGTGTAATTCTCTGTCCCTTCTTCTGTGTCAGCCTCTCTTCCTATGTTTGTACATGGTTCCTTCCCTGTCTTTATGTGTATCTCTCTCCTAGTGGGACAGGCTCTCTTTCCCTCTGTATCTTTCGGTCTCTCCCTGTATCAGTGCTTTATTTCTCTCTTTGTGGTATCTCTCCCTCTCTTGTTTACATCTCCCTCCCTCAAAAAGTAAACCCTCATCTTTATATCCTTAGCATCAAGCACAGTACCTTGCACACAGAGATTAATGCAGGCTTGTTGATAGAGTGAGCCCCCTCCACGTTTATCCAGCTCTCTTTACCTATGTTTGCTTGTATCTCTTTTCCCAAGTATGGCTATCTTCTTCTCTCTCAGTGTGTCTCCCTCTCTCTGCATATCTCTCTCTCTCCCTGTATTTGTATGTGTCTCTTCTCCCTGTATCTGGCTCCCATTTTCTCCCCTCTCCAACCCATACTTCACCCAGCTGCCAAATTGATATTTCTAAATCACGGAGCTAATCATGTCGCTTCTCTGCCCAAACTTTGTTCCCGATGGCCTTTAGGATAAAGTACAAACTCCTCTGTGAGGCCTTTAAAGCCCTTCACCATCAGGCTCCCACTTATCTTTCTAGACTAATTTCCTTCATGGCTGCCACTCCCCAGCCAGACTGTCTGACTTGCTCTTCCCTCTTCAGGACCTTGCATCTCACCTTTGCATAGAGAATCCCACATTCCCAGAACCCTCTTCCTCCTCACCTCCTCTCTGAGAACCCCTAGCTCAAGGTCCCTCTTCTTCCAGAGGCCTGTGCTTATGCCCTCCCTTATCAATACCTCCCCAGTTGCTCTGTAATTTCGCTGTTGTCTATCCTGTATTTACGCATTTTCAAACCTGACAAATACCCCTGGGGGAATCAGATTTCCTCGGGCTCATTCTGAATGCTTATTGATTTCCTGATAGTTTGCTTGGGGGCAGGGGGAGTTTCATCTCAGCCTTTGGGTCCCCTAGTGCCTAGCACAGTGCCTGCCACCGAGCAGGGGCTGGAGAGATGTTTACTGATTGATAGACTCCTCGACTGAGTCAGGAGACGTGAATTCTGATGCAACACTCACTTGTTATTTGACCTTGGGTGAATCACTTAAACTCCCTGTGTATCTTTGCTCATCAATAAAATGTGGGGGTTGAGTTAGTACGTCCCTAAGGCCCCTTCCAGGTGAAATATTCCTTGGTTCTATGGATTTTATGATGCAGTACCACATCTCTTTGCAGACTCGTCTGCTTGGGGCTGCCATAGAAGATTTTTGGAGCACTACCGCCCCCTAGTGCACAGATCTCAGAGGACTAAGCTTCTTAAAGCCTTCTAAGCAGTTTCCTGAACAAGCCCTGGGAAAAAGAATTCAGACTGCCAGCTCTCCAAGGTGGCCAGATTTCCTTTCTGTCTGAGAATTGCAAACAGGACAGTACAGCATCCTTGGCTTCCCTGTCTGGCAGTGGCCAGGGCAAGGGCTTTCAAGGCAGGGTTCCTGATGTCAGAGGGCACAGCAGAAATGTGAATTGTGAAGTACGTTTCTTTGGGTTACCTCCCTAGTGCTAATCACCATCCATGAAGTACTTCTTCATGCTTTCAGCTGCTTCCCAGTTAAGACTCATTAAGCATGCATGCCATGTTTCCAACCCAGACCATTACCTCGGCATTACATCCAGAGGAGAGAGAAGATTTCATAAAGCCCCAAACCTTTACCCCTCCAGGTTCCTAGCCCCCAAAGCAACAACAACCCTATATGGGTGAGATTCCCCTAGATTTTCCCCTATTCCACAACTTCTCCATCTCATTCTCCATTTAAATTAGAAACACTTCTCTCCTGCCTGTTCCCCAAGATTGGCAGCCTAGGACTCATCTTTGACTCACTCTTTTGCATTTTGTTTCATCTATTCAGCCTCTGCTCCCTGAAGGCTAGCCCTTGCGGATGGCTCCCTATCCCTGGGAATGAAGTTGTCAATGGGGTCCTAAGAGAGCCCTACTGCTTTGTTCTAGACTATCTAGCGAACTCAAATGGGCAACGAAGACCCATCTGGCAGGTCACCAGGCAGCTGGATTCAGAGTAGCATCTGACAGTGTTTTATGCCATCCTTGTGAACAAGATACAGAAATCTGAGCTGGTTAGTAGTCCTTTTCAGAGAATTCTGACATGATTTAATGACCAGACACAAAGCATACTGAGTAAGGGAATTTGAGTCAGCCTAGACTAGAGGGTGGTCTCTTCCGGAGGGGTCCAGGTATCTGCCTTTTGCTTTACAACAATTTTATCAATAATGAAGATGGAGGCATGGATGGAATGTTTATCCAGCCTTTGTATGATACAAAACTTAGAGGGACAGGGAACATCCTGGATTACAGAATCTGGGATCCAAAAAGGAAGAAAAGAGATAAGCATTTATTAAATGTTTACTATTGCCCGGCACTGTGCTAAGTGCTTTGCAAATGTTATCTTAACTGATCTTCACAACAACCCTGGGAGGTAATCTCTATTATACTCCACATTTTACAGTAGAGGAAATTGAGGCAGACAGAAGTTAAGTGACTTGCCCAGGGTCACACAACCAGGAAATGTCTGAGGCCAGATTTGAACTCAGGTCATCCTGACTCTAGGCCCAGCTCTCTATCTATCTACTGAGCCAACAAGTGGCCTCTAGACATCTAAAAAGGACTTGACAGCTGAAAAGAATGAACTCACTTGAAGACAAAATTGAGAAGGGACAAATGTAGAATATTGCCCTTGGGTTCAAGAATCCAGCTGGACAAATAGTCAGTCCATCAATAAACATTTATTAAGCAGCTACTGTGTGCTAAGCAGCGGGGATGCAAACAGAATTGCGTATAGCTTGACATTTGATGTGAAAAGGATGGGGGGGGTTTCAGTGGTTTGTAAACTCAGTATGAGAAACAGTGTGCTAAGAGGGCTAGCCTTGAAGACAGAAAGACTTGGGTTCAAATCCTGCTCTACCATAAACTAATAACCTGGTAACCCTGGGTAAGCTCTGTATGAGCTTTTTTCAACAGAGTTGATCCTATCATAGGCTGCACTGAGTCCAGGAATTCAGTACAAATGGCAGTAGCAGTCCCTGCCCTGTCCTCCTGTATCTGCAATCTTGTACTTAGCACTGGCCAGCACATTTTAAAAGGGAAATGGATAAATCAGAGGGTAAGCAGAACAGTGAAAGCATCACTTGAGGAGAGCTGCAGATATTTAACCTGCCGAGAGAGCTACGTAGGGACGTGAGGGATTAGCCTTGGTCTCCTTAGCATCAGAGGGCAGAATTAGGAACCCTGGGTGGAAGTTAGAGGAGCAGATTTAGGCTTAATGTCAGGAAAAAATTCCTAATAATTAAACCTATCGTAAAGGAAATGAGTAATTTGGGGAGGTAATGAGTTCCCCGTCACTGGAAGTCTTCGAGGAATAGCAAAATGACTACTTATTAGAGGATGATATAGAGGATATGGGTTGGACTGAATGAAGGGTTCTTAACCTGAAATGGTCTGTGGATAGATTTCAGGGTGTCCATGGACTCAGAGGGGTAACATGTATAAACACACACATACCTATACATACATATACATACACATATATGATATATACATATATGCCCACTCATGATTCATTACTTGTATTATATAAATGTGTATGCATACACATGCATGCATGTATACGTGTATATACAACTAGGTAGCATAGTGGATCTAGAACACTGGGCCTGGAATCAGGAAGACTTGAGTTCAAATATGGCTCCAGACACTTCCTAGCTGTAGGACCTCACTTAACCTCCCTTTGCCTCAATTTTCTCATCTGTAAAATAGGGATAATAATAGCACCTACCTGCCAGGGATTGTTGTGAGGATCAAATGTCATATTTGTAAAGCGCTTAGAACAGTGCACGTATAGCACATGTAGGTGCTATGTAAATGTTAGCCATTATTATTACATACGTAGACATAAAATATAAACACAGATTTCAGGATAGTTATTTTCTGAATTTTATTTTATCTATGTAAAAACATCATTGTGAAAAGATATCTATGGGCTTTCCCAGACTACTAATGGAGCCTAGGACACAAAAATGTTGAAGAGCCCCGCAGCAGATGACCTCCCAGGTTCCTTCCAACTCTGAATCTGATTCAGTGATGAGTATGGAAAGAGCATTAAGCTTCTGTGCAAATGCTCCTTGGCTAATCCACAGAGTTTCCCAAAGCCTCCTTCCCTCCCCCCAAATTTCTCCCCTACTCTAGAGGAAACAAATACCAGCCCTTTGTCCATGTCCAGTTCTAGCCAGTCCAAGCCTTTTCCAAATGTTCCATCTGGTCGCTAAGTCCCTGTGTGTGAGACAAGGAGCAGGTGATGCCGGTGCCCATTCCACGAATGGGAGAACCAAGGCACATAGCCGGCTGGGTAGCTTTCCTTGGGTATCAGAAAGGGAGGGGTGTATTTGCAGAATGAAAAAACTTTGCTCATTCAATCAAGTCATGTTCAGGAGGTTGCTGGTTGTTTAAGTTCTGCATGAGGTGACATGGGCTCATTAATTTTCTACATGAACAGAAACGCTGCAGAAGCCATTAATTAAATTGCTCATGCTTTAAATAGTTATTTCAGGTTTTGTTTTGTTTTGTTTTGTTTTGTTTGTCCAACCAGCCGAAGAGCAGCACCTCATTTTTGATGTTGTTCTGGATCCGATATTCACAAAGCACAGGTTTGAACATGTCACTCCCTTGCTTAGGAAGCTTCACTGGCTCCCCATTACCACTAGGATAAAATAAAAACTCCTTTCTTCTGGCATTTAAAGCCCTTTGCAATCTCAATTCAGCCCCTATTTCTAGTCTAATTGAACATTGTTCTCCTCTCCCCCTACATTCAAGTCAAACTGGACTATTTGCTATTCCCCATACTCAACACACTATCTCCTACCTCCGTGCATTTGCCCTGATTGTCTCTGTGCCTGGAATTCTCTCACTCCTCACCTCGACCTCTGGGAATCCCCAGCTTCTGTCAAGGCTCAGTTCATGTGCCATAGAGCCTTTCTGGTTTTCCCAGTCATTAGTGCCCACATCCCACCACCCTCTACTCACAAATTACCTTGTATCTCTTCTTCTTCTTCTTCTTCTTCTTCTTCTTCTTCTTCTTCTTCTTCTTCTTCTTCTTCTTCTTCTTCTTCTTCTTTTCTAGGCAATTGGGGTTAAGTGACTTGCCCAGGGTCACACAGCTAGTAAGTGTTAAGTAAATTTGGTCTGAGGCTGGATTTGAACTCAGGTCCTCCTGACTTCAGCCCGGTGCTCTATCCACTGCCACCTGCCACCTACTTGTATCTCTTTAGTACTTATTTTTTCTATGTACATGGGAGAATGTAAACTCCCTGAGGGTAAGGACTATTTCATCTTTGTTGTTCTAATGCAGCATCTAACACAATGCTTGGCATATAGTAGGTAGGTATTACTTGTAGTCTCTTCCATTAGAATGTAAACTGATAATGAGTAGAGATTATTTCATAGTTTATGCTTGTATCCTCCAGGGCCTAGCCCAGTGCCTGGTACGTAGTAGGGATTTAATAAATACCTGTTAATTGGTAGTTAAATGTTCATTGAATTAAAGACTAGAGAGTACATCATCCATTCAGTCAATCTAGCTCACTTAGATGGTTAATTATTTAACCAATCATGGGACTTTATAAGAAATAATCCCTTTGGGGCAGTTATATGGCGAGGTGAAGAGAGCTCTGGCCTTGAAGTCACTTTAACTCTCTGTGCCTTAATTCCTCATCTGTCAGATGATGGGGTGGTTCTAAATGGCTTCTGAGGTCTCCTCCAGCTCTAAATTTTGGATGCTAAAATCAGCCCCATTAAAGTTCATCTTTCTTTCACTGGCCAGTCCCAAGAGAAGTTTCTCTAAGGCAACTTTCACAATACAGCACAATGCACCTTTTAGGACGACCCAGGGTGTGCTACAGGACCCTGCGATGCTGGGCTCTAGATGGCTTTGCATCAACGTGGGTTAGGCAGCTCAAATCAACAGAGGGCACCAGACCCAACCTGGTGCGGAGCTCATAGGGAAATCTGAACAGTGGTAGCTCCCAAATGAACCGCAGGCCCTTGCCAAGAGGCACCGTGAGGTGGGGCTCCCTCCACCCAGATGGGCTTAGTGGACTGTGAAAGAACACTGTGTGTTCTCTTCCCTGTCGGAAATCGTCAGGCCCGCCGGCCTCCCTTGACTGGACATATTGAGTGCTTTTTCATTCTCACTGCTCACCTGTGAGCTCTTCTCACCCACACAGGTTGTCTTGTTTTTATTTTCTCCCAGAAAAGGCATTAACCTTTTTCATCCTGCTACCTCTTTGTCTGTCACTTGGGAGACAGCAGCCCCTGCTCTCATGGATCGTGGCCCATTGTAGTTCCATGAAGGAAGGAGATACTAGCAAGGATGGCAGACGCAAGCCCAGGAATTTCCCAGACCCTCCCTGAACTGTCTTTTTAAAAAAATTTCTGTTTTATTTTTGTGCTGGAAAGTCAGCACAGCGACTCTATGGTCCCTTCTGCCCACCCAAAGCCCGAATGTCACCTTCTGTGAGGAATGAAACTAAATGAACTCTTGGGAAGCCTCAGATACAGGAGGGGAGTCAACAAGTTGCTAGAAAGCTGAATTCCTAAATCCCTCTTTTGCCGTAAAGATTTTGTGTCTGAAGAAGAAGGGCTTCATTTTGTGCTTGAGTTCTCTGCCCGGTGACAGGCTCCCCTTCACAAGAGATCTTCAGGTAGAAGCTAGATGACCGTTGTTGGGTATACTAAAGTCCCTTCAAGACTCAACTCAAAGTCTACCTCCTGAGCGGGCCTTTCTGGGCTCCCCCAGCTGCTAATGCCAGTTCCTTCCAAATTGCCTTCATTTACTTTGTATCTGTCTTGTACGTTCATTGTTCAGTCCTTTCAGTCGTGTCCAATTCTTCATGACCCCATTTGGGGTTTTCTTGGCACAGATACTGGAGTGGTTTGCTATTTCCTTCTCCAGACTATTTTACAGATAAGGAAACTGAGGCAAACAGGATTAAGTGACTTGCCGAGGGTCACGCAGCTAGTAGGTGTCTGAGGCCAGATTTGAACTCATGAAGATAAATCTTTCTGACCCCATGCCTAGAATGCTATCTACTGCACCAATTAGCTGTTTATGTTTTTCCCTTTAGAATGTGAGCTCATGGAGAGCAGGGACTGGGTTTTTTGTTTGTTTGTTTTTGTTTGTTTGGGGGATGACCTTTATTTGTATTCCTCAGTGCTTAGCACCATACCTGGCACACAGTAAGTGCTTAATAAATGCTTAGTGTCTGACAGAATGACTAGTGGGGGTAATCCTATGGGTATTAGTTGGCCCAGACAGCCACTGAAATGCTTTCCAATTCTAAATTTGGCAATTTAATGGGAATACCCCTAAAAACAGGCAAATCCCAAAACAGGTTATTTCTTTTTTAATTTGTTTTAGTTTATCATATTTTTCAATTAAGAAACTATTTAAATTAATCCATCCTTCCAACTACTGAATAAATTAAAAAAAAACAACACCCAACCTCCCCCAAACAGAGCCCTCAATACATAGCTAAAGCTGCATTATCTGGTGAAACAATTTCCCACCTTGCCATATCCTGAAAATCTTATTTCACTAAAACCTCCTTCTTCCCTCCTACCCAACCCTATCATTGGAACTAGTGTCTTTCAGAGTTTAGAAAGAGCCAAACCAAAGACTTTAAAAGCATTTGATAAAGGAATTTGGCTTTCTTATTCATATTTGAAAAAGTTGTCTCCCTTCTAGAGCAGACCATGTTCCTCCCCACCTCCCCCACTTTATGTCAGTTAGCCAACAAACAATGCCTATTCAAGGCATTTCCGTCATCATGCACTCTCATTTCCATCTCCCCAACGTCTCCTCTAATCAGTAAGGATAGCCTCACTCTAGGCAAAGAGAATTTGCAAGGTTTTACTGGGTCCTCACCTCTCCCCTCCCTCTTTAATCAAATCTGGCAAATAAATACCCTTAGCACACCTGTGTTTCCTTTGACCAGCTCACTTACCCACTGAAAGGAGTACAATGAAAAAAAAAAACGAAACTTTAAAATTGTTACTTAACATTTGTGAAACAGAATATAGAGGTAAAAAACTGTTTGCCTTTTCTCTATGGGTCAATTTCTTTCTTGGATGTCCTACCCAAGACATTTCTCAAACAAGGAAGGAACCAAGTGGACAAGAATCAGTAAGATGTTTGCAATGTTTGTTTCTATACCATGGTTACAATGGAGGTTTCTTGAACTGAATAAGGCTCTGGGTGGCCCTAGCTCATTGTTTACAACCAACTCTGTAGGTTACTGTGATCAACTGAAAAGTACAAGTGGGGATTCTGTCTGGGAGGTTTCCAGGCATTGAACTTCACACAAGGCCTTCATACATATTTGGCCAAAAGGAATCCTCCCATTCTAATCCAACCCAAGAGGCATTTATTCAACACCAACTATGTGTCAACCATTATCCTATATACTTGAGATACAGGTATGAAAGTGAAATAGAGCCAGCCTTAAAGGAACTTACATTCTACTGGGTGTGTGTGTGTGTGTGTGTGTGTGTGTGTGTGTGTGTGTTAGAGGAAATACAGCATATAAACAAGTAAGGATATATAATCAACTGAGGAAAAAGAAAACACTGATAGCCAAGGGAAAAGGCCTCTCCTACCACCAGAAAGCCCTTTTCAGTGAACCCAAATACTTTGCATTGCATTTCACTAGTTACAAGGTATTCCAACTAGAGAAATGTAAGCAAATGTAAGGTATTATTGATGTTGTTGTTGTTAATGGTAGTAATCATAACAAAGTCTACTGATTAACTGTCCATAAGACATCTAGAATGGCCACAAGGAACAAGATAATACATTCTGCTTTCCTAGACACTGACTAGAGCACCCATCAGTACTAAAGGTCTCAGGAAAGGGGTACCCAGGAATGTAGATGAGTTGAAATACCTTCAGATAAGTCAGGGCAGGATGCATCTACTTTCTATTGGTCTTATCCCATAAAGGATGTAGCCTAGAATTCAGGGGAAGTGCAAATTCACTCAACCTCATCCAGGAGGAGCCTGAGAGTCTTGGAGGGGGGAGATAAGGTAACCAGGAAAAAGGGTGGGCTATCTTAATCATTCTCTCTGACTCTAACTTCTTCTTTGCCTAACAATTTGTTATCCGAAAGTGCATCCATGGAGGGATCCGATGGAGGGAATGGGGGACCCTCATCAGAAGTCTTCAAGTCAAGGGTACCTGCCAGCCATGGGGTCAAAGAGGGAATTCTTGCTTGGGTGAGATCTAGAATCAAAGGTCAACAGATTCCTTTTCATTCGGAAATTCTGTGATTCTATTTCCTCAACTATAAAATACAGACTATTCTAAAAAATTAGACAATTAAAAATAAACAAACCATCCAATCTCTAAAATATAGAATATAAACAACCTATGATTTTATAATAAATCAAGGTCAGGCCTGGAGTTCACTCTCTGATCTTTTCAATACTGGGAATTCTGAATGAATGATGACCATGGCTGGTTCCCATCCTCACATCAACTTCTTCCTTCCCTCCATCTTTGCTGGTCATTTCCAATTTGAAAACTGAACAGGCACCCTCTACATCACTGTCACTGCCTTCCTGGCCAACGAGGAATTGGAGACTGGCTCTGTGGGGGCAACAGGGTACAAGGAAAGGGGAGGCTTATGGGACGAAATCTTCAAATAATCCATACAAGGGTGAATTGAAGGAACTAGTGATGCATTGCCTGGAGATGAGAAGGCATGGTATGACATGGTGTGATATGATATATGATTTTATGGTTTATATTATTGATATGGCATATATGATATGAATATGATGTGATATCACATGATGGTTGTATGATGGATATGATATGATAGTTATCATCTATTACTTGGAGAAGAGTAAGATAGAGAAAGTTTAGCCTTGTTCAGGTCAAAGGGCAGAACTAGCAGTGATGGGGAGAAACTTCAGAGAGGCATGTTTCAGCTTAAGGTCAAGACAAATGTCCTGATAATTTGATTCATCCAAGGGTGGACTCAGGAAGTTGTGGGTTCTTAGTCATAAGAGGATTTTAAGAAAAGGCTAGATGACCATTTGCCAGGCATGCCACAGAGGATTCTTGCCCAGGTATGGGTTGAAATAGATGGTCCCTAAGGTCCCTGTGGAATGTAACTTCCTGGAGGGCAGAGACTGACTCACTCCTGTATTCGTATCCCCAGTGCCCATCAAAGTGCCTGGCTCATAGTAAGCACTTAATAAATAATTGTCTGTTGATTGATTTTAGCTCTGAGATCCTGAGCTACTTCCCCTCTCTGCTTCAGTCTCCTCATTTATAAAAGAGAGTTGGACTAGAGCTGCGTTCTTTTCCAGCTCTCATAGCCTCGGCCTACAGTTCTATGACATGTCTTCTTTTTTTCTAGGGACACATCACAGGACAGCAGAAGCTGTACCTCTTGGGCCAGAGTTATGCCCCAAGTATGAGGGCCAAAAGCTGGCAAGAGAGAAGGTGATTTAGGGTGTACAAATGGCACAAGATTTTCTAGGTTGCAAATCAGGACCAAGGCTTTCACCTAGCTGAAGATAATTCTTTGGAGCTAAGGGCCTATCACCTGTTCCTGGTACCCCTGGAGTTCCTCCTCCAGACTCCCAATGCCTCAACGGAGAAGACTTTCACCATAATCTGGTCCCTCAAGTCTTTACTTCTCTTTACCTCTGCAATTGTGTGACCCACTTCCACTTCCACTCTACCTCGGGCCACCTCTACATACAGCGAGTATCCCCTCCCAAGAGGCTTTCAAGGACCGAAGAAACAACCACTTGTCAGAGATCATGGATTCAGATCAGGAAGGGACCTTGGGAAGGCCACTGGGACCCATCTCCTCTTTTTTTTTAAATGAGGAACTGGAGGCCCAGATCAGTGAAGGAACTTACCCAGAGTCATACAATTAGGGAGGGTCAGAAGGAGGATTTGAATCTAGATCTTCCTACCTCCAAGCCCGGGACTTTATTTTGTAGAAAGAATTCTAATGTTTACAGGTTGGTTTTGAGAACTTGTGAGGTCACCTCCCACTCCAAGATCTGTGGTCCTGATATTTGCTTGGAGCCTCGGTCTACTGAATGTAATGGAAAGAGCACAGGAATGAGCACACAATCTGCAGTCAAGAGAGACCTGAGTTTAAATCCCACCTCCAACACTTACCCAAGGGCAAGTCATTTAACCTTCTGGGGCCTCCCCCCCCCCCCACCTTTTGTAAAACAGAGAATATAAAACTTTACAGGACTGTGCTAATTCTCAGTTTCCTAATGTATAAAATGGGAGTTGGATTACATGATGTCTTAGGTTCCAGCTCCAAAAGAATGACTGAAAAAAGCATTTATTAAAAGCCTACTGTGTGCAAGGTACCATCAGAAGTACAAGAGATACAAAGACAAAAATGAAACAATTACTGCCCATAATATCATCATCATCATCATCATCATCATCACCATCATCATTCTTTCCATCATTTCTATGGTGTTTGAAGGCTTGCTTTACTTGCATTACCTCATTTGATCCCTCACAACAACCCTGTAAGATTTTACAGATGAGGAAACTGAGGCTAGCCAGGGTCACATAGCTAGTCTGAGGCAGGATTCAAACTCAGGTATTCCGAATTCCTAATTCTACCCCTTTGCTGTACATTCTATTGACCATTTTCAATCAACAAAGGACCGCCTTCTCCATGTTCAGTATCCTAACACCTTGGCCCAGCCTGTACCTACATGGAGTATGTCTGTAGGTCCATTAATTCTTAATACATAAATGAGCCAATGAAAAAAATATTTATGAAGCCCTTATTAAGTGCCAAGGACTGTGCTAAGTGCTAGATATTCAAATGCAAAAGTGGGACAGTCCCTGCCCTTAAGCAGCTTGTAGTCTAATAGGAGGAGACCACACATATATATGGCAGTGGTGGTCAGGCAAGGGTGTTTTGATCAGAGAAATCACAGAGATGGTAAATAAAGCTATGGTAGTGCTGAATCAATGCTCCTTTGATCTTAAATGAGATAAAGTATGTACAATGTTTTGCAAGCCTTAAAGGACTATATAAATGTCAGCTATCATTATAAATGGATGGTTACAATTTTGTTTTAGAGTTAAAAATTCCCCATGCAAAAAAAAAAGTTATTTGGCAGATTGGCATATTTGTTTACGTACCACAGTTTCACCCAAGTAATAAATATGGGCTTCAGTCCTGTGCAGTTGATAAATACATGCCTCAGTTTTCAAGGAGAAATCTGTGGCTGTGAGATTTATCAGAATATCAAGAAAAGTGCTTTCCATGGTCTTTGAGATTCAGAGGTGACGCTAACTAGCTCTGCCAGAAAACGAGGGGGCCAGTCTTTGTGACAGGGCAGCTGCTGAAGCTGAACGTGGATGCCTGCTTAAGTCACATGATCAGTTTCCAGAGGTTCTGGCCTCCCAAGCAGGCATGCCCTTAGGGAAAGGCCAATAACCCCAGTAGAAAGCTTCCAGCAGACTGGGCCTTCAGGCATTCATCTGGCAATTGACAGATTCCCACTCGCCAGTCGCTTTGCCAGCATCCCTACAGTGCCTACATCCATGACCCCAGACAGGCGAGATGTGCCCCTGGCAGGACTACACACAGAGGGACACATTTTGGCTTCAGCTAACAGGAAAGATGGAGCAATGGGGCACAGAGAGCTAACAGGGGAGGAACAGGCCGTGGGACCTCAGGATGACTGTTACCATGGCAGCTTGCTGGGAAGGAGAATTGTTCAGCTGTCTCTCACAGTGAATGACATTGTTCTTCATTCAAGAGATGGAAAGATAGCAACTGGTTTAGACTGGGCATGGCAGGTGGGTGATCACTGCTACATGCCTCAGGATCACAGCACTGAAAATCTGGATGGAACCCCAGAGACCACGTAGCCCACCCTGTCCCAGAGAAAAACAAATCTCCTCTATAATGTACCTAGCAAAGTGATCGTCCTGGCCCGGGGGGGGGGGGGGGGGGGGGGGGGGGGGGGGGGGGGAGGATTTGCCCAAGATCACACAGCAGAAATGGCAGGGGCCAGGATGGCTCTAAATCTAGCACCCTATCCACTAAACCTCCTTGCCTACCAACAATTGATAATTCCAACCTTTGTTTATAGACCTCTAGTGAGGGGGTGAGGTTGGGGGTGGAGGTTGCCCCTTGTATTTTGAGACAGCTTTAAATGTCAGGGGGCCCTTCCTTCCACCAAGCCGAAGTCATTGTCTTTGTGATTTCTGCCCATTATTCTAGATTCTACTCCCACCCAAGATTGCCATTGATTACACCCCCCAGTCAGAACACTGCAGGTACTTCATGAATATTGTTGGAATTGAATTTGGTGAATTGTTGAAGGAATAAAAACTCTTTGAGAATAAATGTTGTTTCATTCTTTGCATTCTGATCATGGAGCCCAACAGATCAATAGTCTCCCTGGTCAGGTGAGGCTCAAAGCTCAGGACTCACAGAGAACCAGTTGCTAAAATAGCCCGTATGTTGTTGGTGTTGGTGGTGATGTAGCAATCTTTTTTTTTTCTTTGCAGAGATGGTTGTTTCTATCTGAAGAACAGCATAGCCACAGAGAGATATAAGGCACTCCTCGCCATGGTTTGACTGTCCAGAAAGACCTATGTTTTTCAAAACAAGAACTGAAAGATCAATGTGAAGGAACCTATAGAGAGCCAGATCTGGGGTCAGGAAGAACTGGGTTCAACTCTCATCTCTGACACATACTGGTGGCAAGTTAGCCAATCATATCAACCCAATCAGCCAACAACCATTTACTGACCACCTACTGCGTGCCAGGCACTGGACTAGGAGCTAATAACTTAAAGATAAAAAATGGAAAGGTAACGATCCTCAAGTTTAAATTTCATCAGAGGAAACAATATGTACATACATGAATGTATAAAAAATGAATTCAAGGTAGTTAGGAGGAATTAGGAGCTTGTAGACCTTGAGCTGAGTCTTGAAAGAAATACTTGACCCTTCCCTGTCTACAGGAGAGTCGTTACCCACAGTGCCAGTGGGTTCTCATTCTTTGTCAGGTGCTGTACATTGAAGATCCCCTCCATTTAGATATCCTAGCCCACTGGTCACAATTACATCCCATAACCATGTACTGTGCCACACCAAAATACATCCTCCCTTTCTATCTGTTCATGGCAATGATTTCTACCTCTCCAGAGGCTGCTTCACAGCCAAATCCCGATATGATTTCCTCATTACTGGTGGCCTCATGACCAATCGCTGATGCACAAAGATTGTCCATGCTGGAGATTAAAACATCCTTGTGAATTCCAAACAAGGAAATGGTGTCTTCACCAGACACGGCTCTTTTGACTTTTTCTTTTCTTTTTTTTTTTTTACTTGATTTCTGCTCTGTCCAGGCTTGCAGGGCCCAGGTGTTCACTTACGATATCAAAAAGGACTTACCAGGTGAAAGCATTTGGAGAAACCAGGGGCTCTTCAGAGGAGCATTGAAACAAATCAGCAGCAGAAAGCCCTGTGATTGTTGAATGGGCAGCTTTAATTGCTAGGAGTCCAATTGCCTACCTCTCAGGATTTAATGGGGCATGTGAAATTCAAAAGCCTGGGAAATCCATGCCAGGCTATCTATTTGGACATGGTGGATGGGTTAGAAGACCTCTCAAATCCCAGGAATTTAGAATTGGAAGGGGCCTCTTCAAACCTGTACCCAAAAAAGATTCCTCTCTACAAAATTCCTCACAAACAGCCATTTCAGCCTTTGCGTAAAAACCTCCCCTGAGGCCAAGCCCCTCACTCCCAAAGCAGACCATTCTACTTGTCGCTAGCTATCATGGTTAGAAAGTTTGCTCTTGTGCCAAGTTGAACTTTGCCTCTTTGTAAATAGTTCCCATTACTCCTGGTACTGTCCTCTAAGGCCAGGTAACATGTAATCTTTCCTCTATATGAAAGTCCTACACTTACTTGATAATTATCAGCTAGGCAGCACAGTGGATAGAGCACCAGGCCTAGAGTCAGGAAGACTTGAGTTCAAATGTGACCTTAAGACACTTACTAGCTATGTGACTCTGGCCAAGTCACTTGATCCTCTTTGCTTCACTTTCCTCATCTGTAAAATGAGCTGCTTAGAAGGAAATGGCAAACCAGCCTGGTATCCTTGCCAAGAAAACCCCAAAAGGGGTCACAAAGAGTCAAAAACCATGGAAAAAATGGCTGAACAATAATAAAATTATCATTGCCCCACTCTCCCAATCATCTCTTCCCCAAGTCCTCCAGTTGTTTGGGTACGTGGCTGTAATCCCTTCTGCTTGGGGAGACTGGAGTTGGTAAAAATGAGTTCCTGAGTTCTGAGCTGCAGGGCTAAAGCCAACTGAGTGCCCACATTAAGTCTGGCATGAATATGGCGAGCCCCAGGAGCAGGGGGCCATAAGACTTCCTGAAGAAAGGGGAACCAACCCAAGCCTCCGCGCAGACCCTTGGTAGGGTTGGGCTCATGAATATCCAGTTAGCCACTGCATATCCAGCCTAGACGAAATAGACAAATCTAGTCTCTTCCAGAGCAACAATAACAACGGCAAATCAACACACCCCCAGTTACTCTAATCAATCCTCTTGCCATGAATTCGTGACCCTTCACCACCCTGGTAAACCACCTCTGGTTGGTCTCCCGCTAATCAATGGTCTTCCTAAACTGCAACACTTGGAACTGAATCCAATCCTCCTGGTGTGGAAGGACCAAGGCAGAGTCAGGGCTGGAAGTACCACTTTCTTATTCCTAGAAGTTCTGCCCCTCAACGCAGCCTACGATGGCCTCAGCTTCTTTGCCTTTCATGTCACACCATTGAGTTCATATTGAGTTTGTGGTCACCTAAGACCCCCAGCTTTTCCCCAGTAACTTCCATCTGGCCACATCTAGCATGGTGCCTGGTGAACGGCAAGTACTTAATAAAGGTTGCTTGACCAGCTAACACACAAGCCATATTTTGCATTAAGGTTTTCCTGATAACTCCCTGATACTAATGCTTCCCTCTCCCCAAATCACCTCATATTTATTTTAAATATGTTTATATGTGTTCATTACCTTTCCTGATAAAATGCCATCTCCCTGTGGGTAGGGATTGTTTTATTTTTGTCTTTGCAATCCTAATGCTGGCACAGGCCAGGCACATATCAATAATGTAATAAATGCATTATGATTGATTGTGATCAGACACAATACCTCAGTGTAGGAAAAACTTCCTAACAATTACAGCTAACCCAAAGTAGAATGGGTTGCCCTAGGAAGTGTCGGGTTCCCTCTCCCCTCAGGACAGGGACCAGCAAAGGTTGGATGATCACTCGTCAGAGATGGTTGAAAGGTAAATTCTTGTTTCTTGCATAAGTCAGACAAAAAAATGGTGTCTAAAGTTCTCTTCCAACTCAGAGATTCTTGAATTGGGAAAAGAAGAGACCAGACTTTTCACGAGAGTTGGGGGGCGGGGAAAAAAAGTGAAGGTCCAGCTTCTTGTTAGAAGCTTCACTGGGTAACTCTGAAGATGAAGAGGAGGGGGGAAATATCGCCCAGCTTTTGGCAAGCTTCCGTTTTTCTCATTTCCAGTATTAGAGGGCAGGAGGGGCAGGGAGGCACCCAGCCATGCTGCATTGCAGGTAATCAATTTCTCAAGGACTGCAATAATTAGATGTATTCATAAGCTTGAGCTTCTCTTTGTTTTGAAAGGATGAATAGTAAGTAGCAGAGCACTAAAAAGACCAAAATATGTAAGGGCTCCCAGAGAAAAAGAAGAAAACTCTGGTTAAAAAACAACACAAATAAAATGAAACAAGGAAAAAAGGGAAAACCACAACACAGTAGGGGTTTCTTTAATCACATAAAAGACTGAGCCTATCTCAAGCAGCTACAGAGTTCCCTGTGGCTTTTCAAAATATTATCATCTGGATGTGGGTTCTGTGATTCCCTTGCATAATATGTAAAGAGGGCACATGTTCATATGGCTCTCCTGGGGAACTGAACTTGGCAAGCCCCACCATCCTAGCACTGGTGCTGGTGGTTGAGAGGGCAGTGTAGGAAGGATCGATAACCGGGGAGGAGAAGTGAAAGGCCTGTCCAGTTTCTGCCTGCCAAAAGTCACTTTGTTTTCCTCCTAGACAATGAGGCCATGGCCACATGGGTGAGGGACTGAGGTGAGACCAGTAGCTTCTCCACCTGCAAAATGGCGGCTTTGAAATGATATGCTATCTTCCTTCTTTACCTTGGCCACCCACCAACAGGGGCAACTGGCAGAAATGTGTCCTGTTCTTCTTCCACTCTGACCCTGTAAAATGCTATCTCAATGGCAGCCTGTCTCAGAAACCAACCAATCCTTTCCCTATCATTGCTGTCATATGCTAACAGTTGAAATGGCTTTTTCAGTTGGACACATGGGATTGTCAAGCTATTGTCATTATTATTATATCATTCAACACACAGTCAGCCAGGCCAGGCTGCCTCAGATTGGGACTGTATCCCAAGTCACTATAATAATAATACCTAACATTTATATAGCACATCCTCATGACAACCTTAGGACATAGGTGCTATGATTAGCCTCATTTTACAGACAGGGAAATTGAGGCAAACAGAACTTGAGTGATTTACCCACAGCTAGTGAGTGCCTGAGGCTAGATTTGAACTCAGATCTTCCCAATTCCAGGCCAGGGGCTCTATCTACTACACCACCCATAAGGGAAAGAAGGCAGACTAACTTTGAATATAGGAGGACCTAAAGGGGTGAGAGTTAGGTAGCAATAATAATGACAATAATAACTATTATTATTATTATTACTATAACAGTGCTTTAAGGTTTGCAAAATACTTTACCTATGTTAAGCCATCTGATTCTCGCAACAACTTTCTGAGGTAAGCACTATTATTATCCCCATTTTACTGATGAGGAAACTGAGTCACAAAGAAGTTAAGTGACTTGCCCAGAGATACACAGCTAGTAAATGTTTGAGGCAAGATTTGAACACAGACCTGTGTAATTGAAAGCCTCATAGTCTATCCACAAATACACAGAGAGCCTGTGGGAAGAGTGGACATTAACTTACAGTGCAATGTCAGTGAGGCACAAATATAGGTAACACATGGTCAAGGCAATTCACACCACTGGTATCACAGGGCCTCAATCTCCTTGTCCTTATGGAGTCCTCAGGACTCCGGATTGTCAGGGCTCACATTCCTCAAAGCTACTCCTTCCCTAAAATTATTACCTCTCTGTGTCCATATACATCCAGAGAGTATCTCTGCTCCTTATACAGGTGCAGCTTAACTGTGCACCAAACTCTCCAGGACTGATGAACTCTGGAACAGCTGGCTATTCACCCAGGTCTGCAGCTAGTAATCATGCCCACTCCTCCTTCGCCATCCCCACCAAGAGGTTAAGAATGATTCCTAGTCAGATACTGGGCTCTTACTTAACTTTTGGCTCTCATGACCCAAGCGGGGGAACTCAGCTTTTTAAAGGCCATCAATAGCATAGCCAATTAATCCAGGAAAGCTTGGAATGACAAGCTGCTAAGAGTTCTACAGTTAGGTAACATATTAATACTTAATTATCTCTTTTATCTGTCCCTTGTTTTCTGTGATTATATCAACTGTGTTTGGTTGGGGGGGGGGAGAGCGCAGGAAGGATTAACTGGTCAGAGAAAAATAATCATACTAGATATAGATATAGATATAGATATAGATAGATATAGATATAGATATAGATCTCTATGATCTCTCATACTTTTCTGAAACATAAATTATTCACCAAAGGCAAAGTAAATTTAGCTGCTTCCATGGTCTGGGGCACCTAGAATTCAAAAGAAGATAACCCCACCCCCTGCAAAACTCAGGAACTGACCCTGAGCTCACTCAAAACCTTTCCCCCACTTCCTGTACAGCAGAAGACACACTAGAAGACCCTAGGACACAACATGGGCTTATATCAAAATCCTACACCATCTTCCCCCCTCTCTCTTTCTAGGGTCTGGATCATGGCTCCAGGCTGGGGAAGTTTGCTCAGGCCACAACAATCTTGACCACAGCCACTTAGGAATAAAAGCCTACAAGGAGCTGAAATGCCTATGTCTGCAAAAGCTGGCTCTGAGCTGCAGGTACTAGCCAGAGAACTAAGCAATAGGAGTGCATGGGGAATTGCACAGTATAAATGCTCATGCTGATTTTTTTTTTAGTGTTTTGAGCTGGCTCTAGCACAGCCCTGCCGAAGACAATTTCATTTTTGGTTTTCCCCACAACTAAAGAGATAGCATGAAAGAGAACCAGCGTCAGAGTTAGGAAGATTAAATTCAAATCCAACATTCAACTGGAGCTAGTCATGACCACATAAAGCCAGTTGGAGTAGAAACCTAGGCTGGTGAGCAATGAATTGACCAATGTGGGAGGAAGCTAGGTGCTTTGAGATCCAGCCCCCAAGGAAACCATAATCAGAAGGGAGGGAGTCAGTAAGTGAGTGATAAGGAAAACAAGGCGGGAGTGGGGAAGAAAATTCAGAAAGTAACAAAGATTTTAGGAAGAAGAAATCTCAAAGACATTGAACATAAACAGATAAATCAACAGTAAAAATACAAGGAAATAGGACCTCCAGATGATTTAATAAATGAGTTCAGGCAGCTATGGCTACTACTGCAAAATGAAGGAAAATTTGTGAAATTTGAGGAGAACATGGAACACATTGTTCCTGAGTGGTTTGAAAGAGAAATGAGAATTATGAATGCTGAATTTATGTCCTACACATGAAAAATAATGAGCAGGATAAAACCACTTGAATCTGCAATGGCAAAGATACAAAAGACAGAATAATAAATTGGGGATACAAATGCACAGATGGAAAAAGACCTAGAAGAGAAGCAAGAAACAAAAAAAAATTAAAAGAAAATATACTCACTATGCAAGTAAAACATATGACTCTTGAAGACAATGCATAGAGACAACCTAAGGATCACAGGTCTATTAAAAACTGCTGGGCAGCTAGGTGGTGTAGTGGATAGAGCACCGGCCCTGAAGTCAGGAGGACCTGAGTTCAAATCCAGTCTCAGACCAAACACTTGACACTTACTAGCTGTGTGACCCTGGGCAAGTCACTTAACTCCAATTGCCTAAAAAAACAAAAAGAAAAAAAAACTGCTGAGAAAACTGGAAAGCAGTCTGGCAGAAATTAGGCTTAGATCAACACATTCCATGGTATTCCATAATACATTCTGAATGGATATGTAACCTTAATATTAAAAAAATTAGAAGAGAAACAAAATATAGACCTCTCACAGCTATAAGTAAGAAATGTAGTCTTAATGAAAAAAGAGATAGAGACAATTACAAAGATAAAATGGATAACTTCATTTACTTGAAACTGAAAAGCTTCTGCAACATTAACGAATCTAGGGTAAAAAAGAAGTGGTTGAAAAGGGGGAAAATCTTTATATCAGATTTCTCTGATAAGGGTTGGGTATCAAAGACATATAAATAATTAATAAATATACATCAATATTAATAAATATGCATAAGACGCAAGCCATTCCCCAATAGATAAGTGGTCAAAGGACATGAACAAACTATTCTCAAAAGAACTGCAGAATATTCACAACCACTAAAAAAATGCTCCAAATCACTAGTGATAAGAAATACAAATCAAAACAAGCCTATGGTATCACTTTACACTGTGTAAATTGGCAAAAAAAAAAAAGGACAAAAATGACAATAATCAATGTTTGAGGGATTGTGGGAAGAGAGGCATACTAATACATTGTTGGTGGAGCTGTGAAATGGTACAACCATTTTGGAAAGCAATTTGGAATTATGCAAATAAAGTGATTAAAATGTCCATACCCTTTGAACCAGAGGTTCCATTACTAGGCTTATACCCAAAAGAAACCATCAGTAAGAATAAAGTCCTCCTATACTCCAAAATACTTATAGTTTTTTGTGATAGCTAAGAATTGCAAACAAAGTAGATGCCTATCAGCTAGGGAAAGTGATACATGAATGTAATGGAATACTACTGAGCTGTGAGAAATTATGTGTGAAAATACAGAGAAGCATCAAAAGATCTATATGAACTGATGCAGAGCCAAGTAGGCAGAGCAAAGAAAACAATATACACAGTAACTACAGTGTTGTAAATAGAAAGAACAACCACACACCAAAAAATCAAAAGTAAATGAAGCAAAATTATAAAGATCAAGTGAGATTCCCCTTTGAGGAGTGGGAGGTCAGGAGATGTTATACATTGCATGTGTTTTTGGACCTTTTCAATGGATCAATCAGTTATGCTACTTTTTTTCCTCTCTAAAAAGACATTATCATATGGGATGGCTCTTGGGGAGGAGGAGGGATACATGAAATATTCTGGTTATGTAAGAAACAGAAAATATCAATAAAAACTTATTTTAAGAAGAGAAGAACAATTAGGCAAATTTCACTGGAATGTATAGTACGTAAGGGGGAAAGCAAAATAGCCTGGAAAGATAAACTAAAGTTAATCCTTCCCATTGCCCTTATTTCCATCCCTAGTCTTACCAACATTATTTCCCAAAATGTTGCCCATGGGAGCAGTGGATTCCACAACGGCCTTCATTTTCACACGTCCCTCCCTAGAACGCCATGGTTCCAGCAAAAAATCAGTCATAACCCCATCAAATCCCAAACATCTTCCACATCACAAGGAGATGGGCAAAGGCAAATCAAAGAAAGGCCAGCCAAAGTGATATATGGTGGGAACTCTGTGCACCCTGAGACTATTACAGTAGCTGTGAAGGCCTGGCAAGAACTCTGAAATGCTGGTCAGCAGAGAGCACCCAAGCCATTGTGATAGAAGTGCTTCTATGAATCCCAAATATAGATGGGATGGCACAGGACTGTAGGCTGGCCCTATTCAAAACCCATGTGATGATCAACTTGGGGAACAGCAAAATGGCCAGCACTCCTTTGTGTTCCAATTCTACAAGTATTTTATTTTACATTGGAATAAATCAAAAATACCAGAGTCCTACCTACTGGAAATGCTTTAGTGCAAATGTTACTAACCACTAAAGGGGCAAAGGCTTTATCTGCCATTAGTTAATGGTGTCCTCCAGTCTTAGTCACTCAGTAACACATTGTTGACATGGAAAAGAAATCATTAAATAAAACCATATCATTCTTAAATCTAGAAAGGGACCATTATCACAGAGCAAACACTTGACCACAATTGTCCAGCTATAACACTGATCCATAAAACAACTAAGAAAAACTTTTTTAAATATGTAAAACCAAAAATCTCAGTAAAGACAGCTTGTTTTCATACACACAAACACATAAATATATAAAGAGATATTTAACAGGGTACTTTCAAAGCTGTCCTCCTTGTCTGTTTTTCTCTTTGTACTTCCTTCTGTTTTGTTCTATGCATTTAAAAAATACTTCAATGACCCTTCTTTCTTTTTTCTTTCTTTTTCTTTTCTTTTTCTTTTTTCCCTTTTTTTTCAATATTTTTGCAATTTTTGCAAAAAATTGGGCCCTCTTCTCTTCTCCCTCTATACTATTTTACCAGGTGATCTCATCAACTCCCGTGGATTCAATCATCACCTCTACACAAAGATTCTCAAACCTACTTATCTACTCATAAACATTGGGGTTCCGTTATTTCTCCTACTGGCTATTTGAGTTCTCACACAGGCTGTCCCATACACATCTTAAACTCAACATGTCCAAAAGTGAACTCATCATCTTTTCCCCAAAAACTTCCCTGTTGCTACCAAGGGTACCACCATCCTCCTAGTCACTCAGGCTCACATCCTAGGTTTCATTCATAACTCCTCACCACAACTAGGTAGCTCTGGATCTGAAGTCAGAAGACCAGAGTTCAAATGCAGCCTCAAATACTTATTACCTTCATGACCCCAAGCAAGTCACTTAACCCTGTCTGCCTCAGTTTTCTCAACTGCAAAATGGGGAGCATAGTAACATTGACCTTATGCGGTCAATTTTTGTAACTGGGTTAGGCTTTTTGTAAGGACCAAATCTCATAATATTTGTAACATGTTTAGCACAGTTCTGGGCACATAATAAGTGCTAAATAAAGATTTGTTCCCTTTCCCACTTTCTCCTCTCACCCCTCATATCCAATCTTGCCAAGTCCCGTCAATTTTCACTTTATAATATTTCTCATATGTTCCCCCCTTGACACAGCCACCTCTCCGGTTCAGTCTCTCTTTATCTTATGTCTGGACTATTGCAATAACTTTCTGGTGGGTCACAAGTCTTTCCCCACTCCAGTCCATGCTCCATTCAACTATCAAGGTGATCTTCCTAAAGCCCAGATCTGGCCATGTCATTCCCCTATTCAATAAATTCCGGTGGCTCTTTATTACCTCCAGGATCCAAAATAAAATCATCTGTTTGATCTTCAAAGCTTTTCATAACCTGGCCTTGTCCTACCTTTCCATTCTTCTTAGGTCTTATCCCCATGTCTTCTAGGATCCAATGACCTTCCTAGCTGTTATTCAAACAGGACACTCATCTCCCAACTCAGTCACCTCTCCATAAAGCCTTCTGTAGTTCCATTCTACCTCCTACCCCCAGGAAACAATGAAGGCCTGAGCTTTATTATTTTGAATCTACATTCTAGACAGAAGGGGAAATAAGATGTGTAGGTGGATAATTATCATACAAATTGGAAGATGAAATGACCAGAGATGTAAAGAATGTGTTATTAGAGATTTGAAGAGAGAGGTTTCCCTTTTAGCTTGCGGGGGGGGAGGGGGGAAGAGACCCCAGAGAAGCTTAAAGTAGGGTGATACTTGAGTTGAACTATGAAAGAAGAGAAGGCTTTGTGTCTAATGGTAGCCATCTCAAAGTGGGGGAGGAAGGGGCGAAGGGAAGAAAAAAAATTTACATGATAACTTTGTTGTATATCTAAAAGGAATAGCAAGTTATACGTAGTAGATTTGCAGTTTCGTGTGCAATCACCTTTTTTATTATACTATGTTATGGAAATGCTTGTTTTATTCCATAAATTAAAAAATAAAATAAATGAAAATAATTAGTAGTGACTGGCAGAAGGGTAGCAGCGAGGGCATTCCATATGGCCAGTGAAAAAGCAGAGTGGCTGGAGGAGACAAGAGGAGATCATAGCTGAAAATCATTAAATTCAGTTCTCTTCAGAGTATGTTGCCTTGTGAGACAGACCCAAGGGAGAGAGGAATGGGGAAGAGGAACATCTTAATGTGTTCCTCTAATGGGCTTAGCGTATCAGGAGGACATTGGATTTGCAAACAGAACACCTGGGCTTGAATCTCAGCTCTATTCTTTGCTATTTGAGTGGCCTTGAGCAGGTTACTTGGCCAAGCCCCATTTTCCTCACCTGTCAAGCAAGGGTGTTGGAATGGATGGTCCCTTCTAGCCTCAAATCTTACTGAAACCTGTTTTCATTCACTCAGTATTCATATGCACAAAGGATTCAGTGATGAGGTACTTATGATGATTAATTATAATTCTATCATCTGGGACAAACCCCTCCCTCCTGCCTTAAAATGTAAGCTATGTTCCACTCAATTCTAGATTCACACAGATTAAAGTTCAATATGAAGGAAATAGGGTTGATTATATTTACCTAATCTAGATCAAGTCTCAATCCAGTTTTCGGAGAGCTTCTAAATGTAATCTAAATTCAGCTTGCACCTTTTCTAACATACCAAGCAGGAAACATATGTTGAAATAATAAAATATTTAATCATCACAGAATTGCAAAGTGAAGCAACAGAAACACATCTCAACACCCATTCTTGAAAGAGCACTGCCTCTTCCCTGATTCCTGATAAAACGAGATCATATTTATAAAGTGTTTAACATAGTCCTTGGCACACAGTAGCCATTTCAAAATACTTGTTCCTTCCCTTCCCCTTATAGCCATTAGATTTTCCTAGGAATATAACCATTCCAAAACTATGAATTGAACAAGGAAGGCATGACACTAATTTAGTGTGGCTCAACCCACACAGTGCCTATATTGCCACTCAGATCCTCAGCCAGTCTCCAAAACTCCACCAAAGTTTAGATGATTTCTCTCCTTGCACTTCGGGATCTCAAGAACATCTAAGATTCCTAGTTTCTTGGACTTTGTCATTGGAGCTGGTTTCTCTTTTTCTGTAAGTCCTTCTCCCATCATCATCTTCCTATGATAAAATTATCCCATACAACAGGTACATGTTCTCATGGAAAATGGAGTTTGGGGATCACTCTCTAAAGACAGGAATTCTGGGAAACATAGTGCAATCCCAAGAGATATGACCACCTTATACTGTGAACTATGTCCAGTGTTTAATTAGAGCTGATATGTCTTGAATTATCTTTAGTGTTACCATTTTATTTACACAGACCCCTTTGTTTCATATGTATATGAAACGCACCTCTCTAGTGAATTTATAACATAATACTGAGAATTCTGACATACTGTCCATAGAGTCAGGAAGACCTAGGTTAAATAACCAGTTCTCCAAGACTTTACAATCTTTAGAGCCCTTGGTGAATCACTTTTACGTGTCTGGGTGGGATGGCTTTGTAGAACCCTAGGAGCATAGATTTAGAGCTGTAAGGGGACATAAAAGCTGGCTAGCCCAACTCCCTCATTTTATAGATGGCTTAGAGAGGATTTAGCTACTAAAGCATGGTTGTAAACTGAGCTAAAATCTGCATCGGCCAAGGAGTTCCTTGCCACCATGAATCCACAGATTTTCCTCTGAGATCATCTGCTAAAGTTCCATCCAAGCAGGTACTTTGTCTTCTCTAAACTTTGGAGCTATCCCAGCACTTGTAACGGTGCATGTTGAATTAAATTTCACAAGTTTTATACCTTATCTCTCCAATCAGGCTGTAAGCTTGAAGGTAGAGGTCATCTATTATGCCCCCACCTCATGCCCCACACATAGGAAATGTCCAATACATGTTTTGTTTTTCATTGAAGGCACCACATGTGTTCAGCTAACATATTAATAGCTACTATACCAGTGATCAAAATCATCTTTTCCCCTTGGAGCTGTGGCCCTATCAGTTGAAGGGAGAAAAATTCAAGGACGCACCCTCCTCCTTAGCTCTTTTCTCTCCCACATCGAGCATAGGAAGGGATGTCACGTGAAAGGATATTGTAAAGATATAACCTCTGTAAAGACCTAGGCACTTCAAAGGGTGAGGAGCCCCATATTTAATGCCACCAGGCCCTGTAAGATTTTCCTTTCTCCCCCTTTCCATTCCCAACCCCCAAATCTGTTTCAAATCTCCATGGACTATGTCTTAGAACTAGATGCCACATGGGTTGCCTTGAGCTGTTTATTGACAACAAAATCCAAACCACTCCGAAGTTCAGGTAAGGAACTTTTGTAGTATCCCCATCATCCCCCAACATGTCAGTACAGAGATGGGCTGGCTCCATTCTACCTCTCAAATAATAGCTTATTCAGACTGGGAAAAGGAATGAATCAGGGCTCCTTCAGGGCAATTTCAGAGCCCAGCACATCTGCCAGCTGGGCAGCCCATTTCAAACAACCAATTAGTATGAGCCCCACAAAATCATCTGAGCCAGTCCCAGCACCTGCCCCCACAGGAGCCAGAGGGGCAAGCATGCCTACATGGCAAGTGGGGTTGTTTTCCTGCGGCGGCTTTGTTCCACTCCAAGGAACGCACTTTGTTTCTTCCCTCCCAAAATTTGGCTTCGCTTGACTTGCCAGATGAAAATGATTTGGAATTACAGAAACCAACTGCAGAGGAGAGAATGAATCTGCTTCAGTGCTTGTGAGGGAACAGGGTGGTGGTGGGAGAGATGGAGGTTGCTTGGCGTTACGGAGGTTTTGCTACTTTTCTTGAAGCAGATCACTCAGCCTACTTGATATGCAAAATAGACTCTTGTTCTGGGATAAGACAGTCATCATTTCCCAGGAGTACTGGTATTAGGTGTAGAAAAGAGTAATACTGAAGCCTGCCCTATGATTCACTGCACCTTGCTAAGCCTCTCTTTCTTTTTCTAGCTAAGATACAGAAATCCGAGAATGAGACACAGTGCAGCTCCTGGGACAGCTCCATTGTCTGAGGCACAGTGTAATTTTTTTTAAGTGTAGTTGAGTGATCGTGGGTGAGTTACTGAATCATCGTGAATCACTCATTCCCTAAGCAAGAAGCAACGTGACCCCAGGAGAAAAGAAAGACCTAGAATTTATTATCCTAAATTTTCCTCTTAACAATACTATGGTCCCACAACGTGGTCCATACATGGTTCTCACTGTTGCCATCTTGAAATATGGGGAGACTGCAATGCATTCTGAAGAGTACTGGGAATTTGTGGGGAAACAGATAATTTTATTCATTTTTCTTTTCTTACAAATAATAAAGAAATCCCAAGGAGTATACTTTTATTTTTGCCTAGCATCATGTATAGAGGACTGGCCCTAGATTCAGGAAAATCTGAGTTCAAGTCTACTTCTAATACATTCTACGTGTGACCATGAACAAGTCACTCAATGGCTCAATGATCTAGGGAACTCTCAGAGATGGCAATTCACAATGGAGTTGCCAGTCTGTATCTAGCTCCTTTCAAGGTTCAACTGAAATGTTACCTCCTTCAAGAGGACTTTCCTGGTTCCCCTAGTTGTTAGTGCATCATTCCTCCCAAAACACTCAAAAAATCATTGTGTATTTTTTAAAAATCCTACATTTACTTATCTGTTACTTCCCTTGTAAAATATAAACTCACTGAGGACAAGGACTCTCGTAATTCTATATTTGTATGGCACCTATCACAGTGCCAGGAACATAGTAGGCATTTAACCTGTTGATTAATGGGATTGATAGTGGGAGTTCCACTAGAGTTTTCCTACACTAAGGAAATCATAGATTTAGACAAAAATTTCAAATTTCTCATACGCTTAGTTTATTTGGATATTTGTCTACACCTCTACTTCAGCTCTTTACAGATTTAAGCTTTCATCAGTATAGGTATTTCCCTTATATCAATGCAGATCTCCAAATTTTGTAAGTGATGTTGAAGGGGCCAAAGAATTCATGTGGCCAACCTGGTGAAGAGTCTGTGTAGCACAGTACAGTGGAAGGAATCAGGTTACTTGTATTCATACCCTTGCTCTGCTATTGATTCACTGTGTGATTTGGGAAAGTCACTGGCCCTCTCTGGCCCTCTGTTTCTTCATCTGTAAAATAAGGGGTTGGACAAGATGGCCTCTAAGCTCCCTTCCAGCTTTAAGCCAGTGATCTTATGATCATCCAACTTAGCTAGACTGGTCCCCAGATGACAGACATATAGCCCAACACCAGGTCCAAAATGGAAACCTTTACAGTGGTTTTAGTGGCTTGCTATTGACCTTGTCTAGAATAAAATAAAAACCATTCATCCCAGTATTTAAAACTCTCCACAATTTGGATCCAACCTACATATGCATCCTTATTTTATTTTATTTTATTTTATTTTATTTTATTTTATTTTATTTTGTTTTATTTTATTTTATTATTTTATTTCTCTTAAAGAATTCTGCATTCCAGCCAAACGAGACTACTAGTTACTACCCAAACGTGTCAATCTAATTCCTACCTCCATGCTTGGGAACAGGCTGTCCCCATGCAAGGAACATCTTCCGTCTTCATCTCTGCCTCGCAGAGTCCTTATCTTACTTCAAAGTGCCTCTTATTATACATAGAGGCAGGGTGGTAGAAACTAACAGAGAGCTAACTGGGTCTTAGAGGTAGGAAAATCTGGCTTCAATCACCATTTCTAAAACATAGTAGCTATGCGACCTGGGGTCCCTAGGTGGTGCCTTAGTGCATAGGGAACTAGCAGCAAGACCAGAGTTCCAGTTTAGCCTCAGACACTTATCTGTGCGACCTTGGACAAGTTACTTAATCTCTGTTTGCCTCAGTTTTCTCAACTGTAAAATAGGGATAATAGTATCACCTATTTCTCAGAGGTGTTGTGAGGTTTAAATAAGATATTTATAAAATGCTTAGCACAGTGCCCAGCAAATAGTAGGTGCTGTGGAAATACTAGATATTATCTTTAGTTAACATCTAGACAACTCTCCATTACTGTAATTTATAGGGAAAGTTCTGACCTACATTGGTAGAGGGAGTTTCCTCATTAGAGAGCTTCCTATATCAACAGAATCACAAGAATAGGTCCTATCCCTACTTCTACACGTGCTGTATCCCACCAGGAAAGGATAACTCCTTGAGAGAAGAGTCTCTTTTGTGTTTGTTCAGTCATTTCAGCTGTGTCCAACTCTTCATGACCCCATTTGGGGTTTTCTTGGCAAAGGTACTGGAGTGGCTTGTCATTTCCTTTTCTGTACCATTTTACAGATGAGGAAACTGAGGCAAAATACAGGGGTTAAGTGACTTGCCCAGAGTCACACAGCTAGGACGCATCTGAGGCTAGATCTGAGCTCAGGAGGATGAATCTTCTTGATTCCAGGCCCGGTAGCAGTAAGCGCTTAATAAATGTTTGTCGATTTCACTACGCAATTAGGAGCCAGGCCAGTTTGTCAGCTCCCAGATGTTTCTCAGTCAGCCATGGTTCAATCTAATTGTTTGAAACTGTGCATTCTTCTTACAGCTTTCTCCTGTCCTCTTTGTTAGTGACTGGCTTGTATTTGCTTACATAGAGCTGTTTGAGCATTCTGCAGTGGTCTATTCAACACCCAGTAAGGTCTGGGCAGAGGTTTGCTTTCAGTCATGGTAGACCCGCTATGTACCAAGACTTTGCCATTGTGAGTCACTTTTGGTGATAGGGGTAGAATAAGGCAGCCTAAAGCAAGCTGGAAAGCAGTGCTAAAGATCATAAAGTCTTGGGTGAAATGCTAAAAAAAAAAAATCTAGGGGCACAAAGGGCATCAGAGCTACCCATCAGAGGCAAGGGTTTCTGAAAAGAAGGGCAGACTTGGAAAATGAACAGCAGGTTAAGATAAAGTTGTATGAGAACTGGATTTGGATTCCTAGACTATGACTTAAAATACAAGGATAATAGGCTCCTGCACAGAGAGAGAGAGAGTGATCCTAATGAAGATTTATTAGAATGTATCTATAGTATACTCAGAAGGAAGAAGTCCTTAAGACTGAAATACTGAATACACAAAAAGAAACAATTTCAAAGAGGAAAAGGGATGTGACTGAAGAGATTGAAGTGAGTGCACGGGGAGCTCACGCACGGCCTTGGGTTTTTAAAAGACAAGTACAGAAGACAAAAGCAAGAGCAAGTAATGTTTTTTATGCTTTTAGGTATAATGTTGGGAGGCTGGAGCTCAGAACAAGTTGAGGCTGGCAAGGAATTAAACAAAATCTTTTGCTGATTTTTTAGTAGCTGTATTAGAGAAGATATGGTGCCTAAATCTAACCTGGCATGTCTAAGCAAGCAATAGTTCATTATTGTTGTTGTTGTTATTATTATTATTCAGCAGAAGAGTTATTTTGTAGAAAGGGACTAACTTCATTCTGGGTGGCCCCAGAGAACAGAATAAGCATAATGGAGAGAAGTTTCAGAACAGCAAACTGAAATAAGGAAAGATGTTTAATATTTGAACCATCTAATTCTTATGAGTATTGGAGCAGGTCAGCTCACCATCTTAAATCTATTTCTTCAACCATAAAATGGGGGTAATGCCCCCAAGCCACCCTTTTGTTGAGGTGGGAAGTCCACAGATGCTACATATTTTCAGACTTTTTCAAAGTATTGATCACTTGTGCTGATTTTTCCCTCATTTTCCTTTTTTGTCTCTAAGAATATTATGTTTATTATTTGTTATGTTTAAGTAAATATGTGTTATGCTTAAATATTTTTGTCTCTAAAATATTATGTTTATTAAAAATAAATATTTGTTTTATGGGATGGCTCTTTAGGAGAGGGAAGGGAAAAACACTGGGGAAAACCATGGTGGTGTAAAAATAAGACATCAATAAACATTTTTTTTAAAACACAATAAAATGGGAAGGGTGATAATACCTTCAACACTTTCTTCACATGGGAGGCTCAATACACTTTTCAAATTTCAATGTGTAGCATAAATATCTTTTGTTGTTATCATGGTTGTCATCATCGTCATCATCATCATCATTATCATTAGCTCCTGACTTTGGTTTTCAGAATAGTGAACAGAAGCAAGTCTCAAAAGTTTCAGGCCAGGGCACTAGGAACGGAACAATGACAACCAGCCAAAGTGCCATGTCAAAGACGATATGATGGGTTCCTGGCCTGAGTTTTTGTTTGTTTGTTTGAATTTTTTATGTACTTTCATTTTTCCCCCTTGTATCATTGACACTTTTCAATGACTCCCCGCCCCCATCCTTAAATAGAGCCTTCTCTTATAACAAACCAATACAGTCAAGAAAAACAAATCCATATATATATGTCAGGTCCGAAAACATATGTTTCATTCTTCACCTATAGTCTCTCTGCTAAGATATGGAAGCAAGCTTCCCCATCAGTTCTCCATGACCCTTGCTGGTCATGTGTTATTTTCCTTTATGTTACTATAGACATCACAAAAATTGTTCTCCAGATTTCTCCCAAGAACCTCCCCACCACCTTCCATCTCTCTTCTCTATGTTGTCTTCAATCATTAGAATGTAAGCTCCTTGAAGGTAGGGACTGCCATGTTTACTTGTATTTGTATCTCCAGTGCCTAGCATAGATCTTGGCATAAAATAAATACTTAAGAAATGCTCTATGTATCCATCTGTCTATTCATTTATCTATCCATCTGTATGTTTATGTTGCCCTGCATCAGTTCATACAAATCTTCCCAAATTTCTCTGAATTCTTTATATTTGTCATTTTCTTATGGCTCAATAATATTCCATTATATTCCTGTATTCTACAAATTTGTTCATAGAAGAGCATTAATTTTCCTTACAGTTCTTTTGCTACTACAAAAAAAATGCTGCTATGAATATTTTATATAAATGGTGTCTAGCCTGGAATTTGATGCCTCATCGCTGTGGCTTGTCATCCTTCTCAAGAACATGCTGGTTTTCTTGATGGCTTCTTTCTTTCTTTTTTTATTAATTAGATGACAGGCTGCCAAAAAGCAGAATTCTATCACAGCTTCCAGTTCTTGTAATAAAAATCATAGACTTATTATACTACTGATTCATATCAAATATATTCAAAGAAGATGGCAAACAATGGGATGCAACCCTCAATAAAATCATTTTGCATGTATGCAGCATCCCTCTTCCCAGGTAAAGTGGTGTAAGAGAATGGCAATAACCTGAGAATATGCTAAGGACATAGACCTTTAACCTGAGGTGAGATGAATATCTTATACAGGTGACTGATAACCTCGGGTACCTTCACTCAAATGTTAGATCTCCTTTATATTCTTAAATTATTGAACCTCCCCCCGACAAAGAGCTTTTGTTTACGTGGATTGTATCTACTCATATTTACCATATAGAAATTAAAAGATCTTGTTATTGTTGCATTATTATTGTTTGTCCTTCATTCTCAAAGAGGACTATACAACATTATGAAAAGTTCTGACCTCACGGAACCCCTAAAAGGGTCTTGGGAACACCCAGGGGTCCCCAGACCTCACTGAGAATTACCAAACTACAGAACGTTTGGAGGGAGTGGGGAAAAGGAGGATGGGTCATGACCCTTGGGCAAGTTGGGTGTGTTCCCTTTATGGGAGGAATGGGGACCTGTGGTGCCAGAGGGATGGAATTAAAAGCTTAAGAATTGGAAGGAGCCTCTGAAACGATCTAAGTCCCATGTTAATTATTAATCCCTCTACAAAATTTACAAAAGTGGTCATCCAGCCTCTCAAAGACTTCTAGTGATAGAGAACTTATTAACTACTAACAGGGCTGCACATTCCATTTTTGGACACTTCTAACCATTAGGAGATATTGTCTTTTGTTGAAAATCTGACTTGTTAACTTCAATCCTCTAAGGCCAAGAGCATCAAATGTCCATACTCTTCTACATAACAATTCTTCAAATACATGTCCTCTATTGTCCTAATTTGTTCTAAATCCATGATCCTATGAACATAACTTTCAAGTTCTCCATGTCTTCTCTTCTCCAGGCTGAATCAATATTCCAAATCCCTACAACTCAACAGTTTTGAGCTGCCTTGTCTTGATCATTATACTCTGGACCTGCTCCAGCATGTCAATGCCCTTCCCAATATGGGACAGCCAGAATTGGACATAATAGCTTCAATGTGAGATGGATAGAGTTGAAGACAGAGCTGCTTTGGATCAGTCAATAAGACATACAGTGTCTTCTTCCTGAGGGACTGCCCTGTGTGGGGGGATAGACTAAGAACTGAGGGAAATCTGTGGGACGAGACATTGGGGGTAGATGGGTGCTAGGGGTCTGTAGCTGGGGGCAGAAGGAACTAAGGAGGGAAATCCTCTTTACATTCCAGATGAACTGGACTACTAGTTATTCCCTGAAGTCACCACACCATTTGTGCCTTCAAAGAGAACTTCCTCCATTGCCTGTAATACAGTCCCTCCTCACCTCCATATACTCACCTTTAATTCTTTGGTTTTCTACAGGTTCAGCTCAGTGCCACAGCCTGTGGGATGCCTTCCTTAATTATCTCCTCCCACCCAATTGCTTGTTCTGTCTCTCAAATAATGCTACAATGAATGTTTTTTTAATGTGTAGCACTTGTGCCCCCTCTTATACATGTGGTCCCCTAAATGTTATGCTGAGTTTGAGACACATTTTGGGTGTGGGTCAGCATCCACTCAAAATAGGCTCATGAGCCCCTATTGATGTGTTTC
Organism: Phascolarctos cinereus; assembly: GCF_003287225.1. NCBI lineage: Eukaryota > Metazoa > Chordata > Mammalia > Diprotodontia > Phascolarctidae > Phascolarctos > Phascolarctos cinereus. The sequence goes on from NW_027555958.1 coordinate 435,586,282, forward strand.
TGTTAGCAACCAACCAGAAGTCATATTACTTCAAAGAAAAAAAACCAACACAATAACCTAAGAAAGATATCCCATACATCCAGGGACCCGCTTTTCCACAGGTTAACACACTCCCCATGGGGAAGGTCCACATAAGATGAGGAAAGACACATGGAAGAGTATTGTACATTCAGTTTGTCCTTTGTTCTGGAAGAGGACCATGACTTCAGGAAGGTGATATCATGGCATACAAGTGAATTAGATGTGAGGGAGGGCCATGCAACATCACCAGCCTTACTCTTCTTTTGGAGCCATCTGGGTCCAGTGGCAAGATATAGATCAGGACCACTGGAGGTGTCCCTGGATGCAGTGGGAGACCTTGGCCTTTTTAAGCTAAGGTCTTTCCCAGGTCTCAGTTTGACAGGGATGAATCACCCGTTCAGTGATTAAGGCTAGATAAGAAATGAGACAAAGAATGCCTTCTTTTACCTAGCCAAAAACAAAAACAAAAACCAAAAAACCCAAAATCAATCTGGAGAGAAAGAACCTCAGGGTTTCTGGCCAAAACTGAAACAATTACTATTTACACTCACTCTGAGCAATCAGGCCCAAACTATGACCAAGTGAAGGTTGGGCTGGGACTTATTGTTGGCCAATCAATGAGAGCCAGAGTGATAAGGCATGATTTTTAAAAAAAGAAATTTAGCCCATAAACCCTAAGATATCTTGTGAGGTTTCAGCAATCAAAATTTATATTCCTTTGGGCAGAGTACCTGCAGGTAAGGGTATGATTGCCTATGTGGACAGAGGGAGAGGAGAAGGAAAGAGAGGAGAGAAGGAAGGAAGGAAGGAAGGAAGGAAGGAAGGAAGGAAGGAAGGAAGGAAGGAAGGAAGGAAGGAAGGAAGGAAGGAAGGAAGGAAGGAAGGAAGGAAGGAAGGAAAGAGCTGCATTGCCCAACTAGAACCGGCCAGTTGGGTCCCCAGTGGGGCAGCTACTACTACTCACAGATCATTGTCCTTCATTATGGAAGGACCATGAGAGCAGGAAGGTGATGCCATGACTTACAAATTAATTGGATTTAAGTGAAGGAGGCCTGTGCAAAGTCACCAGCCTCACTCTCTCCTCCAGAACCATCTGGGTCCAGTGGCAAGATATAGATCAAGATGACTGGAGATGCCCCCTCCTTTCCCCCATTCATGGAAGAACACACATATAAGGAAGACATACAACTAGGGCAACTCAACCCCATATGTGATCAGGTCAACCCATATATACTTCAGAGTTGATATCATCAGATGAGCTGCTTTCTCCACTGGTCTGGGGTTCTCTACTGCTGATTTCTCCACTGGGCATCTCCCTTTGGCATACACTGCTACCGTTCACTACCACCTGCCAGTCTTTTGTTACTTTTCAGTCTCTTCCTCAGAAGGATTAGGCTGCCAGCTCTTTTGTTTGATATTCTCAGGGGCTATCTTTAGCTCTTCTATGATGAAAACCCCAGCCAGATGCATCTAGCTAGCTAGTTAGCTAGGGAAACACGTCAGAATTTTAAAGTGTGTCTTTTGAACTGGTTTCACTCCTACTGCGTTTGGGACTCCTGATCTCAGCCTCCTATGTGATTTGGGGTTAGAAATTTCCTTTGAAATCCAATCATACCCCTGGTTGTTTATTCTATGTCACTTTAAAATAGTCCAAGTCTCTATTTAACAAAAATGTAATGGAACCATGTGAAGCTGAGATGATAAGGTTCTTTTTAACCTCCATGATGCTCATCTTTGCCATGTAAACAAATGAAGAAAGACTAAAAATGATCAGAAGGTCGAGAAAACCCCAAATAGGGTCCTGAAGAGTCATACATGATTGAAAAACAACTGAACAACAACAATTCTCAGTTAGGAGAAACAGCAAAATCCAACTCCTTCTTCCTCTTTTCTTCGTTAATGTATTCCTTCTCCTCTCCCTTCTCTTTTCATTCTTAAAGCTCTCAGAACAGAACCAATCTACCCCAGGTGCTGTTTTTTGTTTGTTTGTTTGTTTTCCCAGCACTTAGCACAGCACCTAGCATATAGTAGATGCTTAATAAATTATTTTGAACTTATTTGATTTCTTATTTAACTCCCTCAATATCCTTTAAAGACATTAAAGTTCTAAAGGGACTCCCTTATTAGAATATTAAGGGCAGCCAGGAGGTAGAGTGAATAGAGCATGCACCAGCTCTGGAGTCAGGAGGACTTGAGCTCAAATCCAGCCTCAGACACTTACTAGCTGTGGGACCCTGGGCAAGTCATTTAACCTGCTTTTGCCTCCAAAAAAAAAAACCCAAAACAAACAAACAAAAGAATATTAATACTTGTTCAATTACATGTATTTTTCAAGGTTTTTTTTATTCTAGTGTTTATATTTTAAAGTTTCTACTCTGTTCTCGTTTTTTCCTCTGAAATACTGGGAAATCTTCTGTTCCATTGAAGTTACATTTCCCCCATAAGGTAATGCTCAAATTTGCAGAGTATATTTTTATTAAGCTTATATATTTTGCCTTGTAGAATATTGAATTCCAGGATATTCTTTTACTTATTGTAGAAGCTACCAGGTCATATGTAAAGCTGACTATGGTTTTTTGGTACGTGAACTCCTTTCTAGATGTTTGCAGTATTTTTTTTCCCTTTGATGTGGACATTCCTGGTTTTGCCTAGGAGTTCCCTGGGACTTTCATTTTTGGAGTGTCTTTTGGGAAGTGTTTGTGGAAGATATTGCTATTTTTTTCTTTCTTCCTGGTTCTAATCAGTCTGGGCAGTTTTCATTTATGATTTCTTGAAATATAATGAATGTCTAGGCTTCTTATAAATCATGGTTTTCTGGGAGTTCAGTAGTTCTAAAATGATCTCTCTTTTACTTATTTTTCAAGTCAGTTGTTTCTATATCAAATTTCTTATGTTTTATTCTTTTTTAATCCTTCGATTTTGTCCTGAAATTTCTTGCTGTTTCATGATTTGTTTGGTATATTCTAGTTTTGAAAGCCCATTATTTGGATATGGTTTGTCAGTTTACCTTTTAAAGTATTTATTCTCCTCCTAATTCTTTCTTTCAGAAATTTTATTTTGTTTTTTGAACACTTGCTCCATTTCTTCTAGGTATTCGTGTATTCCTTTTGGAAAATCTGTTTTTTTCCTTTGAGTTGCTACTAGCATTTGTTATGGGATTACTTGCTCCTTCTTCTTGAAGATCTATAGGCCTACAATATTTTTATACTGGCTGGTGTTTTCTTTACTTTATTCCTGTTTCCAGCTTTAGTTCCTGAATTGGAGCATCATGATGAGGCCAAGCTCCATCCTTGCTGTGCTCCTGCTTTTATAGATCTGTGTCATTTCTCCACAGATTCTGGATATGAGACTTTTATCAGAGATTGTTTATACAAAAACTATTTTCCCTATTCTGTTTCTTTTCTTCGATGGCAATTGCATTGATATTATTTGTAAAATACCTTTTAAACTTTATAGTCTGATTTCTTCTATCCTGTATTTGGTTATGAATTTTCAACCTTTCTTTAGGCATGAAACATAAACCCTTACATTTACTTCAACTTTTTAATAGCATGACTTTATATTTGGATAGATAATAGGCTTATGAGATGAACTGTCTAGAATTTGAGGAAGCTATCTCATCCAGTCCCTTCATTATATAGATGAGAAATTTGGGGTCTAGAAAGGTTATGTGACTTGCCCAAGGCAACCACACAGAGACTAAGTATAAGGGGTAGATTTGAACTCAGAGCCAGTAAATGATCTTTCACACTGCCTTCCATTTGGCAATTTTTGTTAAAAAAAATTATTTTTTTAATTTTTATTTTTTTTTGTTGTTGTTAAAAACTCTTTCCCCCCAGACTGCTTTCTAGTTTTCTCAGTGATTCTTACAAAGTGAAGTATTCTTTCACCCAGTAGTTTGTGTTCCTGAGTTCATCAGATACTAGACTACTTTGTGTGTTTGTTTCTAGGTCTTATTTATCTAGTCTATTACTGATCTATTTTTCTATTTTTTAATAAGGTACCAGACCTGCTTTATTACATAGCTTGAGATATGGCCATGCCAAGCTCTCCTTCCTTCATACTTTTTTTTCATTATCTCCACAATATTCTTGACCTTTGACTCCTTTGATCCTGCCAACTTTGTTATTATTTTGTCTAATTCCATGAAGTATTATCAGCAATTTATTAATAATTTGTCAGTATACATGGAATATCTAAAAATGTGGGTAGTATTATCATTTTTACAATATCCAAACTTTCTCCTGGATTTCTTCCTCCCTGTATAACCAGTCTTCCTGGATCCATTTCCCTCGTCCTAAGAATGTGGCCCCCAAAACTCAGCCCTCACCACTCTTCTCTCTACACTCCTTCAGTGAATGCACCTGCTCCCATGCGTTCAATTACCTCTATTTCCAGATGGTTCCAAAATCTATGCATGCTCCCCCAATGCCTCCTTTTATCCCTGGTCACACATCACAAACTTCCTGCTAGATATCTCCACTTGAGTGTCTAGTTGGTGTCCCAATTTTAACAAGTCCATAACAGAATTAATCATTTTCCCCTTCTAATTCCCAACCCATATTTGTTTCTTATCAAGTTTTTCTATTTCTCATACTCCCAAGTCACCCAAGTTTATTGCTTGGGTAAGCAATGACTCTTCTCTCTCTCTGGCCACCCTCTTCCCACACCCATCCTCATATCTAATCAGTTGCCTGGTCCTATAGATTCTAGCACCATATTTGTCATCTATCTTCTTTCCACTCACAATGTCACCACCATCCTAGTTCAAGCCCTCTCACCTTAAGTCCTGTAATAGCCTCCTAATTGGCCCCCTAATTCCAATTTCTCCTCTATCTAATCCATCTTCCACACAACTGCAAAAATAACTTCCCTAAGGTAGAGGTTGGACTACATCCCTCTCCCTGGTTAGAAACCATTTAGTGGCTCACTGCTGCCTCATTGATAAAATACAAACTCCTTAGCTTGGCATTTATGGAAAGCCTCTGTGATCTGTCTCCATCCTGTCTTCCTGCTTTGTTGCAGATTACTCTCATTCTCATCCTCTCAGTTTCAGCAAGCAATTTTCCCCCAAATTTAAAATTCTATTTCCTAACACTGGGCACTGTACCCCATCCCACCCCTAGTCCCTGACTGTAATGTATTTCTTTTTCAGCTATGCCTTTCAAAATACTTATCTCTCTTCAAAGCTAATTGCAGGCACCACCTCTGCCATGAATTCTTTCCCCATCCCCTTTCCCCAATTATCTTGTACATCCTGCTAATTATTATTGTCTAGTCATTTTTAGGTGTGTCTGAGACCCCATTTGGGGTTTTCTTGGCAAAAATACTAGAGTGGTTTGCCATTTTCTTCTCCAGCTCAATTTACAGATAAGGAGACTGAGGCAAACGAGGTTAAGTGATTGCCCAGAGTCATACAGCTAGTGTCTGAGGACACATTTGAACTCAGGTCTTCCTGACTCAAAGCCTGGCGCACTATCCACTAAGCCAATTAGCTGCCCTTGAAGCTGGGTATCTGTGCGCTAATTCTGTATGCAGTAGTAATAAATGTTTGCTGACCATGTTCTTTAACTTTTCATTGTTTTCTTTTTCACCCTATATAGTTTAGAAGTGGAAATGTTCATGCCTCATATCTGGCTCTACTCTCCTAAATGGGGCTTTCTCCCTTGGACCTGGCTGACCTGCCAAACCTGAAACAAACAGATATATGACTAATAGCATTACATTAATTTAAACTAGCCGCATAAAAGAAAATCCATTGGCATACCGGTAACAAAACACCTTAGCCATTGGTTGCAAATTACCAAAATTAAATTACTCTCCACTACCTCCACATCTCAGGGGGAAGTAATCACTACCTACTCTGGTCTCACAATGCTTGTACCTTTCTTACCATTCCTTTACATTCTGCCCTGTCTTAGTCAACAAATTTAACATTTACAATGTGCAAAACCCTGTGCTGAGTGCTAGGGGAGGTTAAATAAATAAGACATGTCCCTGCCTTCCAGGCACTTACAATGGCCATTTATGTCTTACTAGACAATAATAATAATTGACATTTATATCGAGCTTTAAAATTCCCAAACTACTTTACATACATTATCTCATTTGAGTGCCATAACAACCTGGTGAGATAGGTTCTATAGCTATTATTACTATATGCCTCTTTACTGCCTGGCACAGTGGATAGAGGCCTCAACTGGGAGTTAGATTTCTAACCAGGCCTAAAGATACTTACTTGCTATGGAAATTAATCTTTGTAAGCTTCAGTTTCCTCATCTGTAAACTAAAGCACCGACTTCATAAAGTTACCATAAGGATGAAAGGACATGCTATGCATAAAATGGCATATATATGTGAGCTGTAATTGCTCCCATTTTACACATGAGGAGACAGAGTCAGAGAGGCAACGTGGTAACTCACCTACTAAGTGTCAGAGGCAGAATATGAATAAGTCTTCCCTGACTGCAGATGCAGCACTCTAGCCATTAACATCATGTTCAGGAAGGGCAATGTGAATTCTCAGTTCCATGATTGTAGAGACTTTGCCTTACTCTTTACATTCCCCATACACATAAGCACAGGCTTCGTATAGAATAAAAGGACAGCAGCAAATATTTATGGAAGGAAGGAAGGGAAGAAGGAAGAAAGGGAAGGAAGAAGAAAGAAAGGGAGGGAAAAAGGAAGAAAGGGAGACAGGGAGAGGGAAATGAAGGGAGGAAGGGAAGGAAAGAAGGAAGGAAGGAAGGGAGGGAGGAAGAGAAGAAATGAAGGAGGGGAAGGAAGGAGGGAAAGAGGGAAGGAAGAAAGGAAGGAAGGAAGGAAAAAAATGAGAAAGGAAGGAAAGAAGGATGGGAAGAAGGGAGGGAAGGAAGAAAGGAAGGAAGGAAGGAAAGAAATGAGAAAGGAAGGAAAGAAGGATGGGAAGAAGGGAGGGAAGGAAGAAAGGAAGGAAGGAAAGATGGGAGAGAGGGAAGGAAGAAAGTAAGGAAGGAAAGAAGGGAAGAAGGGAGGGAAGGAAAGAAGGGAGAAAGGGAGAGAAGGAGGGATAGGAGGAAGGAAGGGAGAAAGAAAGGAAGGGAGAGAAGTAGGGAGGGAGGAAGGGAGGGAGGGAGGGACAGAGGGAGGAAGGAAAGAAGGAAAAGAAAAGAGTTAAACTAGAAATTGTTACCCCTAAAAGTCTGAGGATTCTTGTACAGTGAAAAGAGTACTAGATTTGGAGAGAGGAGAGACTTGGGCTTCAATCCCTGATTACTCAGCCTCTCTGAGCTTCAGTTTCCTCACCTAGAAAATGGGAATAATAATGCTTATAAACCCTTCCTCACCGGGTTGTTGCAAGAAAAATGCTTTGTAAACTTTAAAGCAACATGTAAATGTGAGTTGTAGTTGCTTTTTTTTTTTAAGGTGAGAAATTTTGTTCCCATTTCCACTTTAAAAGACTGTTTATTTAAAATTATGAACCAAAGCTCTTATGTAAATGCCACACAAGGCAGCCAATCTTTTGGAACTGTGCTGACGATCATGAGGACAGAGGGGATGACCAGCACAGAGTTGTCAATCTGAGTAATCCTGTTGTCTCTGTCATCAGTGGCTCTATGGAGCTCATGGACCGGCCTAACAAGAAGCTAACTTTGAGTCATGAGCCTCCACTTGCCAATGAATCTCATGCCCTTCAGCACACGGCACAATTTGTCTCCACACATTTTGGGAACTGATTCATCTCGGCTTTCGCATCCAAATTCCTGTCCCAGCACACAGAACGGAGAGAAGGAATTCTCTTAGGGTTTAGGACCAGCTACCTCAGAAACAGTTTCTTAAGATGCCAGGAGTGTGGCAGCAAAGAATCCTCCAAGTCTATATGTGTGCTGAGTGTATCTAGTCACAATACAGAACCAGTGGTGAACAATTTATGCCTTGTCAAGACATCTTAGCAGTGTGTTCACAATTCCCTTCAAGAGGAAAGGTTTTTCTTTTACTTTTTAAAGGTCTAAAGATGCTCACTTATTAGAGAGTGGCCAAAAATTGTGCTATGTTAGAGTAATGGAATATTACTGTACTCTAAGGAATAATGAATTTGAAGAATTCGAAAAAGCTTACAAAGATTAATCTGAACAGATACAGAATTAAGTATGGAGAATCATGACAGCAATACATACAACTGAAGAAATGTAAATGGAAAGAATAAAAAACATGGAACAAAGGTGTGAAATTATATTAGCTTTAGGAAAGAATTGAGAAAATGCACTCTCCTCTTTTCTTTGCAGAAATAAGAGACCATGGGTGTGGGATGCTGCTTCTACTGTCAAACATGGTTGATGTATTAATTTTGTCAAACTGCTTGCTTTCTCATCCTTCTCTTTCTTTTCTAGTCTTTCTGATGAAAGATAACTTATGAGGCAGGGGAAGTAGGTTAAGACATATTCAGGAACATAAAATAAGAATGTAAAAACAAGATGTAAAATAATATTTTAAAAAGACTACCACAATCTGCATTCTGTTTCGGATTTGTGTTCTCCAAAATGTGGCTCATGGGCCATTAGCGGTCCAGAAAGTGCCTGTTGTGATTCATCCCATTACCACTGAAATTTCCTCATTTCTGTGACTCTTACCTTCCTGGTATATATTTAGGCTATTAAAAAGTTGGAAAAGACCTTAGAGGTCATATAATCCAATTCCTACCTATCATGAAAGTATATTTAATTGAACTGGAGAAAGTATCAATTTTCAATTAAATATTTTATTTTTTCCAATTACATGTAAAAACAATTTTTAACATTCATTATTTTTAATTTTGAGTTTCAAATTCTCTTTCTCCCTACTTCACCTCCCCCGTCCCTGAGATGGTAAACAATTTGATATAGGTTATACATGTGCAGTCATGCAAAACATATTTCTATGTTAGTCATGGTTTTGTTTTGTTTTGGTTTTTTGCAAGGCAATTGTGGTTAAGTGACAGGGGTCACACAGCTAGCAAGTGTCAAGTATCTGTATTGGTCATGTTGTTAAAGAAAACACGGAAAAAAAACACAAAAAATAAGGAAGGTTAAAAAAAAAGTATGCTTTCATCTGCATTCAGACTCTATCAGTTCTTTCTCTGGAAGTAAATAACATTTTTTTATCATAAGTCTTTCAGAATTGTCTTAAATCATTATATTACTTAGAAAAGCTGTCATTCACAGTTGATTGTCATACAATATTGCTGATACTATGTATAATGTTCTCCTGGTTCTGCTCACTTCACTTTGCATCAGTTCATGTAAGTCTTCCAGGTTTTTCCAAAAGTATCCTGCTTGTCATTTCTTATAGCACAATAGTATTCCATCACAATCATATACCATAACTTGTTCAACCATTCCTCAGTTGATGAGCATGCCTTCAATTTCTAATTTGCTACTGCAAAAAGAGCTGATACAAATATTTTTGTACAAAAAGATTATTTTCCCTTTTATTTTTATTTCTTTGGGATGCAGACCTGGTAGTGGTGTTGCTAGATCAAACTATACCCTTGGGGGCATATGCCCTTTGGGCATACTTTGGATTATATTTTTTTCAATTTTATGGAAGGAATGTTTCATGCTCTCTAATAAGCTGGAGGCTAGAGAGAGGTGTTCCTCAAATCCTTTCATCTTTTCTTCAAGCAAGGAGGCTGTCTCATTTAATACAAATATAATTGTTGAATGCTTTCAGTAGGAAGACACTTTTGTATAAGCCTTGCAAGTCACTGAAAAATTTGGTGCTATTATATTATCATTATTATTATTAGTGGCTAGCACATACACACACGTATGTATATAGTGCTTCTACATACATTATCTAATTTGATCCTTACAACATCCCTCTCTAGAATCGCCACATCGAGGAATGTATACTGGCTCCACAGGTAGAGAGTCTGGGTTCAAATCCCTCCTCCGACATTTACAACCTGTGTAATCTTGGGCAAGTCACTTAAGTTCTTTGGGTCTCAGCTTTCTCATCTGTAAAATGAGGAGATTAGTCTAGATGCCCTCTGAGGTCCCTTATAGGTCTAAGGCGGGGGTTCTTTACCTCTTTTGTGTCAAGGACCCCCTGGGCAGTCTGGTGAAATCTATGAAGCTTCCTCAGAATAACATTTTTTTTTCTTTTTTAGGCAATTGGGGTTAAGTGATTACAAAGGATTACAAAGAAAATAAGGAAATCAGGATTTCACTTTTTTCCTCACATCTGTTCAAGGACCCCCACTAAATTTATTCATGGACCTCAGGCTAAGAAGTCCTGCTCTATATCTATGATCCTTGTTCTACCTTTCCATTTTACACACAAGCAAATTGAGTCTTAGAGAAATGACTTGCCTGAGGTCACCCAGGTAATATGGCAGAGTCTGGCTTTGACCTCAAGTCCTCCTGCTCCAAGTCCAGACCTCTCCATTGTGCTGCAGAATTCCAGAATGTTGTGGGCGCCTCCACAACATCTCACAGTTAACTAACTGTTCCCTAACCTTTATTTGCCCAGGCTCTTAAGATCCTGTTGTTAAGCCTGTTTGTGGGCTCCCTTCCCTTACTGGCTCCAGTTTTCTTGCATTTATTTATCTAAGTGAGAGTCATGAGTAATTAGCACTACTCTTCTAATTACTCATCACAAACACTCCACACAATTAGCAAACACCAACTAAAATTTTTGAAAACCATGGACAGCTTCCTGCCTCCTCTCTTATTGTTACCCCCTCATCCTTGCCTCCTGGTCCACAAAAGAAATAGTAAATGTATAGGAAAAAACCAGAAATGGCAAAGCTTATAAAATAGCAATAAAATCACATAAAATAAAATAAATATAAAAATAAACAAATATAAAATAAATAATAAATATAAATGTAATAATATAATAAAATTTAAAAAAAAAAAAGAGAAATGACTTGTGAATAACCTGCACCATTTACAGGGCAAGATGGCAATCTTCTGTGAACACACTTGCAGCCCACCTAACTTTGTGGTTTCTGGGAAAATGTTAATAAGCATTCCCTCTTTGCTGTTTCACTATGTTGCCCAAAGCAGGGCAGATCGTTCATTCATTCATCAAGCATTTATTAGCCACCCCTTTGCTCAACGCCTCTTTATAGTCAACAGTCAAGAAATATTTTTCAAGCGCCTACTTTTTCTGGCAATGGGCTACATACTTCATTGTATTGTCTCATATCTAATGAAATGATACTTTGGTGGATCCATAATCTCATTAATGTGGATATTCCTTCCCAAGGTGTAATTTGCAACCTATCCACACTTCATCCTGTTCAGGTCTTATCCATGTCCTCCCTTAAATGTTCCACATAGGATACACTAAACACACTGAGGGACTTCCTCTAGATCAGGCAGAGATTGTTAATTTAAGGGTCTGCAGCACTGATCTCCAGCTGAAATTTAGCACATCCTTCAATTACTTACAAACATTCTCAGAAGGGCTTCATAGGCTTTACCAGACTGCCAAAAGGGTCCAGGACACAAAAACATTTAAAAGACCTTTGTTGTGGTGGTGGTGGTGGTGGTGTCATTTGAGTCACGTCCAACTCTTCATGACCCCATTTGGAGTTTTCTTGGAAAAGATACTGGAGGGGTTTGTCATTTCCTTTTGTATCTCATTTTACAGATGAGGAAACTGAGGCAAACAGGGTTAATTTGCCCAGTGACACACAGCTTGTAAGTGTCGGAAGCCAAATTTGAACTCAGGAAGATGAGTCTTCCTGATTCCAAGCCCAGCGCTCTACGAACTATGGTGCCACCTAGGAGCCCTCAAAGCTCCCTAGCCTATATCTTTTTAAATGAATTCCATGTGAAGTACGTGGATTCCGATGAATTCTAATGAAGTACACGGGTTGTCCACTCCTTATTCCTCGATCTCGCTACATTCTTAATTTAAAAAGGAAGATTTTCTTACTCTTAAAGCAGAGAGTAAAATTATGATTGATAGTTATTTGGGGTAGTTATCTTGCAGCTTTTAAAAAATTAACCTTTTGTTTTTATATCACTTTCAATTAAAAATATATTCCTCCCTCATTCTTTCATAGAGTCATCCTTAATTTTTAAAAAAAAAGGCTAAAAAGGAGCAGGGAGGAAACAGCAAAGCTAATGAAAATTATAAAAATATCTGACACTATAAGGAGTGCTCCACACCCTTAGCCACCCATCTCTGCAAAGAAGTAGAGGAGGTACCTTTATGTATTACTTCTTTGGGACCAGTCTTGGTCATTACAATTTCATAGCATTCAGTTGTGATCATTTTCTATTCACATAATTAAAGTCATTGTTTCTATTGTTTTCCTAGCTCTTACTTTACTATGTCATTTCACGGTTCTCTGTATTCGTCATATTTATCTTTTCAGTGGTTTTTCACTTGTGTCCAACTCTCTATGACCCCATTTGGGGTTTTCCTGGCAAAGATACTACAGTGGTTTGCCACTCCCTTCTCCAGTTCCACCACTATGACCCCATTTGGAGTTTTCTTAACAAAGATACTGGAGAGGTTTGTCATTTCTTCGCCAGCTCGTTTTACAGATGAGGAAACTGAGGTTAACAGGGTTAAGTGATTTGCCCAGGGCCACACAGCTAGTAAATGTCTGATGGCAGATTCGAACTCAGGAAGATGACTCTTCCTGACTCCAGGTCCAGCTCTACGCACTATGGTTTCACTTAGCTGCCCCATTTTTTCTTACAGAGTAGTAATATTCCATTACATTCATATACCACAGATTGTTTAGCCATTTCCCAACTAATGAGCATTTACTTTGTCTCTGATTTTTTTGTTCCTACACAATACGCTGCTGCATTTTCATGAAGATGGGACCTTTCTTCCTATCTTTGGCCTCCTTGGGGTATACTTCTAGCAGTGAGATTTCTGGGCCAAAGGGTATGGACATTTTAATCACTTTCTTAGCATAATCCCAAATTCCTGTGGTTGGTTTGTATCTTAAAGAAACAAAATTGTTTCTGATTGGTAACGTTACCTTTTTAAAAATGAAAACAAAATTGAATATAAGTGTGTAGGAGTTACAAACAAAACACAATCAATGAAAGTTTATGGGAGCATTAAGCTTGTACCTAAGGAAAGGCATATTATCAGTCTTGACTAAATACATATTAAAAGGAAGAGCTATGGGGAAGAAGGGAGCAAAGAGGAGGGAAAATTTTCCAATTGGCAATAGTGGTCCAAACAGATGGCAGTTATTTGTCCTTTATTATCCATTATTTCTTTCACTGATGTTGCCATGGCTACAGAAATTAACATTCTCTCTACTGGAAGAGTGAAATAAACCCAGTAAGCATGGAAATGAAACAAATCTCATGACAGAGTATGCTATATAGGGACATAGGTAGGAAGAGATACATCCCATTGGCCAATGCGCAAATCAAAAGGCTGATTTCCAAGAGAGACCAACTTATGAGGTGCGAACCATCAACATTCGAGTCTCTTTCTGAGAAAAGAGCAAAGAGGACACAAATTAATTCTGTTGGAGTGTTCCATTTTTCCACATGTATCTTAACTATCTGCAGTAATTTTTCAATGCTCAAATAGACAGCTGTAAAATCGATTGGGTTGGAAGCCAAATAAAATAAAATATAGCAGCACACTTCATCACTTAATACTGACTATTTATTTCCAGGCAGCCCGGTGTTGGGATATCGACCTTGAGATTAATGCCAGAGAAATATATATTCTGAGCTACTATAGACACATAAACACCCCTAGCCATGGTGACAGATGATAATGAGCTTGCATTCAGAGGCCATCTTTTATCTCAATGGATCCCAACAGTGATCATTTTTTTAAAAAAGAAATAATGAATTGTACAAACATTGCACAGATCATTTTACCTAGCATTTCTCAGCACGGTACCACAGCCTTAGCAAGGAGTATAAACAGCTTCTAACCCAGAGTTATTATTTATTTCTTTTTTTGATAACCAGTTCACATGGTGGGTGGGAGTGGGCTGCTGCATATTACTGATGACAGGTGGTGAATTGGGAGTGGGGTGAAAGAAAGGGAAATGCGTGATCAGAAAGGTAGGTGGGAAAGTCAAGTAGTGAGAACAGGGAATGATAGATGGGCATCTTGAGTATTGCCTGGGTACCCACAAGTATGTTAAAAGACCTAGAGGAAAGTTTCCATCATAGCGGATAGAACCTCCAGGAAGAATCTGTGGGAGGACATGGACAAGAATCACACAGTATAAGAACATCTGGATGGGTTGAAACTTGCATCAGTGAAGGGAAAGCCTCTATGAATGAGCTGTTGGGTCCACAAGTGCTGCCTGTAAAAGGTGGTCTCCTTTTCTTTTGTTTGTTCACTCATTTTTCAGTTGTGTCTGACTCTTTATGACTCCATTTGGGGTTTTCTTGGGAAAGATACTGGAGTAGTTCACCATTTCCTTCTCCAGCCCATTTTACAGATGAGGAAACTGAGGCAAACAGGGTTAAGTGACCTAGTAAGCTAGGAAGTGTCTGGATTTGAACTAACAAAGATGAGCCTTCCTGACTCCAGGCCAGGTGCTCTATCCACTGTGCTACCCATCTGCCCTGTGCCACTTTGCTGCCCCCAAACCCTCCATTCCTTCATTCATTATCCTCTGCCCTCCAAAACTCTCACCACCTTCTTTTCTAGCAATCCAATTCTTATATATAATTGGTGTTTAATAAATATTTGTGGAATTGAATTCTTTCAATGCCTAGCCTGGTTATACCCTTTCCATAAAGTTACCAGTGACTACTTGTACTCATAAGGAAAATTCATACTCTATAAAAAGGCATGTTTTTTGGAATCATGAGTTGTTTTTTTTTTGATGTACAAAATAAAATACATAGACATACAAAGGGAGCCAATTATATTTAAATACAATTATCAAAATATTAAAAAAAGAAGTTCATTAACATCAGGTTAAGAACACTTGCTTCTGTCGCTTAATATACTGCATTATATTATTCTGTACTGGTTTAACATATTATATTGTACCTCCATTACAGGAAGAGACTATATCTTCCTCTTCTTTTGTAAATGTCCATTAACTTGCCCATTAAGTAGTAAATAAACACTTGTCACAAAGGTAAACTTCAAATGGAGACTGACCCAGATATAAAAGGTCACATCATAAACAAATTGGCGAAACATGGGGAAAAAATTACTTATCAGGTACATGGATAGGAACAAGGTTAAAAGCATTTATTAAGCATCTACTATATGCCAAACTGCACGCTAAGCCCTTTTACAACTGCTATCTCATATGACCCTCACAACAATCCTGTGAGATAGGTGCTATTATAATCCTCATTTTATAGCTGAGGAAACTGAGTCAAATACAAGTTAGGTGATTTGCTCAATGGTAAGTGTCTGAGGCTGAATTCGAACTGAGATCTTCCTAACTTCAGGCCCAGTGCTCTATCAACTGTGCCATCTACCTGCTTAAAGGCAAATTCATGAACAAACAAGAAATAGCTAGATAATAAAAATAATAATAGCTAGCATTTATATGGTATCTATTAAGTACCAGGCACTGTAGTATGTACTTTACACATACTATCTCATTTAATCCTCACAACAACCCTAGGAGTTAGGTACTATTATTATCATTCCCATTTTATAGTTGAGGAAACTAAGTCAGAGAAGATTAAGTGACTTGCCCCAAGGTCTCACTGTGCTACCTAGATCTGGAACATATAAGGTAAAAGGGATTATTTTGATTACATAAAATTAAAAAATGTTTTACAAAAACAAATCTAAGAAAGCTATGGTTAGAAGGGAAACGATTAACCAGGGGAAAAAAATCTTTGCAGCAAGTTTCTCTGATAAAGGTCTCATTTCTAAGACATATAAGGAACTGCTTCAAATTTATAAGAAAAAGAGCCATTTCCCAACTGATAAATGGTCTAAGGAGATGAACAGACAGTTCCTAAGGGAAGAAACCCAGGCTATTTATAGCATATGAATAAAGACTCCAAATCATTACTAATTAAATAAATGTAAATTAAAGCAATTCTGAGATTCTACTCTAACCCCTCAGAGTGGCAAAGATAACCAAAAAAAAAAGTAAAATGATAAATGTTGGTGAGGCCAATGGAAAATAGGCACATTATTAAACTATTGTTGAGCTTGTGAATGGGTACAACTCTTCTGGAAAGCAATTTGGAATTATCCACAAAAAAGTTACTAAATACTGTACACCCTTCGATCCAGTTAGGTCTATACCCAAAAGATATCAAAGAAAGAAGAAAAAGTCCCATATGTACAAAAAAAATTACAGCAGCTCTTTTTATGGTGACAAAAAACTGGAAACCAACGGGAAATCCATCAATTGAGGAATGGCTAAATAAGTTGAGGCTATGGGAATGTGATGGAGTAGTACCATGCTGTAAGAAATTACTTCAAAAAAGGCATAGAAAGACTTACATAAACTGATGCAGAATGAAGTGAGCAGAAACAGAACAATTTGTACTATAACATCAATACTATAAAAATGAACAACTTTGAGGACTTCTATAAACCAAAGAAGAATGAAACCAGGAGAACAATTTATACAGCAATAAGAGTGTAAAAACAAACTACTTTGAAAGCCGTAAGAAAGATCGTAAGAATTACGATCAATACAATAATCATTCATGAGTCCGATGATGAAACATGCCCTCCATTACAGAGAGACGACGGATTTAGGGTGCAGAATGAGACATAAATACTTTTGTGTACAGCCATTGGGGAAAATTTGTTTTGCTTGACCAGGGATATTTATCACGAAAATTTTGCTTTATTTTTATTTTTCAATGTGATTGGAATGGGGAAAGAAAATAGATTTCTGCTCGTTTTCTTTTTTTTTTTGAGGAGGTACAACAGATGTGAAATGTTGAATGAATGAAGTTTCAGATGAAGTCACTGCATTATTAGTTTTACTTCTTTTACTTTAATATAAAAGACCACTTATGAAGTAGGAGTGATCTGTAAATATTTGTAAAAGAAAAACAAATCAATAAAACTAAATGTATACAAATGAAAAAATAAAATGCTTTGGATACCTTACAAAATTAATAAATAAATAAATAATAGAAAGCAAATGAAATCTATATTTTTCTCCCTACTAATTGGACACAGGAGAGGCAGAATTGCATAAAGTATAGAAAACTAGGCTCGGAGCCAGGAAAACCTGGATTTAAGTCCTGCCTTAAGTCTTGACATATACTGGCTACATGACCTTGGATTTAACTTTAACCTTTCAATGTCTCAGGCTATGAATCATAATGGCAGAGTAGGTGTCAATATGTATTGACCGTGAGAGATCTCTCCTTGGAAATTTTCTTTACCAATAAAATCACAAGGTGATTGATTTCTCCCTTCCCTCTCACCCCCCAAAATTGGACATATGTTTCTTTACTTTAAGCAAATGGGCAAGTGGCTATAATAAGAGTTTCTCCTTAATAATTTAATGGGATCAGAGGAATATCATTTCTTGAGGTAATTCTAGGGAAAAGATGTAACAATATCATTCAATGCCCCCTGTTTGATTCCAACACTAGGCCAGGGCTTTTGCCAACAGGCAGAAAGAAGACCACATAGATGTTAAATAGTTTAAACCTCAGTCTTGGACTTCCCCTGTTATGGCCAAGTTATCAGCCACTGCCCTCCCACCTCAAGAGACCTGGAACTACTCTGTTCTACACTGACCCTCTCTTGACTTACAGAAAGGACCTCATTTTCAGACCAAGGAAAGTACTCTTCACTACTTCCAAATGTACCTCCTTGGCATGGCCTGAGGACATTTTTAATCTTTAAGAAAGCTCACTCCTGGTGAATACTAATGAAAAGTGAGTCACAATAATTAATTAAGAAGTTGACACTGCTACCTTTTGGTTATTCTCTTTTTATGGCATAAGCTATATTGGAATAAACGTAGGCTGTCCCTCTATACTGAGATTTCTTTGAAAGGAAAACAAAATGTGTAAGCATACGTTGGAAAATAATTATACAAAATTGCTGCATAGCTAAACACTGATCTATTTGGGAGAACCCTATTTTTTTAAATAAAAGTAAAATAGGGATATTAATAATAGCTAGTATTTATAGAGTGCTTTAAATATATTATCTCATTTGATCCTTAACAACCTAGTAATTTGAGTATTATTATTATCCTATTTTATAGATAAGGAAACTGAAGTTGAGAGAGATTAAGTGATTTTTTTCCATGTTCACTCAGCTAGTAAAGCATCTGAAGCAGGATTTGAACTCACATCTTGCTGACCTTGTCTTCTTGACTTTAAGTTGTCTTGGTCGAAAGTGGAACATTCTATCCACTGAAGCACCTAGCAAATGATACTCAACAAGTCATAGCATTTATTAAGTATTGTACTAAGTTCTGGTAATAGGAATACAAGCAGAAAAATCTCCCCCCTCAAAGAACTTACATTCCGATGGGGTAAGATAATTGTTGTTTGTCCTTCCTTCTTGAAGAAGACCATGGTATCAGGGAGGTGATGCCATGACATGCAAATGAATTGGATTTAAGTGAGGGAGGGCTGTGCAAAGGCACCAGCCTCACTCTCTCCTCTGGAGCTGAAAAGTGTGGTGGGATGAGGGGGAGATAATGGTACCCAACTCATAGGAGGCATTATAGAGAATGTCTAGGACTGTAATCTAGAGAGGCATAAAGACATGGCTGGCCTAGGCCTTCAAATGGAGGTTCTGGAGATACCCCAGGGGCAGAGAATACTTTCAAGGTGTGAAGCGAAGGATGGAGTCCAGAGACGGATAGAGACTGGACCAATGCTTTCAACAGACTAGGAAATTCCTGAGGAAATTAGTTGTATAACTTACCAGATGAAGTCAACAGTACATACTAAACACTTTGTGCCAAGCATTGTGCTATGACAAAGATGCAAATACAAGCAAAAAAGAAAGGCAACGCCTCCCCTCGAGAAGCATACATTCTAAAAGGAGAAAACAACACATACTGGGAAATGGGAAGAGGGAGAAGGTACCCAGATAGGGACATGATGAAGAAAGTCCAGAGAGTCAGAAACGGTGTTTGGAGAGGAATGCATAGGTGGCTCAGTGGATACAGCAACAGCCCTGAAGTCAGGAGGAACTGAGTTCAAATCTGGCCTCAGACCAAACACTTGACACTTACTAGCCATGTGACCCTGGGCAAGTCACTTAACTCCAATTGCCTAAAAAAAAAAAGTTATTACAGAATCATTTCCCCTGTCCATCCCTGCATAGGGAAGGCCTTCATTAGTCCACAGAATCTCTAAGTTGTAAGGAACCTTGAAGTTCATTTACTACAATCCATATCTAAATAAGCCTACAACATATTTAACAAGGGATTATCTCCTGACACAGTCAGTTCTTATTCACACATTCACTGCGTCCCAGAGTGATAAGGGGTATCAAAAGACCTTTTGTTCCAAGGCATACCTGAGCAAAAATCCCCTGTCAAGTGCTCATACAATCTTTGTTTCAACATCTGCAGTGACAGGAAACCCGGCTGCCTTGCACGGCAGCCTTAGCTCTGTTAGGAAGTTTGTCCATACCTCAAAGCCTAAATCTGTTTCTCTGCAAAGTCTACACATAATTCTGCCCTCTGGGGCCAACCAGAACATCTAATCTCTCTTCTACTTGAAAGTCTTTCATGTATTTGAAGACAGCTATCCTGCCCTCCCTCACCTCCAATCTTCTCTTGTCCAACCTAAAACATCTCCAAGTCTTTCAAATGATTCCCACATTTCACTGTTTCCAGTTCTCTTGGCAATATATATATTGTGTTGCTTCCCAAACTGAAAATAATTTACTTCCTGTAGTGTATTCCTGTTATTGCTAACACACACAAAATAATAAGATCTTGGTGAGTGGAAGAAAATAACCTTGCTTCCTTGGCTTAGCTTTTGTAAGGGCTTTCATTAATTTGCATGCCAAGTTGGAGAGGATTTTGGGAGTCAAGTAGACATCCTATGGTAGCTTCCACACAGCTCTTAAGGGGCATCTTTAGCAGACACTCCCCCAAAAAATCATTTGAGGGTTAAATAGAGGAATTTCTAATCCTAAATCATATAACTGTCTAAAAAACACAGACTATTATTCAGCCCCAGACACAAGAGAGACAAAAGAACAAACTTAATCATAGCCTGAGAGAATATTCATCGTATTAGATTGGAGCTAAGATAGCAGGCAGGTGACCCCGAAGAGACCCAATCAAAATGTGGTAACACAGAGCAGTTTAGGGAGCATGAGATCAGTAAAGGTACTTAGTAGAGTCAAAGAACATCCAAGGCGGAGTAGAGTCAACATGCCCAGTCCTCTCTAGCCTGCATCTCCCGGAACTCAGCCAACTACGCGTTGACCTCAGTTCCAGTATTCCTTAAGAAGTTGCAGGGACACTCTTGGTGGTGAAAAGAATTGGAAATTGAGGGGATGTTCATCAATTGGGGAATGGCTGAACAAGTTGTGGTATGTGAACGTAATGGAATACTAATGATGGGCAGGTAGACTTCGGAAAAACCTGGAAAGACTTGTATGGACTGATGCTGAGTGAAGTGAGCAGAACCGGGAGAACATTGTACATAATAACAACAACATTATGCGATAATCAACTATGATACACTTATCAATTCTCAGCAACACAAAGATCCGAGACAATTCCAAAAGACTCATGATGGAAAATGCTAACCACATCCAGAGAAAGAACTATGGAGTCCAAAAGCAGATTGAAATATACTATTTTATACTATTTTTGCTTTTTTAAATTTCTCATTCTTTTTCTCTTTTGTTCTGATTCTTCTTTCACAACATAACTAATGTGGAAATAGGTCTAACGTGATTGTACATATATAACCTGCATCTGATCGCTTGCTGTCTTGGGGAGGGAGAAGGGAAGGGGGAGAGGGAGAAAAATTTGGAACTCAAAATCTTAGAAAAATGAATGTTGAAACTATCTTTACATGTAATTGGAAATAAAATAAAATATTATTAAGGGAACAAAAAAAAAGTTGCAGGACCTCTTCTCTAATGACATCACCTTGAGTCCTTCACTATAAACCCATCAGTGAATAATAATTGCAAACATTTATATAGTGCCTACTCTGTGCTAGGCACTTTACAATTATTATCTCATTTCATCTTCACAACAACCCTGACAGGTAGGTGCTATTATTACCCTCATTCACTAGTTGAGGAAACTGAGGCAGACAGAAACTAAATAATGTGCCCTGGGTGATACAGCTTGTAAGTAAGTGTCTGAGGCCAGATTTGAACTCAGTGTCCTATCCATTGCACTACCCAGCTGGTTGGGATTGGGATCTCATTTAACCCACGAATACTAATGAACTTTTACAAAGGGATACTTACTTCAATTATATAGCAAGAACAGAAGTGCAAACATCCACCCCAATGCCATTTGGTCTCTGGGAGAGCCAACTCATATCACACTTTCTACCAAGTTCTCTTCCAAAGGCATCTTGGTTATCAAATGGGTCCTCATCTCAGCTATTGCTGGGAATGCCCCCCTAAAGTCATTCCTTGCTCCTCAGGGCATAAAGGCTGGACTGGCTACAGAACCCAGATGTACTAGACTCTCAGATCTGCTGGATCTCAATTGTCTCACTCTCTTGATCTTTTGAAACTCACAAGGTCATAGCTTCCAAATTAATCTCCTTCACCTAAAAAAACAAGGAGAAAGACCAAGACTTGTATTCACAGGGCCACATACTGGAGTGCACAAATCTTCTCCCTTTATAGAATGTCTCTCACTGGACGCTGTCAGTGGGAAAAAATCACTCAGACAGAAGAGGCCAAACCAGAAGAGAGAAGCCAAGGACGTGCTTGGTTGTACCTTCTAAATGTAACTCTCAGTTCTGTCTCCAAAACTGCACTTGATCAGAGGGACTGCTATTCACCATGTGGTTAGTTGACCAGAACCAGTTATATCATGTTTCCACCTGCTCCAGAATCTCTCTTCCAAGTACTTTCTTTATACATCATCACAATTCTCCCAGAAACAGGCTCTCCAGCATCACCCACTTGTGGAATGGCATCAGCAGCATTGTGTGCATCCTCATTAGACCTAGGCTTGGTGGCTAGTCCCCCAGTACAGACCACGAGGTCCATGTAATTGGACCATGAAGCCAGCACAGCAATACCCAGCAGAGAGGATGTGACCAACAGAGCAGTAGAAAACTGCATTATGGCCCCACCAGAGGACATAAGCAACCCTGAAGTGTCAAAGGTGGGAGTTGTCCTTGTCATGGCATTCAAGCGCCCTCTTGACACATTAACTGGACACATGTACTGTCCATTTGTGTCCTTGATTGTATATATTCTCTGTTCCTGTATTCCCATATAGTGGTAAAGTGATAATTTATGAGAGAACATATCTTACGTGTACAATAGTGAACAAATATTAGTTAAGCGTCTGCAATGTGCCAGGCACAGTCCTAAGTGCTAGGGATACAAATAAGCAAAATAAAGACATTACTTGCCCTCAAGAAGCTTACTATCCAATGTGGGAAGAGAATATACAAAAGAAAACTAGAAACTTTCTAAATGCCTAGTAGGAATTTGCCTTGTTTGCTTTTGCATGTTATAAGGATTGTGGAAGGGGAATGTGGTCTTAATTGAAAAAAAAACCATTAAGCGTATTTAGTACATTAAAAAAAAAAAAAGGACATGATTCTTCCCCTTATGGAGCTTACAGTCTAGTAAAGGGACAAGTACGCAAAGAGATAACTATAAATATAGCAGAGAAGGATAAAACAATGTTCTGTGGGAAGTCTGAAAGCAGAGGGCAATTCATACGGTTTAAAGGATGGGTAGAAACTCAAGAGCAACTAGGTGGTGCAGCCCATAGAATACTGGACCTGGAGTCAGGAAGAGTCATCTTCCTGAGTTCAAATCTGGCCTCAGACTCTTACTAGCTGTGTGACCCTGGGCAAGTCATTTAACCCTCTTTGCCTCAGTTTTCTCATCTGTAAAATGAACTGGAAAAAGAAATGGCAAACCACTCCATTATGTTTGCCAAGAAAACCCCAAATGGGGTTGGGAAGAATTGGGCATGACTGAACAATAGCAAGTATTTTATGTCCTTTAAATAAGGATGCATTGTGAATAATCCCTCCCAACACGCAAACAGACACAGACACACACACGCACACAACTTAATTGCTATCCAAATTGATAAATTCTTTGCTTTACTCAGAATTTCAACAAGCTCCCAATGATTAATTGTTTCGAATCTACTTTCAATTACCAATGGACCAAATTTGACTTATCAGTAGACATTTATAGGAATTTTCCTATACAGTTCTTGAAATTTTAAACAGAAGAGAACCAATCCTCAGGCTTGGATGAGAAGTAAGAGGTCTTCTGGATTATAAACTATTTCGAAGGAGCCAATATTTTCTACCAGAGTTTGAATAATAATATCATCTTGAAAGCTTCAAGGTCAGTTAGGAATCCTGAGAGCTGGAGGGAATAAACCTTCCTTTATTCTTGTATGTACACATGGAAAAATGCTTATTGGTTGGTTTCTTGAATGTTCCTAGTAGTTTATGAGATGTTTAAATGGAAAGAATGCTGGATGGATTGGGAGTCAGAGGACCTGGTTTCAAATCTTGTCTGTCTCACTACCTGTGAGACTTTGGGCAAGTCACCTAACCTTCTTGAATATCCATTTCCTCATCTGTAAAATTGTAGGGGCAGAGGGCATTAGACTAGCTAACTTCTGAGATGTCTCCCAGCCCTAAATCTAGGCACCCACGATTCTAATACTTGTCATTACTCAAACTTGAGTGGCTCAAGATCAGAGACAGCTAGACTTAGTGATGAGAGGAAACTAGGAGGTTATCCAATCTTACCCTTTCATTTTATAGATGAGGAAACTGAGACCCAGGGAAGTTGTGACCTTCCCAAGATTACCCAAGCATAAAGTGTCAGACTTGGGGCTCAATTTCTATGAACTTCTTAGTTAAAGATCTCTCACCACTGAAACACAAGCAGGCATTCTCTCTCTCTCTCTCTCTCTCTCTCTCTCTCTCTCTCTCTCACACACACACACACACACACACACACACACACACACACACTCACAGAAACACAAACAAGATCATTCCAGTTCAAGCCACCATGCTTTGAATCCTCTCCAGACACCAGCCAAAATATGACATGGCTGCTGCTGGAGGGGGAGGGGGGAATGGTTGTTTCCTTGAAATAAAACATTTAAAGATCCCTTAGTGGCTATTCAGGGACTAGAATTCAATTTCCATTCTCCACCCTCTGGCCAGCTGCAGCTCTGAAATGCCAACATAAAACATCCCGAGATTGCACTTTGTGGTAAGGTTGGATTTTTCTTATGCAATAGAAACACGCTGTCATTAACACTGATACATTTTCATTTCAAAAACAGACAGAAAAAACAACAATGACCGTTAACAAAAGAAAATGAAACCTGGCTTTGAAGAAGTCTTATTTTATTAGGGGGTTGGGTGGGGAGGGAGGGAAGGGTAGGTTTATAAATGATTTCACAAACTCTCTATATCTTTTTCTGGAGGGTGGGGTGGGGGTGGGGTAGGTCAAGTGGTGGTCTACACCTTGGGATCAGAACACTCTATCTTTACTAGATAATCTAAGAATATCACTTTTCAAATCTTCTCATTCCCTGTTTTTGCTCACCCATGCCAAAAAAAAAATGTAAACTTCTTATGCAAACCACATAAATACTATGACAACTATCTTGACATTACACTTTTTAAAAATCAGAATGCTTCATAATCTATAAAAATGGTAGCTGTGGCCTACTGTGCTTTAAATGTTCTAGACTTTGGACCAAACTGACTTGGGACAGGGCACCTTGGGCTCTTCCAAAAAGCTCAGAACCTATCCCTGATCGGAATTCAGTCCACAGGTAAAGCAACCACCTGAAGCTTGTCTGCCATCTACTGCAAAATGGGAGGGGTAAAGAAGCATCCTGAGAGACTCAGGCAAGACAGTGATTTCAAAATCACCATCTGGAAACAGGGCCTCCAGTTGGGGGAGCACATCAGACCCAAGGCTTTGATTCAGAAGGGACCTTGCAAGGAATGGACTCATCTTGATTTCCAACATCACTTTCATTCTCCTTTCCTGAAGTCCCATCGTTGGGGGGTCTGCTGTTACAGCCTTTGTTTCTTAGACCACCAAGGGTAAACCGTGCTGCAGAATGTATAGGGCCCCCTAAACTGTGTGGCCTGGGAATGCATCCTGGTGTTTAGATTAAGAAATGCAAATGCATACATAGATACGTGCAAACACACATGTGCATACTAAGTGAAGATAATTTCTATTTTAAAAGATTTACTATTTCAGTTAAGCAATTCATCTGGAACCCAGAAATTACATTTGATTTTAATTAAAACAAAGAAAAGAAGATTGTACCTGGGGTCTACACTGATTCTCACTGCAGGTAGGGTTCCTATTAAAAGTTCAGCTGCTGGTACTAGTTTCATTTGTAGAATTATGTCTCAGCACTGAAGCATTTTTTTTAAATGTTAAATACATGCATCTACATAGGTTTGGCAAGCAGATAGAGAAAATGGGTCAAGAATCATTCTTTGGCCTGCAGAATGGATTCTTCATTTTGTGTACATGTGTGCCATGAACACCTTTGGCAGTCTGCTAACACTTACGGAGCCTTCCTCAGAATCTTCTTTTTAAATGCATAAAACAAAATACATAGGATTACAAAGGAAATGAGTTATTTGGAAGTAAAGATGCAATTTTTTTTTTGCCATCCAAGTTCATGCCCTGTGCCCCTCTGAAATCTAAGGCCCATGGACCCTAGATGAAGAATTCCCAGCATAAAGTCTCTTGATTCCATCCTTGGAAAACATAAAAGAAAGCAGTTAAAAAGTGTAAGTTCCCAGGACACAAGAATGCACTGGAGGGGGACAAGATGTAGTAATAAGTATGACTCTGCTGTGTCATTTGCCATTTTCTAAATGGCTTGTGTCCTCTCTTTATAGCATACTTTGTATGCTTTTAAAACTACATTGATTTATTAAGACTTCAAATGATATTGTACTTTGTCTCTATTAAAGACAACCACCTTTAATATCTATTTTTCTAAGAGATTTCCTCTGCGCGGTGACTATCATTCACACGTTAGAGAGAAAGAGGGGGGACATCCCTGGAGCCGGAGTAGTAAGGGTTTCCCCACACGCGGCAGACACATGGTAAGTCTCAAGCTCAGGAGTGCCCTTTGTTACATATCGTCCCTTGGTTAATGCTGTCTTCCATATACTGACTGGAGGTGTCAGTGCTCCTGCTTAAGACTGTGGATGGAATCCTGGAAGACCTCCTCTCTGGGGTTTCACCACGAGAACAACAGCAGATCATGCGCTTCATGGTGCTGTACATCTCTTCATCTTTGTAGGAATAAATGATCGGGTTCATGACCGAGTTGAGTAGGGCCAGCAGCAGGAACCACCTTTTGACGTGCTGCACACCACAGCGAGTACAATTTAGACCGTCCAGGAGCAGGACTACTAACCCAGGAGTCCAGCACACAACAAAAGCTCCTAAAGGAAGAGAAGAAGAAATGGTAAGATTGGGAAACCGCAGTCTTCCCTTTTCTCTATGAGACCTCACTTTAAATCATGCTGGATTACAGACTCTCAGTCCCAAAAGATCTGGACAGGCTGGAACCTGGGGTTGAATCTAACAAAGGAAAAAAAATGTCAGAATAAATGTCAAGCCATAACACTTGTATTCCAAAAATTGACTTTACAAGTGAGTATAGTTTAGGAGAGGCATGGTCAGACTATAGTTCCTCTGAAAAGATTCAGGGGTATGGAAAGAAGGGAAGAAGAATAAAATAGAGAAGGTTAGGGAATTTTATCTCACATAATCAGAGTACACAAATAATTATCTATCTACACAAACAAGGAGGAAGGACCTCATTCTCATCTGAACTCAAAGGAGAGAAGAATGTACAAACACACACATACAAAGTTGGATACAGAAATACATTTTATGTCAACAGGGAAATAGGAGAGAAAAGAGAGAAGAGGGAAGAGGGAATTAAACAGAGGGTAATTAAGGGAGGGATTAGTCTTAAGTAAAATAAACTCTGGGGCAGCTAGATGGGGTAGTGGATAGAGCACTGGGTTTAGAATCAGGAAGGCTCATCTTCTTGAGTTCAAATCCAGCCTCAGACACCTAGTAGCTGTGTGACCCTGGGCAAGTCACTTACCCTATTTGCCTTACTTGCTTCATCTGTAAAATGAGATGGAGGAGGAAATGGCAAACCATTCCAGTATCTCTTCCAAGAAGACCCCAAATGGGGTCAAGAAGAGTAGGACACTACTGAAAAATGACTGAACAAAATAAACTCCAAGCATGTATAAAAATATCTATAGCACTTCTTTCTGAGGCAACAAAAAATGGGAATCTGAGGAGGTACCAATCAACTGGGGAATATCTGACCAAGTTATGGTATATAAATATGATGGAACACAATTGTGCTATAAGAAATGATGGAGGGGATGGTTTCAGAAAAACCTGGAAAGACTTATGTAAAGTGATGCAAACAGAAGTGAGCAGAACCAGGAGAACAATTTATACAATGATAATGAAACGGTAAAGGAAAACAACTCTGATCAGCTAATGACCAGCCCCAATTCTAGAAGACTGGTGATGAAACATGCTACCTTCTTCCTAATAGAGAGGAGAAGTAAGGATTCAGAGTACTGAATGAAACATTGTTTTGAACATGGGCAATGCAGAAATTTGCATTTGTGACAGGGATTTTATTTTTCTTTCATTCTCAGTTGGGGGATGGAGAATTGAGATGGGAGGGAAAGGAAGATTTTTGCTGATTAAAAAATTATATAATTTTTTTAAAAGGATCGGGGGTCTTAGTAGACTATAAATTCAACACATACAACACATGCTTTGAAGGGGCTTACATTCCATTTGAGGAGAACAGCATGGACATAGCTAAGTCAATACAAAACATATAAAAAGTAATTGGGGGGAGGGGGAGAAGACACTAACAACTGAACACAAATGTACACAACATGTACATAAATAATTAAAATATAAATTAGAATGTTATCAGGACATAAGTGAGATTAAAAAGAGTGGCATGAGGAGAAAGAAGGGTTATGCCTAACTGGGAGGAATCAGGAAAAGTATCACGGAGAAGGTAGCACCAGAGCTGGGAAGGATTTTAATAGGCAGAAATGGGGAAGGGGAGTAAGAGTTTTCCAGGTCATGAGAAATGGTGTGGACAAATACACCCAGGTAGAATGCAGAGGGTGAAATTCAGAAAGAGCTTCAGGTCAAGTCAATAAGTATTTATTACACATTTTTCTACGTGCCAAGCATTGTGGATACAAATATTATCAAAAAGAAAAAAAAAATCTCTACCCTTAAGGAGCTTATATTCTAATGGGGAAAAGATTAGACTCAGAAGAGAGCTGAAAAGGGGGAAGGGTAACTGATATAGTAGCATGGTGGCAAAGATTAGAGGATAAACAATGGTAGATCTGGACCCATCCTCAAAATGGAGGTGTTGAGAACTCACCAATGAAAGAAGGGTCCAGCAGGGACAGAGGGCAAATGCTTGTCTGCAATTTAGAAACCTCCAAGGAGACAGAATACCATGAAATAGAAGTAAGAATGTGGGCTGGATCTAGATTAGGACAGTCAGTAAAAGCCAGGCCAAAGAGTTCATTTTTTGTTCAGTAAGGACAACAACAACTGTTTACAGAGCATTTCAAGGTTTACAGATCTTTTTCAGTAGACAGTTGGGAGCTATGGAAAGCTTCTGAGCTGGGAAATGATACGGTCATACTGTGCATTAGGAAAACTACTTTGGCAGTAGCATGATGGACAGCTTCGAGTAACAAGACATTTAGGCAGAAAGACCAGTTAACAGGCTATTTTAACAGAGAAATGAAAGAGCCCTCATATGCCAGCTAAGCCAACCTCTGCTTGACCAATGCTGCCCCCTTGCACAGCTAGTTTAGAGAGAGAGAGCTGAGATTCTTTTCCTAACACCAAGCCTAACACACTTTCTCAGTCAGCAACACTGACTCCCCTACAGAGCGAGAACAATGTCATATCGTTCTCTGTCACCCATAACAACTCAACCAGTACCTTTGTCCATAGTTGGAATTCAATAAATATTTGACTTTCTGATTAATATTCAAATAAGCAGAAAATTGAACTCATCAGAACACTGCACTCCCCAAATATTCTGCTTTGCTGAAGTTTTACTTCAGTTCATTAGCACAAGAAAAAAAAATCATATTTCATCTACAAATGCCAGAAGGCTCTACTGTTGTTGAAAAATGTTTTGGTTTGTTTTGTTTTTTCAACAGGATGACACCCAGGAAAGGGGTATTATTTATGTTGGCAGATTAGAAGAACTAGATGAGTCAGACTTTAAAAGCTGTGGTTACTGCAGTTGATGCTAAGGGTCCTTCACCCCCACTACCCCTTTAGAAATGGAATAATTCCTCAACATCCCTGTGGACAAAAGAGCGCATTCCCTGGGCATGCAGTTACTTTCCAGATGTCAAAATGTCAGACTACTGTCTGGAGACAGGGTTTTTACTAAAGTTGCAAAACTTGGAAAAATTAAAATGTTACCTAAGGACATACAACCAACTCCGAACTGCCCAGTAATGGATTGTACCACTTTTAGGGGCCCCATTTCCTGCTTCTGCTTCCTACTTTCAGCCAATCAATCAATCTATCCAACTATACACATTGAGTGTCCCCTAACTGTATAAAAATAGTCCCATCTGCAGCTTCATCTATAATAGCAAAAGAAAAACAACAACAATTAGAAACAACCCATATGTCCAACAATTGGAGAATGGTGAATAAATTATGACATATTGATGCAATGGGATTTTGTGGTGCTCTAAATACACACACAGAGTATATAAGAAAATATGGAACAACTCCCCTGAAGTGATGAAAAATGAGAACAGAACCTAAAGAGAATAACCATGTTGAGCATAATTACATGTATGTATTTAAATATGTATATAATATACATAAATATATACATGTAAATATGTGTGTATATCTATACATGTATGCTATATACATCCATCTATACGTATATACCAGAACAAAGTCAGAGGTAATAGAGCTAAAGGAGAATTTGGAAAGATACAAAGCAAAAGTAATTTTATTTGTTAATTTTTTTTTATTTTACTTTTTTTAAAACATTCAGTAAAATTCTGTCTTTTTTTTCCTTTTCTTTGACCAGGATGTGATTGGGGGGGGAGTGTTTTACATTTAGGGCATAAACTCCCTGAGGGCAAGGGCTTCTTTATTTTTCTCTTTATAACCTCAACACCCAAACATAGCTCCTTTACACAGTGGGTGCTTAATAGATGCTTATTAACAGGAAAATTATTCCATGTTTACCCCAAGATTTATCCCATACTATGTTGACTTGCTCATTGGTGGGTTGCAAATTTTTAGCTCACAGTACTGATATGTTTTTAAAAAAATATTTGTATCCAGTGCCATTGATATGCCTAGCTGTCTCCACTTTTAACCATCTCAACCGCAGTTTAATACTCAGACCAACAAGTGGGTAGGTTTAAGAAGATATCAAAGTTGAGCTTATTGAATTTTCAGTATTGATTCCTGAGATTTCCATTAATCTCACTATCACCTTGAACCATGAATACACAGTCTGGGACCAAGAAAAGCAATAAGATAAAGTCCTGCTGCCTATCAGTGAACTTCTACCAGGGGTGGGGAGCCTGCGGCCTTGAGGCCACACGTGGGCCTCTAGGTCCTCAAGTGCCGCTCTTTGAATCCAAACTTCACAGAACAAATTTAGGGTTAGGGTTACATTTAGCCACAGGGCCACACTTGGGGACCTAGAGGGCCACATGTGGCCATGAGGCCACAGGTTGCCCACCCTTGTCTCCTCTATCATAATGACTGGAAAAACCCAATTTTAGGTAATAGTATTTGATGGGAAGTGATTACAAATTGAAAATGACAATGGGAACGATGAAGCCAAGTCTTCTCTGGAATTTTCAAATTGAGGGGCTGAGTATCCTAAATCTTAAACATGAGTCTGCCTAAATGAATATGTGCTCTCCTTGATTGGAACTACGTTCCCTCCAACATACAGATCTCCCTTTTACACCCGTTCATCCTGAAAACTCTTGTTTACATTGCATACATTTGCCACAAGCAGTCCACCCAGTGTGCTCAATGTCTTCCTTGCTTTCTCTTAATACAGCATTGTCTACCTGTTACTCCTTCATCTTCTCTACGGTGGTGCAATGGATAGATGGAAGGGCCTGGAGTCAGGAAGGTCTGAGTTCAAATGCAGACTGTGCCTAGCTGGGTAACCCTGGGCAAGTCATTTAACCTCTGTTTGTCTCAGCTGCCTCAGTTGAAAATGGGGGCTAATAAGAGCACCTACTTTGCACGGTTGTTGTGAGAACCAAATGAGAGAAGCTTGTAAAGTGCCAAGCATAGTACCTGGTACACAGTAGGTACTTTAAAATGCTTGTTCCCTTCCATACGACCATAGATTTCCCTAATGATATCCTTTTCCCCAATTCTTCAAAGTTCCTCATTTGTTATATGTTACAGCCAGCAGCACATCCATTATGTGCCTCTCCATGTGAGACCTATTTTCAGTTCATTTTAGATGCTATAATTACTTATTTGGAAAGGCTTTGTTCTCATCAAAATCCCAGTTTCCAGTAAGAAGTGATTTTCAGAAGCAGCGTACATAGTAGTCAAAAAGACTTAGG
This sequence comes from Phascolarctos cinereus, assembly GCF_003287225.1. Lineage (NCBI taxonomy): Eukaryota > Metazoa > Chordata > Mammalia > Diprotodontia > Phascolarctidae > Phascolarctos > Phascolarctos cinereus. The sequence continues at coordinate 435,618,072 of NW_027555958.1, forward strand.
TTCAGAGCTTGCTTCAGACACTTACTAGCTGTGTGACCCTAGGAAAGTCATTTAACTCTGTTTGCCTCAGTTTCCTCATCTGTGAAATGAGGGAGTTGACTGGCCTCTGAGGCCCTTTTCAGTTCTAAATCTATCACTCTATGGGATATTTAAAACAAATCAACAAAACACAGAATGACCTTGGAATGACCTGACCTATTCTCAAAATAAGATTTTACAGCAAAATCAGTTTTAATGGCTAAAGCCCTTTTGAAAATAATTTACACAAATGATAACTTTTTCCTCTGCTGACTTCATAGAGTCTATTAGTTTCAGCAGGGATCCTAACAAGTGCTAAACGGTGAAGCCCAAATTTAGCATGATCTCACAGTTCTCTGGTTAGAGAAATCCATAGTAAGTCTTTTTTTTCTTTTCCTCTTTACCCTGAAAAAACAAAGAGTTGACTAGAGCTCTGGTGATCGATGAAAGTTCTTGTTAATGAAGCTTTTTATGGTTTGTTCTTCGAGAGGATATCAATCAATACTATTTGAACAAAAAACTGGACCCTGGCCAGTTCATTCCCCGTGTGATGTCTGTGTATTCCAAACCAACTCTTGACAAGCAATTCCTGAGTCAGGTTAAGAGAATAGTTTGTCCAGCCTGAAAAGGAAGGAGTTTGTCCTACCCAACTGTCCCACCTACATCCCACCTGAGCCAAAGGCGGGCCTTGGGGTGAGACCAGACTGACAAAGTGTTGACCTTATCAATTCAAGTCTAGCATCATAGCATTTTGAACTGGAAAGTCCCTAAGATAACATTAAGCCCTTCTTCCGCTGGGAAACAAAAGGCCGTGCTGATTGTACAGAACACCAAACTGCCCTGTTAAACAAATGAGCAAAGTTCTTTGGGAATATTGACTTCAGATGATACTTATACTTCACAGAAGAAACAGTCATGTGCTTCTATGCCACACTGTCTTTGAGATACATCTCTAAATGGATTACGTTATTTACCTGATAGGCCATCCTTTTGGTATTTTCATTATATGCCAATATGTAGCTATGAGAGTTGTAGCTCTGAGCCCCCTGCCCTTCAACACAGAAGGGAGGGAGGGAGGGAGGAAGGAAGGAAGGAAGGAAGGAAGGAAGGAAGGAAGGAAGGAAGGAAGGAAGGAAGGAAGGAAGGAAGGGAGGGAGGGAGGGAGGGAGGAAGAAAGAAAGAGAGAGAGAGACAGAGGAAGGAAGGAAGGAAGGAAGGAAGGAAGGAAGGAAGAAGGAAGGAAGGAAGGAGGAAGGAAGGAAGGAAGGAAGGAAGGAAGGAAGGAAGGAGGAAGGAAGGAAGGAAGGAAAGGAAGGAAGGAAGGAAGGAAGAAGAAAGAAAGAAAGAAGAAAGAAAGAAAGAAAGAAAGAAAGAAAGAAAGAAAGAAAGAAAAGAAAGAAAGAAAGAAAGAAAGAAAGAAAGAAAGAAAGAAAGAAAGAAGAAAGAAAGAAAGAAAGAAAGAAAGAAAGAAAAGAAAGAAAGAAAGAAAGAAAGAAAGAAAAGAAAGAAAGAAAGAAAGAAGGAAGGAAGGAAGGAAGAAAAAGAAAGAAAGAAAGAAAGAAAGAAAGAAAGAAAGAAAAAGAAAGAAAGAAAAGAAGTAAAAAAAAGAATGAATGAATCATGATCATAATCCCATAATATTCTTTAAAATTCTTTCCCCATCATTACACCAATACCTCCCCACAAAAATTTTATCAATGGGCACTCCTCAGATACTCCACAGCCTAATCAGAAAAGGATGCGCTGACAGTAGAATGAAAACCTTGGACTCATCTCTAAATCTTTGCTCTAGAGGCAGCTCACACTTTAATGGCTTGTATATTTTGTAGATGATAAAACAAGTTTGGAGATATAAAGTAATTTGCTCATGGTCAAAAGGCACTAAGTATTGGATATGGAATTAGAATCAAGGCCTATCTTGATTTTACAACCAGAATACTTTCTGCTAAGTCATGCCCTTCACAAGCTGGGACGTATTTGCTCCTGGTAGAGCAGGGGGTGTGCCAGAGACATAGTATGTATTGATTTCAGCTAAGGCTTTGAAAAGTTTGCCATGATAGTTCATAGATAAAAGTGTGAAATGTAGAAAGATTTAGAAAGATTTATAGAAACTAGCAACTGTATTCAACAAATGTGGATTAATGGAAAGTTGGGGGGTGGGGGTATAAGCAATGTCTTAAGCAGATTGCCACAAGGCCTCTGTGCTTGATTTCATATTATTTAATATTTTTATCACCTTTGAATAAAAAGTAGAAATTAGACTTCTCAAAGTCACAGATAATACAATAAATACAATAAACATTTATTAAGCACCTACTATATGTTAGGCTCTATAGTAACTGCCCTCAGGGAGCCTACAATCTAAATGAGGAAAGATAATATAGGAAAGGCAGCTCAATGGGGTGGGGGTGGGGGAGGAACCAGAAGGTACCTGGAGCATGATAACAATTTTGAGTCAAGACCAAGTAAAGCAGCTGGTGGCAAATAAAGAAATAGCCAGGTTTTGTGCCCTCTCTGAAAAGAGGTTATGAGAGGAATTTTTTTTTTTTACTCTACCCTCCAGCTCTGTAATCACAGGGACAGAAGCTAGCATTTATATAGCACTTGAAAGTATGCAAATCATTGGATGGATGTTTTCTCATTTGGTCTTTACAACAAAACTGTGAGAATAGATGTCATCATTAAAAGTATTAACCCGCCCCAATGCCTAGAACAATAGGCACTAGTAGACACTTAAGAAATATCATTTGATCCCCATTTTACAGATGGGGAAACTGAGGCATGGAGCACTGCCCACAGTTACATAGCTAGTAGGTATCTGAGGAGGGATTTGAGCCCAGCACAGATGGTGTCCTCATGTCAGTAATGTAGTCTCTCCTCACCTTCACCTCATAGCTCCCTTCAAAACACCACTCAGGTACCTCCTCCTCTGATCAGCATCACTGTCACTACCCTGTTTAATGGTCTCTTCCCTTTAAATGGTTTTATTGTTTGTATATCACTTTATGTTTACTTAGTTGTGTATACAGGATCATAAGATTATAGGTTTAGAATAGAAAGGGATCTTAGAACTCATTGAATCTGATCCCCTTCATTTGGCAGATGAAGAAACGGAGAGCCACAGGTTAAGTGACTTGCCAGGCTCATATAACTAGTCAGCCTATGGGGAGGGGCTTGAACTCAGGTCTTCCTGACCTCAAATCCAGAACACCATCTGCTTTGCCCCTCTGTTATTTAATCACTGCCCTCAGTTTCCTTAACTGTAAAATGAGGGAGTTGGACTAAATCAAGGGTTTTTACCCTTTTTTTTTTTAATGTAACGGACCCTAACCCTTCGGTTGTCTAAACCCTTTCTCAGAATAATACTTTACGTGCATAAAAATATATATACATATAATATTCAAGGAGATCAACTATATTGAAATACAGTTATCAAACTATATATTTTAAAAGTTCATGGACCCTGAAATCACTCCACAGTAAGAGTTCAAGGACCACAGGTTAAGAACTCCTGGACTAAATGATCTCTCTCTAAGGCACCTTCTAGTTTGAAATCCCAAATGCTCAAATAATTATCACCAGGCAAGGGAAAAGACTCGTTCTGAGCACAAAGGGGTATAAGTCACTAAAGGCAAAGGAAAGAGAAATAATTTCTATTGAGTTGTGCTGCCCAAGGGTAGAATAGGATGCCCTGGTACAGAGTTCTCTCCCCTTGACTGGGGAAATTTAGGTAGGAGGTAGATGGCTATCTGTCAAGGACAGTGTAAATGTGCTTCCTTCTCAGGTGGGATGTGGGATTAGATGACTTTTAACAAGTCTTCCAAGTGTAAAATTGGACAATTCTATTAATCTATGAATTTCAACCCCCACACACAGCTCAGATCCTTTTGAGTTATTCCTTTCCTAGTCACAGGGTATATTTGGAGGAAGATTTATAAGGTGCTAAAAAGCCAGAATTGATTAGAACAAAATCTCTGCATCCATCTAAAACTGCCTAATGCAGCTGGCCCTGATTACTGATACCCTGGAGTCCTTATACAACAGACTGAAGAGCTTCTGGTTATTTTCTGTGAACTCAAGAAAAGAGGACTTAGGTGCTGGGAGACTTCTAAAAAGATAAAAAAGCAGCCCTAGAAATTACAAGGCAATGTTGGAACAAATTATCCCAATCAATGTAATAGATACCAGAAGCCAAACTTGACTATTCACTGTTCCCGAAAACATGTTGTAACCACTTTTGCCTCTGTTTTTTTGCTCAGACCTTGAATGTCTTTCACCCTCACCTCCATTCATCTAAGGTCCTTACTTCTTTCTGGAACCAGACCTCATCCTATGTCCCCTACAACACCCTCTCTTATTGCCCCAACATTCTACAGTCACTCTGAGATATGAACTCACATGGAACTTAAGGGGTAAGGAAGATCTGCAAGGAGGTCATTGTAATCAGCCAGCAAGGGTGTTCACTCCTCCCATCAGGAATGGAGGAATTTGTGGAGAGGGAAGCCTTAGATCTTGGTAACAAACTCAAAATATGAGAGAAAGGGTGAGAGAAAAGAGTTAAAAAATAACAATCAGGTTATGAACTTTGGAGACTAGGGAAATGGTGGATGCCATGACAGAAACAATAAGGTGAAGAGAAGTGGGTTTAGGAGAAGAGAGCTATACATTAGGTTTGAGGTTTGCTACTTTGGGTCTCAGGCTAGGATATTTGGGTGGGAGAGAGCTAGGAGATAATTTTTAGAGACGTGGACCTAGAGTTCAGAAGGGGGGGGTTGGGTCTACAGATGTAGATCTGGAGTCCTATTTATGTTAGATGGCTAAATCTGTGGGTGACAAAAACTGACAAGGGAGTGAAAGTGGAGGGAGAAGAAAAGAAGGACAAAGACAGACACTTGGGTGACATGCATATGAAAGAGTTGAGGGAAAAGATAAAAAGTGATCAAAGAAATAGAAAAGGAGTAGTTGGAAAATTAATAAAAGAACCAGTAGAGTATGCCAAGAGAAGAGAGAATATTCAATAAGCAGGGTTGGTCACCAGCATCAAAACTCCATCAAAAATCCTCAAGGAGGACTGAATAAAAAATATTAAAGGACATTGGACTGGTGATGAGGAGATCATTGGCAACCTTCGAGAGAACATTTTCAATAGAGTGGTGTTTGCAAATTACCTCATATTGGAGCATATTGAGCATATTGGAGTGGATGTTAAATTATAAGGAGTCGAAAAGAAAGTGACTACTTAGGAAGTAGAAGCATTTGGTATAGACAACTTTTCCTAAAAGTTTAGTTGTAAAAGGCAGGAGAGATCTAGCATGGTAACTAGATTGGATAGAAAGGTCAGAGAAGGCTTAGGGAAAGTCAATAAACTTAATGAATACATAATTGGTTCAAGAACCAGACTCAGCAAAGTTATCCAGGCTTCACAGTCTATGAAGTAGTATTATTACTAGCAATCACAAGGATTAAATAGGTTCCATTTAAACAGCACTTTATAGAGATAAAAGCATTTCATGATTATTTAATGTATTCATGATACTGATCAATCAACAAGCTTTAATTGATGTGTAATAGTAATGAATACAGAACCTGCTGATTAAGTCACTCAAAACTAACAATCTGGAGATAGTTAGTAATTGAGAAGGACTTAACTCAGAAAGACTTGTGCTCTTTTGTTTTCCCTCATTTGTCACATATAATAAATATAATAATAATAGCTAGTATTGAAATACCCCTCACTATGTGCCAGGCACTATGCTAAGCACTTTACAATTATTATCTCATTTAGTTCTCATAACAGTCCTGGGAGGTAGGAGCTATTATTATCCCTACTTTATAGATGAGGAAATTGAAGCAAACAGAGGTTAAGTGACTTGCCTAAGGTCACACAGCTAATAAGTGTCTGAGATCTGATTTGAACTCAGGTCTTCCTGACTAGAGGCCCAGTGCTTTATCCACTGAGCTCTGTCTTATGCCTCTGCTAGATTGTAAACTGCATAAGAACAAGGGATGGGTCCTACCTAAATTTTATATCTCCCTCAGTGCCTAGGAGAGTCCTTTGTACATAGTAAAGATTTAAGAAATGCCAGTTTGGGGCAGTGAGGTGGTGCAGTGGATAGATCAAGGGCCCTAGAGTCAGGAGGACCTGAGATCAAATCCAACCTCAGACACTTGACCCTTAATTAGCTGTGTGACCCTAGGCAAGTAACTTAACCCATCGCCTAGCAAAAAAAAAAAATACAAAACCCCAAAAATAAACAAAAAATAAATGCCAATTGAATTGAAGCTGCTGAACATTATTAAAAATTAAAATAATGTTGACAAGAGAAATGAAAAAAAGTGAGGACTAGAGGCATCATATTGTGAGAGTTCTAGATGGGTAGCTGGGGCATCTGGCTTTGAATCCTAGGTCTTCCTTACTTCTTACTCATGCATCTGTATTTTGTGGTACAGTAGAAAGAACACTGGGTTTGGAATGAAAAGACCTAGATTCAACTCTCATGATCATGGGCAAAGCCCTTAACCTCTCTGGCCTCAGCTTCTTCATCTGTAAAATGTAGGGGTTGGACTATAGTACTGCTAAGAACCTGTCCAGCTCTAATCTATGATCCTAGAAATGATTAGAAAAAGCTAGGTTTGAATCTCTTCCACCCTACTCACTAGCTTGAACAGCTCCCTTACCTTCTCTGAACCTCAGTTTCCACATCTATAAAATGGGAATGGGATACTTTCCTCATCCAGTTACTAGGAGACTCAAATGACAAGAGGTATATAAAGCACTTTACACATCTTAAAACACTACCCGTGTCAACTAATATTATTATTCTCTACAGGGTCCTATGTTAGACAACCAATAAGCACTTGCTGGAAGTTATCACAATATTTTATTGAATGCCCAGGTTAACAGTTTGCCTACATACCATGAAAATCGTGAAGACTCTCTTCCCATGTGGAAATAAAGATGAGTTCACTGAAGCTGATCCAATTTCAGATTCCAGAATTCACAAGGTGATGACCTCGACTTCTATCTGACACTTTAAATCCTACAATTTCTATTTCACTTAGCAAGCCTTGAAACCATATTCTTCTTTCATAGCATTCATTATATGATTTGGTGCATATAATCAAAAAATCCATCTCTGATCAACACAGTGACCAACCAGGATTCCAGAAGGCCAAAGATGAAACATCTTCTTCCTACTTATCACCCTCCAGAGAGAGGTGATGGACTTGGGGAAAGAATTACATACATACACATGTGTGTGTATATGTTTTTATATGTATGTATATACAAAAATATGTATACCGTGTATGTATATGTATATGTATATATGTGCATATTACATATGTATTGTGTATATGTATATGTGTGTATGTGTATGTATTTGTGGGGGTGGGGTTGACATAGCCAATGGGGAAACATGCTTTACTATGTATCTTTTTTACAAAGAATTTGTTTTTCTCTTCTTTTTCAAAGCAACAGGGGGGTGGGGATAGGAGGGAGAGAATATAGATTTCTATTATTTTTCAAAAAACCAAATCTAGCCTGTGAGTGACACGTAAGACATTTTAAATGTTTTTTTAAAAGGTTTCATGTGTAATGTAGACCTTGTATCCAATTGACTCTGACTAAAACACTAATTTCATCAAAGAGGACACCCTTTAAATAAGGTCAGTCTGGTTTCCTTTGTTTCTTAACCCAAGGAAAAGCAAAAGGACCCCAGTGATAATGCCAACCTCCCAAGCCACAAGGCTTGTCTGATGCCCTAAAATAGAAAATTATAACTCTCCATAAAAATCCAGTTGTGGACTCCATCTCAAGAAGTTTTCTCCTTATTTGAAAAGGAATTTTCCCATGATCGTTTTTAAAATCCTGCATAAGTACTACCACCCAGTAATGCAGAATAAATCACACGCTAACTGTAAGGACATTCATGTTAAAGTACTCACCCATTGCTCAGGAACTCGTGTATGGCTAAAAAGCTTTTCAAGTGGTTTGTTTAAAAAATGTTGTATAAGCTCAATCCTTCTGTAAGTGGGCAGCTTGATATTTATGCAGAAAGTAATTAAAGGATGTACACTGAATGAACACAATTGTTATTTACAAGCATACTCGGTAAGATAAAAAGCAAGCTGAGATTCTATTAGAAAAGGAATGATTGGGAGATGAAAGATTTCATAAATGATGCATTTGCCATTACTTAACTCGGCTGTTTGTACAGCCAGATCCTTCAACGCTAACTGCTAGTTTCACGCACTTGTTTTGAATTTGTGGTTAGCGCTTGGAAAATTGAAAATCTCTGTGCCAAGGGCTTATGGGTGAAGATTTAAAGCAGAGGTGTATAGTATGGCCACAGCCTAATTCTAGTCATTTAACTTGGGCCTGAGTTAGAAATCATAAACTGTGTAAATAGCCAAACACTGGGATCCATCTCCTCCACCTCCCTCTTCAAGAATCAGTCATAAGGAAATACTGCAAGCTTGGGATCAAACATTAGCTGCTAGCTAGACTGTGGGGCTTTAGCAGCTGGAGGAAAAGAACAAGGCATTCCAATGTGGAAAAAGAGTAAGACTGTCAATATGGTGGGAATTGGGGGAGAGGGCGCCACTGCAGACCCTGTGAGCTGCAAGGTAGGGCAGACAAGGCATGAACAGGAATCCACTAGGGTGGGCAATCCAAGTAGGTCCTAGCAGTGCATGCTGGGAAGAGGCAATTGTTGGAGGTCCAGGCAGTTCAATGGTTGATAGGAAAGGGAAGTCCAACATAGGAGTGACAGAACTATGGCTTCCCTATCAATCAGTCACTCAATAGTCATTTATTAAACACCATCTACCTGCTAGGTACTATTGCTGTTGATAGGAAGACAAAAATGAAGTAGTGATCTGCCCTCAGAGAGCTTATGTTCTATGAGATAAAATGTACAAAAACAGAGAAGGATAAGGGCTGGACCCATAATTTCATTATCTTAGGGAGCTTCCTCTGAGAAACTTCTGTCACTGCTGGTCAGCATCTTCACTGCAACTTATATGGAACTGCATACAGTACTGAGAGTGAAGTGACTTGCTCAAGGTCACAAGGTCAGTGTGTGTCGGAGCAAGACTTGCTCAGGTCTTCCTGATTTTGAAGGAAACAAAGAATTCTAAAAGGTAGAGTTGAGGTGGGAGTTCACAGTAGACATGGGGTACAGCCAGGACAAAGGAGCAGAGATGGGAGATGAAGTATCATGTGTGAGTTTGTCTGGGCTAGAGTTTGGAAAGGTTGATGGGTACTTGACTGCAAAGGGCTTAAAAAAAAAAACTAAAGAGAGCTTATATTTTTTATGCAATAGGGAGCCATAGGGAAGTGACATGGTTTGACCTGCATTTTAGAAAAATCATTTTGGGAGTTTGTGGAGGAAGGATTTGGGAGGAGAGGGACTTGAGGTAGGAAGACCAAATAGGAGACTATTTAAATAGTCCATGCTAGAGGTGATCCAAGGGCCTGAACTAGGCCCAGCAAGCCAGAGGTTAGGATTGTGTGGGCCGTGGTAGTGAGGGATGTTTGAGGTAAGCATAGAGTCAGGGAAGTCTGAGACAAGAGCAGGAAAGCTACGATTCAGGGGTTACGATTTCTCTCAAGCAGTGCTTGAAAAAACATGGTAGGATCCCAGTTCTGGAAGCAGTGGAGTGCAGGTAGGGGCATCAGAATGCTGATTTGAGAATTGGGATACAAGAACCCACATCAAATTACTTGCCCTTTCAATGAGGGTGGGTGAGGAGGGAGGAAGGGAGAGATTTTGGAACTCAAAAGTTTAAAAATGAATATTGGAAATTGTTTTTGCATGCAACTGGGAAATAAGATACCCTGGCATTGGGTATAGAAATATATCCTTCCCTACAGGAAAATAGAAGGGGAAGAGGATGAGAGAAGAGGCTCAAGTGATAGACGGGAGGCAGATTGGGGGAAGAGGTGATCAAAATGCACACTGTCTTGGGGTGGGGGAAGGAAAAGATGGGGAAAAAATTTGGAACTCAAAACCTTGTGGAAGTGAATGTTGCTAACTAAAAATAAATAAATAAGTTGAAAAAGAAACCAAAAAAACTAGAAAAAAAAGAGAACAGGGATACAAAATAGGGATCTAGTTATTAGCTTGGCATGAGTGGAGAAAGACTTGGCTACAACGAATAAAGGAAGAATCCAGTTGTTCATTGGAAGTGAGATGAAAAAGAGATCAAGAGAAAGAGGTGACGATGTTGACTGTCTAGAATAGAGAGCTATGAGTCCTTATATCTGCCTCCCTAAGACTGGTTCTAGAATCTGAAAGAGGATTAAGAGAACAGGTAGAGGTTAAAGGGATAGAAGGTATACAGTTATTGTAGGAGGAACATCTCCTACTGGCTTACCTTTGTGGGAGGTTTTTGCTTTTAACACACCTGCTATTTCATTGTAGTAAGGAACTCCCACTGCAGATCAGCATCTGGTCTGTATCTTATAGTCATAAAGAGTAGCCTGGGACACTGACAGGTTAAGTGATTTGCCCAGAATCACTCAGGCAATGAGTGTGTGAGACAGGACTTGAACCCAGGTCTTGACTCCAAGGCTAGCTTTCTATCCACTCGCACTGTCCTGCCATAGGAACTGAAACTCCTGTCTATTTAATGTCAGTCTTCTGGCTTAAAGCTTTGTCTCTAGAAGGTCTTCATTGCATCTTACCGAGGGGAATGGCACATGGAAGGTCAGATGCTACAGAACATGATATTATCACTGAGTGCCATACAGGGACTGACCACAGACCATGGACAAGGTATTGGAACTCTTCGTGAACAGCTGACAGTGTCTACAGACCGAGTTTTGGAATCTGAGGGCATATAAGGACAAAAAAGGGTTCTTCTAGTACTGTTCTTCCAATCTCACATCCAATGCTAACATCCATTTCATAAAACATGACAGACAATGAATTATAAAGGGGAAGCAGAGTAGAGTTCTTTGTCCTCAAAGAAATATATGATCAAAAAAAGAAGATGGAATAGATCCAGGCAGAGAGGAAAGGAGTAACAACTGGACAGTTTGTATGCCCAATTAGCATCCTCAGGATGCCAAGAGAAAGCAAGGAAGGCCCTCCTGCCCAAAAGGCGAACCCCTCTGTGAAATGTGAGGACATGGACAAAAGTTACAAGGGATGCACAGGCTGAATGGATTGTAATTTGTGTAATTGGAGGAAATGAGAATTTTGATGGCAGCAAGGTGGCTCAGTGGATAGGGTGCTGGAGTCAGAAAGACCCGAGTTCAAGTCTAGCCTCAGACACTTATTAGTTGGGCAAGTCCCTTACCCTCTGTCTGTTTTAGACAGCATTTACCTACCAGGTTTGTTGTAAAGATAAAAGGAGATATTTGTAAAGCACACAGTGCCTGGCACATAGTAGGTACTCTGTGAATACCATGGAACCAGAAATTAAGAACACTAGATTTCCTTCTTGTTTTTGCCACAATTTAATGCTTGCCAGGTCATTTACCCTCTCTATGTCTCGGTTTTCTGATCTATGGAGGGTGAGCCACCATGGATAAGAAAAGAGTTTTTCTTTCTAGCTCCAATATTGAATGATGCTAAGCTTCCCAGTAGTTCTGTATAAAGAGACTTTAAATCTATTATATCATGAAGGTTACCACGATCACAGTCAACAGATGACGCCAGTTTTGAAAAGTGAAAGGAAAATATCGATTCCAATTTAGTTTGCTGACAGTTACTAAGTGCAAGGAACTCGGGAGAAAGGCGAACATGATTGCTTCACCTTGTGCCAAGCAAAAGCTCTAGCTTAATAGAATTTAAAACCCAAGTTCCACTTCACAGTAGAGACCAGAGGCTAGATGAGGTCCTCAGAAACTCCCACAATCCTCACCATTCTACTACAGTCCAGCACTAAATAATGTCCAGAAATTGATTCAATCCAATGACCCATCTTGATTATAGAACTCATAGCCCTACAGCTTGAAGGGACTGCAGAGATTATCTGCTCCAACCCCTTATCATAGATATGAGGACACTTCAGGCAAGACAGATGGCTTGTCTAAGGTCACATGGGCAGAAGCAGGATTGGAACCCAGGTCCTCAGAGCCATTGCTCTTCCTCATTACACCAAACCACCTTTGATGATGAAGCAAACCTTGCTCCTCTTAATAGAGAGACAGTAGACGATAGATGCAGAACATGGTATACTCTATCAGATGTGGTTGTGGGTTGGTTAATTTTGCTCCATTGGTTTGTTTTGGGGCTAGAAGGGAGGATTCTAAGGAATGAGGCGGTTACTGTGAAGTGACTATGATCTAAAAACAAAAATTAAAAAGAACCAATATAACTTTTTAAAAATCCTGTCGTACTTTTCTAAACAGCTGTTTATAGACCCAGCCAAAAGAGGTTCAGCTGCTCTTCTTTGCCCAGCAATTAAGAATAGGAGAAACCCTGTTTCTAAATGGAAACATGAAGATTTCTAGCAACGTGCATCATGGGTGAAGAGGATGGAAAGAAAACAGGTCATGGTTTCCCCCAATTCTGACTCCCCGACTCCGCAGTCACACCTCTAGAAGAAAGTCACTTGAGCTGGAGCTGAGTGCCCCTGATATAGCCTATACTACTCAAGATGAGGAATAGTCTCTTCTGTTTAAAAGTAGGACATTAAACAAAGTACCCTGCTTCCAAATAGGTCCTCTCTGTGGTTACTTAAATCAACAAACTCAAAGGGATGTTCTAGAATTAGTATTCAAAAGCTGTGTAGGGGCCAGATTAGAACATGGTGAGAAGAAATGAGAAGGCCCATAAAAAGCCTGGCACACACTTGGAAGGCACAGAGGCAATTTATCAGTATAATAGGGCTGCATTTCCCAAACGGTGACCTGCAGACCCCTGCCATTCTGTACACCGTGAAGAGGGATCAGGGAGGAAATTGTGGCGCTGGCAATATTCAATGTGAAGCTATGTGTACATCAAAAAATATTAAGTGTGGCAATTTTTCAGTATGAAAATAGGCTTAATTTCCTCTCTTTTGCTCTGAAATGTTCTCTTTAAACATACTCTCAGACCTACTCCCACCTCCAGTACCAACAATTATGGGGTCCATTAATATAATTCAAGCCCCCAGAGAGTTTTGTGGCCAAGTTAGTTTGGAAAATTTTGCAATATAGTCTAGATCATTGCAACTTCTCCAAGCAGAGCTTAGTCAACAGTGTCTCATAATGACCCTTGAGTCCTAGAGCTTTTATCAAAAGTAAAGTCCAAGAAACCTGTACAAAGATATATTTACTGGGGGCAGCTAGGTGGCGCAGTGGATAGAGTGCTGGCCCCGAAGAGTCAGGAGGACCTGAGTTCAAGCCTCAGACCAAACATTTGACACTTACTAGCTGTGTGACCTTGGGCAAGTCACTTAACCCCAATTGCCTTTAAAAAAAAAAAGATATATTTATCAGACTAACATTTTTCCATTTAGATTAAAATCTAGGGCAAAAATATTCTAGAGAACCGTGGCTCTTCCCCATTTATTTTCTGTCTTAGGTTTGTTTTCATTGGTTTCTCTGTCAAACCTTTGCTCATGCCATTGCCTATGTCTCAAACGCCTTCCACTTACCAAAGTTCAATTCATTCTTCTAGACTAAGCTAAAATGCCATCTTCTCTAAGAAAGAGCCCTGATCACTAACTTCCTCTCCTCCAATAGATCTTTCCCTATTACACCTTACATGTTACCTTAGCCATACAACTGGATTTAGCATCTTGGGTGGATTACCTATGGCAAATTTTTGGAAGCTCATGGACAAGAATCACACAGGATGAGAAAAAACATGGCCTACCTGTGATAGCAGAGGTTAGGATGCAAAAGGAGGGCCCATGCAGATGGGATCCCAGATCTATCAAAGCATCAAAGGATGGAAGGATTCTCTGTTTAGCAAGGCAGGGATAATAAAGAAAGATTTCAGTAAAAATAAAAGGTATACAATTTTGAAAATTAAACATCAATGGGAAGTATGACAAAAAGCATGGCTAGACCTTCAAGCACTATGAAACAGTAATTATCAAGACTGATACTGGGTAAAAAAAAATAGATAAATGGGATAGAAGGGAAATTACCAAAATTTAGCATATAATGGATTAGTGTTCGATAAGTCCCAAATAATCAGACTGTTAGAACTATATGCCAAATAAAAGCCAATAGAGCTGTAAGTGAAGGCTTCCAGAGTACACTGTCCCACTTCTAACACCCCCCCCACACTGAGAAAGCAAGAAAAATAAAACCCCTGTTACAAAACATATATAGTAAAGCAAAAAAAAAAGCATGTATTTGCTACAGCAACAAAGAAGTCTCAATCTGTACTCTGAATCCATCAGCTGTCTATCAGAAGGGCAGCAAGGTTCAGAATGAGTCCTCTGGAACTGTGGTTGGTCATATTTTTGATCAAAAGTGTTTGTCTTTACCAAATTGTTGTTACTGTATTCTACTCACATCACTTTGCATCAGCTCACACAAGTCGTCCCAAGTTTCTCTGAAACCATCTCACTACAGGTATTTGTGATAACCTCTTTTCCTCAGGGACTCTTTCTGACTTAGGATTAGCACTGAAGCTGCTTTGAAAGGAGCTTTTTCAATAAGTGGGACATCACCATCCATACACATGTACATTAAATAAATTTAAGGGAAGTTGATGAAAGAGAATCTATATCTAAATGGGTTAATGTGAATGTACTTTCACTCTCCACAAAAGATGACAATATTCATTCAATACCATTATTTCAGGGGGTAAAAAATAGAAAGCAGAGATTCTATGATGTCCCAAATTTCAGAGTAATTTCCAAGATCAGGTAACTAGAACTAAGGAAAAGAAAGATCAAGCTCATCTCTCTATCTCTATTCTAGTCCCAGAATATAGAACGTTATCAGACACTGAATTAAAAAGGGAAAAAAAATTACGAATAAGTTTTGATGACATTTTAACAACATAGCCCTACAGGAAAACTCATTTTAATATTTTTAAAGGTCCTGTAGCCAAAAGGAAAAAAAAAATGGATTCCAAATTAGAAAAACATGCACAGTTATAACTTGGGGGTGAGTATGAATCAGAGCACTGAGCACATTCTAATGAAATACCTCCTGCTCCTAACTTATGATCAGATCTCATTTCTCCCCCAAGCAAGCCAGCTAACACTGACATTTGCCACAGTTTGCTGGAAAGGCATGAGCATGACACACCTCATTTGGTAGCCAAGGATGCCTTGGGTAGTATAAGTGTAGCGTGCAAAACGGCGATAGCAAAGCCCTATTGTCTGATCAAATCATAAGAACTGGATCAAAATATAAAAATGTGTGATACTTGCATCAAAGGGCCAGGCTCTCATTATTTCCTGAATTGCTGCCATATCCTCCTAATGGCATCCTCTGTCTTGTCTTTTCTCACTCTTATTCATCCTACAAGATGCCAGATAGACCTTCCTGATGTCATCTGTTGGTTCAAAAGTCATGAATAGCTCCCCACTGCCTTCTAAATAAAGCCTAAACTCTTCAGCACTATCTGAGGCCATCTGCAATAAGGTTCCAAACTGATCTTTCACATTGTAGTCTATACCAGAGGTGTGGAATACACAGCCCTCTGGCTGCATTGTAGCCAAATGTAGCACTCGATACTGCTGAGTACAGTCCAGACCAAATTAAACGTTAACTGGGAAATATATAACAAAATAAATAATACAATAAAATATTGCTCAGATTATATTTTAAAATTAAGTCAACACGTAGCATGTAGGGGTCTTTATGTATGGATTGGTGGCCCTCATTTCTATCTGAGTTGGACTCAACCTGCCTACACCAGAGGGGCCGAATTCCCTATCTACCTCAACGTCCACCCACAGAACTCTCAAGTGCCTAAAATGCAAGTGGGAAATGCTTAACTAAATAGAGTTCAATACCACATAGATAATGTTAATTTGTGGTTTTCTAAGTCAGTATGTGGGCCTGCAGGGATGGTTTCTCTCTGTCTACACTACAACCATCCCAACCTTTCTCAGCTTCCACACATTTGTTCATGTTCTTCCTTACTTCTAGAAGATCCTACTTCCCCTTCTTTTCCCACTTCCCCTGGTCTTCCCCTGTTGAAATCCCATTCCTCCAAGCTCAGCTTAAATGATATCTCCTTCACAAAGCATTTCAAGCTCTTCCCAAGCCCAAAGTGCCTTCTGCTGGTTTTGAACTCTTACAACATACTTACTCTATTCTATATTGGATTAGAGTTATTTGTGAATGCACTTGTTTTCCACCCCTAACCCCATCTCTGCCACATTGTTACCTACTTTATGCGTCTTGCTATCTTCCTCAGTGTGGTGTTTGGGCAAGGCGTACACCCAACCCATGTTAAATGCATGTCTATGACAAATCCCTAGCTCACTGAGAGCTCAGCTCAAGTACTACGTCCTACTTCGGATCCCCACACCTTCTCCCTGGAGCTGCTAGGGCCTCCCTACGCTGTATTTCTATTATGTCACATCATATCACCTTACATATTTTTAATATTTTCTATTATATATCACACCATATTCTCTTAAGTCATATCTGTTTAAGTACTTATATGTATGCAGGTTATTTCCCCAATAAAATGGAATCTCCTTAAGGGCAGGCACTGATTCACTGTCGTCTTTGTATCTTCAGCACTTCGCACAGTGCCTGGCATGTAGAACGTGTTTAATAAATATCTGTTGATTGACTGCTTTTGTTGTCATTAGTCAATCGTTTCAGTCATATCTGACTCTCCATGACCCCATTTGGGGTTTCCTTGGCAAAGATACTGGAGTGGTTTGCCATTTCCTTCTCCAGCTCATTTTACAGATGAGGAAACTGAGGCAGAGTTAAGTGACTTGCCCAGGATCACACAGCTAGTAAGTGTCTGAGGCCTGATTTGAACTCAGGAAGATGAGTCTTCCTGACTCCAAGCCCAGTGCCCTGTTGATTAATTGCTAGTGGTTAATAACTGTTAAATTGAGCTGAGTTCCCAACAAAACCCTTTTTTATTTCTAGCCTAAGTTTGGAAACACCACTGACACCCATGACATGTGATCACTCTAACTTAAAGACTTAAGCTCTCATCAGAAATACTTCTATTCACACGCCATTAGCTCTGTTTTAGGTAATACATGAACAGAGTAGGCTAGGGGCATCCTCTGCCCTCAGGTGGGAGGATGGCCTTGTGTTTCTTTTGCTGGAAAGGGGAAGTTGTTGAATTATCACCTGCTTTGGAGCATCTCTACAGAGTTCTAGAGACATGAAAGGTGGGATTGAGCCACCTGTGAATGGCGTCACATCCACAGATCCATATACGTTGTTATTTATAGCCAGGGTCATGCAGAAGATAAGAGGTCTGCCCAGAAAGTATAGCCCAGCTAAATAAGTGTACCAAAAGCCTGAAGGAGGTGGGGGTGGCAGAGGAGGGAGAAAGAGGAAAAGAGAAGGAAGAAAGGGAGGGAGGGAGGAAGGAAGGAAGGAAGGAAGGAAGGAAGGAAGGAAGGAAGGAAGGAAGGAAGGAAGGAAGGAAGGAAGGGAGGGAGAAGGGAGGAGGAAGGCAGGCAGGGAGGGAGGAAGACAGGAAGGGAGGGAGGGAGGAAGACAGGAAGGGAGGGAGGAAGGAAGGGAGGGAGGGAGGAAGACAGGAAGGAAGGACATAGGAAGGAAGGAAGGAAAAGGAAGGAGGGAGAGAGGGAGAGAGGGA
Organism: Phascolarctos cinereus; assembly: GCF_003287225.1. Lineage (NCBI taxonomy): Eukaryota > Metazoa > Chordata > Mammalia > Diprotodontia > Phascolarctidae > Phascolarctos > Phascolarctos cinereus. The sequence goes on from NW_027555958.1 coordinate 435,635,801, forward strand.
GAGAGGGGAGGAGGGAGGGAAGAAGAAAGGAAAGAAGGGATTAAATGATGAAAAAGTAAGTTTGCTCTCTGCTGGTTCTTCCCAATGGCTCATTTCCAAGGTCCAGTTTCCAAGCTGAGTGCTTTTGAAGCAATCAGTCATCATTATCCTGCTGTAGCACTGGGTTATGTTTATGACCACATTACCAGAGGCAGTCTTTAATTTAAAAACTTATTCAAAAACAGGCAGAGTTCCAAAAAGGGCTTTTGTTAGTTGATTGTTTAGCACTCAGAACTCATTTCCCATTAGAAACAACAGTAAAGTAGCTCCCAAGCCAACACAGAAAAGCTTATTTAACTGATATATAGCTGAACTTTTGTCTTTGAGAATGATTATCTCGAAGCAGTGCAGAGCACTAGGAAAAATCAGACTGGGGATTGGATCGTGAGTCCCGAGAGTAAAGTTACAGTGCTGGCTGAGCCCCCGGGGACCTGTATGACTTTGAGTAAATCATTTAACTTCTCTTGGCCTCAGCACCTTCATTTGTAAAATGAGGGGGTTGGAAATTTGCGGTGTTGTGGTATAATCTAAGGAAAACCAGGTGTAGAGTTGAGAAAACCTAGGTTCCAAAACTAACTCTGTCCCATGTGTATGACCCTGGGCAAGTCAAATGGCCCTTATGGCCCTTAGTTTTGTTTGTTTTTATCTAAATTGGATAATCTTTAAGGAATCTTCCAGCTATACATTTTTATGACTAGATGCTTTCTGGATTGTCTTGGGCAGCTAGGTACACAATGGATAGAGCAGGACTGGAGTCAGGAAGACGCATCTTTCCTGAGTTCAAATCTGGCCTCAGACACTTACTAGCTTTGTGACCCTGGGCAGGTCACCTAACCCTGTCTGCCTCAGTTTCCTCATCTGTAAAACAAACAGGAGAAGGAAATGGCAAACCACTCCAGTATCTCTGCCAAGAAAACTCCAAATGGGGTCATGAAGAGTCCAACACAACTGAAAAATGACTGAACAACAACCGAGGGTCTCCCCTGTTAGAATGTAAGCCTTTTAAGGACAAGGACTGTCTTTGGTTTTACATTTTGCATCCTCAGGGCTTAGCTCAATATTTATCACATAGTAAGCATTTAACAAATGCTTTTTCACCCATTCATCTGTAAGGATCAAAGATTAGGTAGAACTCCTGTTTATAGGTAAGGCTCAGGGTCAGATGAAAGAAACAGACATTAGAGACCAGGCTGACCTACTCAATTTTTATTTAGCTTTTATTTTTCATTTTTCATTTTCAAGGCCAAGGTGATTTAGATAAGCCTTTGGATCTGACAGAACAAAGCAAACAAAAAAATGACTAAGAGGGATTTGAAACCCAAGAGAAGCAAGATGGTAGAAAAACACCAGACAGCCTTTAATGAGTTTAAGTTACTAGGTCCAGACAAACTACATTTTAGAGTCCGGAAAGAACTGGTGTTACTAATCCACTATTGATGACCTCTTACAGATCATGGGGAAGAAGAAAGGTGCTATTAGAGAAGCACAAACAGTACTTTTAAAAAAAAAAAAAGAAAGAAAGCAGAGTGAAACCAACAAGGCAGCCACTACCAAGTACTAGAATATGTGGTTAAAGGCAGCATGGTGCAGTGGATAGAGATCCTGCCTTGGAGTCAGGATGTCCTGAGTTCAAGTCATACCTTGGACCCAAGCTGCCTAAGTGATGTCATAAGTCACTTAGTCTGACAGTAAGTGTTTCAGGCAGCTTTCCCAAAGCCTCCATATATTACAAATTGCAGAAGGAAGTAGATTCCTTTATCAAGAAGTTCCAAACAGAGATGAAATAACAAATCCAGATCACCACCACCACCCCCTTCCAAAAAAAAAAGTTTAGGAACTTAGCATAGTGCCTGACATACTATAGGTTCTTAATAAATGCTAACTGAGGGACTGGTTGAGATATAGTAGGCCTATATTTTGGCAAAGCCAAAGATAAAGTCTCTGGTGCTATTCTCATGGAAAAGAAGACACATCCCAGGTGGTTCTGGGTCTGGTTTTTTTTGGCCAGACCTAAAGGAGCAGTCATTAATGGTTCAATATCAACCTGCAAAAAAGTCTCTAGGGAACAGCCCCAGAGATCTGGATGTGGCCTTGGGCTGCTGAACATTTTTCTCAGTGACTGGGACAAAGATAGAGGTGTCATACCCATTCAGCATGTAAGTAACATAAAACCGGGAGGGTGAGCTAATACACAAGATGAGAATCAGGATCCCAAAGGCTCTGAATGGGCTAGAACACTGGGCTGAACCTAAGAAGAAACTGATAGGGGCAAGTGTAATGTCCTTATGAAGAGGTTCAAAGAATCATTTTCAGAAGTACAAGACGGAAAGGGAAGTATGAGCAGATAAGGAGTTCTAAAAATGTTCTTGCAGTGATAAAGTGGGGAAGGTTTAGGAATTAAGAAGGAGTATGTGGAATGAGACTGCGGCCCTGATGGAAGAGAGGGGGACAAAAGACATCCCAGGCAGAGGGATCTTGATGACTACCACCATCCTTACCACATGCAGATTTACAAAACTTTTCTTTCCTGTATTATAGCCAACTATCACAATGCAGACAGGTCAGGACAACTCACTAGGTACATTTCACCCAAAGGGATTATAGATCTTGTCCTAACTTGCACATCTGGGGCCTATTTCTCCTACCTTGACATTTGCATGTTTGATTTTAAACAGTGCCCCAAAACAAAGATGTTTATGCTCCCTTTCTACAGTCTCTCTCTTTTCCCTCTTTGGAGAAATGAGACTCCTTGAAAGCACAGATGATCACAGTTTAGAATTAGCTTCTTCTGAAAAGTTCCTTTTGCCATGTCAGTTCTCAAATGAGATGAAGAAATCAAAACGTACAAAGCAGGGCCAGATAGTCTGTAAACTTGGAATCCGAGAGACAAACATGCTGAGCCATGGAGAACAGAAATTACATAAATATTGATGCTAACACTAGCTCTTTCCAAACTTAAGAGAAAGAGACAGAGATTATCCTGGTACTAGAGATCATATTACTTATCTACCTACCCCTGCTAAAGCTACAAGGCAAATTGTGGACTACAACAACCGGAAAGGGACTTTGGGAGGAAAATTCTCACTAAAGAGACTTCCAAGTCAGAGGATCATAGAATTTAGAGTAGAAGGGAGCCTCAGAGACCACGTAATCCAACCCCCTTCATCTTTGAGCTGCGTCCCTTAGTGGGAACGGATTGGCTCCAGGTCACATAGGTAGCTGAGCTGGGGTTTCGACTCTGGCTGTCTAATCAGAAAGGCAGCTTTCTTTCCCCTCCACAATGCTTCGAGCATAAACACAGACAACCAAAACACCATCCTCTTTTAGCTCGAGGCTTTTTTTCTTCTTCCTGTAATGGAAACATTAAAAACTTCTTCCCTCAAAGAGAGATGGATGAGGGAATTGGTCTAAGTGCCCAATACTCTCTCACCTCCCGGGCTTCTAGTTACAAATGCAATTTGAACTGGCAGAGTTAAGTTGAGTTTATACTCAGCAAACCAGGCAGGTGTTGCTGGTAAATAGGAAGGAAGGAGAGGAGAAGAGATGTTCTTGTTGACTTACGGTTCCTTTGCACCTATTTCTATTTTTTTTAAGGCACTGCGGCAACCTTGAGACGAATGATCTTATTGGCACAGCACTTCAAATGAAGCGAGCTGGGGCAAATGAATTTTGTCACTACTCTGGCAAGATCATCCAGCTTTAGGGAGATACTGCATGTGTCCTAATACTGCAATGCCTCTTCACCTAAAGAACAAACATTAGCCCTCCACCCCAAGCCCCATACATGTAATTCTATATCCCAAGGTAATTAATGAGATTAGTAAAGACTAACCCTAGAGAATGTCAGAAAAATCATCAAATTTTAGATTTGTAAAGGAAACTAGGCATTATCTCATCCAACCTCCTACCCAGAGCAAAAATCCCCTTCTGAAGCATTCCTGGAAGGCTGGTCATCACCTCTAGTAACCCAGAGCTCACCATCTAATCTCAGTAGTCAATTTATTTCTCTCTTAGATGGCTCCAGTAAAGAAGTTCAAAATTAACCTTCCTAACCTGCTCTTTGTTCTAAAAGTTCTGCCCACTGAGGCTCCATAGAACAAGGGGGACCTCTCTGTTATAGGACAGTCCTGCAGGGATTTGAAGATTTTTCATGTGGCCCCTAAGTTATTTACTTGTGAATACAGGCAGGAGCAGGGATTTCTTCAGCATGCAAACTCCCTTCACCAACACAAGTCCCATCTTGTCTGTGACTTGGTGAATAAGTTCTGAGCTGAGGCACAAAGAACTAAAACAATTTACCAGGGAGGGACCCAGGCAGGAAGAGTTAGATGTAGGGGAGTGAGCCCACATCCTCTTAACTCCAAACCCACCACTCTAGCCATTATGCTGGAATGTTTCATTCATTCATTCATTCATTTAATAAACATTTATTAAGCACCTACTATGTGCCAGGAGCTGAGGATACAATGACCTAAATAAAACTGCCCATGCCTTCACGGAGTTTACATTCTAGTGGGGAGAAAGAACAAATGCATGGAAAGGTAAATCCAAAACGTTTGCAATGTACTTTCTGGGGGCACACTAGGAATGGGGACGTGTAGTTAGCCTTTCTGCACTTGAGCTGAACTTGGAAGGAAGTGAAGGATGCTAAAAATTCTACAGTTTAGAGTCTTAGAGAGCTGTCTGGGAGGTGTCATTGGGAGGTTATACAGGGCCAGGGCTACACAGCCCGTAGGCTTCAGAGATGGGACTGGAAGTCAGGTCTTCCAACACTAATGCTTGTTCTTTTTCCACTCCCCCATAGCAGTCACTTATATTCCAAACCAAACATACCCCAATCCCTCTCTAGACTTCTCACTTTCCTGGTCACTGGTCTCTGGATAAGCTCTAGTACTTCAATGTCCTTATGTGGCTCCAGGAACTGAATACAATCACTCAGATGAGGCAAGATGGCTAGGACCAGCCCCTGCCTTGATCTATCCTGCCACAGAAGATGTCATTGTAGCCTAAGGCCATGTTGGCCTCTTTTTGTTTACATCAGCACGTCACCCTCTTATCTGATTATCAGATTGTCTGCTAGGGCTTAGAGAGGCTGGGTTCTGTTCAGCTGAAGTCAAAACCCACGAAGCACTGAAGTACATCATACTCTGGTCTACTACTGAACCAGAAAATCTTGGAAGTGATCTTAGGGTTCCCTTAGCCCAAACCATGTCCCAACGAGGATCTCCACAACAATATCCCTGAAAGCTAAGAGGTCACCAGCCTCTGCCTGAAGATCTCCAGGGACCAAAGGGCATCAGCAGCAGCATCACGAGCATTTATATAGTGATTTAAGGTTTGCAAAGCTCTTTATAGACATTATTTCATTTTAATTTGACAACGACCTTGGGACGTAGGGGGCTATCACTAATACCATTTTACAGAGGAGGAAACTGAATCTGAAAGACATTAAATGGCTTGCTACACATTTGAACACATCTGGTAATCCATCCATTGCACCACCTAGCCCATTCCACTTTTCAACAGCTCTAAAGGCTAGCAAGGTTCTCCTTCTATAAAGCAAAAACCTGGGCAGTGGAGAGAGCCCTGAACCTAAAGACAGGAAAGAGTTCAAATCCTGCTTCAGACACCTACTAGCTGTGCAACTCTGGACAAGTCCCTTAATAAATCATATCCTCAGGGGTAGCTAGGTGGTGCAGTGGATAGAGTACCAGCCCTGGATTCAGGAGGACCTGAGTTCAAATCTGGCCTCAGACACATAACACTTACTAGCTGTGTGGCCCTGGGCAAGTCACTTAACTCCATTGCCTGTCCAAAACAAAACAAAACAAAAACCAAAAAACAAATAAATCATATCCTCAGTTTCTTCATCTGTAGAATGGGGATACTAGCACCTACCTCCCAGGGTTGTTGTGAGGACCAAAGAGATAACATGTCAGGTGCTTTGCAAACCTCAAAGTGCTATATAAATGTTAACTATTATTATTATCATTATTATTTTAAAAATCTATCTCCCTCCAATTCTACCAATTAATTGTGCCTAGTTCTTGCCCTCTGGACACAAGCAAACCCAATCTAATCACTCTTGAATATGACAGTTGTTCAAAAAGTTGAAGATGACTATCATGTTTTCCCTATACTTTTCTTCTCCAGAATAAATATCCCAAATTGCTTTCACTGATATTCTTATGGCACAGTAATAATAATGATGATGATGATAACATTTATGTAGTGCCTTCTAAGGGCAGGCACTATACTAAGAGATTTATAAATATGATTTGATCCTCACAACAACCCTGGAAGGGTGGTACCATAATTATCCCCATTTTACAGATGAGAAAACTGAGTCCCCTCACCATCCTGCTTGCCCCCAATCAATTAAACATTTTTAAGTGCCAGTTATGTGCCAGGCACTGTGCCAGGTTCTGAAGATGACCTGCCCTCGAGAAGCTTATGTTCTATTGGGGGAGATAACATGTTCTCACAAAAGTACACGCAGAACATATGCCAAATAAATACAAGGCAGTTCAGGGAAAGAGGGCATCTGGAAGTTGGGAATCAGGAAAGGCTCAATGTAGTAGTACTTCAGTTCGATCTTGATGGAAGGAAGGATTCTAGAGGGCATGTGGACATGCCTCACTTTGTGAATATCCATCCTAAAATGTTGCACCCCGAATTGAATTTGATCCTCATGGTGGTCTTTTTCACAAAAGTTTATTTTTCACATGAACTATTATCAAGCCAGGGTCTCCCCCATCCCACACTTTTACAATTGATTCTTTGAACTTAAAATGCAGGAGGCATTTGTGGCATATTCCTTCTCACTTTCACTTTGCCTTTTCTAGACCACTGTCCCACTTCTACCAATCTTTTTGAATTCTGATTCTGTCTTCTAGCATCTTCTTCCCTACTCCTCCCAGCATGGTGTCAATTGCAAATTGGATAAGCATGCCTTCTCCATCTTCATCCAAGTCATTGATAAAAATGTTGAACAGCACAGGGCAGAACTCCACAGGATGCCACAAGAGGAACCCTCCAACTTGACATCAATCCAAATAATCATCACTCTTTGGGTCCAACTGGCTAATGGAACAATCCACCAGCCATTTCCCAATTTTGTTCACAAGGAGATCATGACAGACTTGGCGAAATTCAGAAACAAGGTATCGGCAGAAGTAGCAAACCCAGGACCTAGTGCCGGGCACCTAGTGCCTGGCATACAGTGGGCATTTAATGGATGCTTATTGAATGGATAAATGAATTTTTCTACCTAAAAAAATGGTCATAAATTGGTTTGCCTTAGAGAAATCATACTGCAGCTTAGGGATCATTCTTCCCTTTTGCAGGCACTCATAAACCATGTTTAATAAGCTGAGGTAGAATTTTGCCAAGAATCCAAGTCAATTCTCTTCATCATAGCCTCAATAGAGAATATATAGCTTAAGTTCAGACCTTTCTTTACTCATTTATTTCAAAACTTCCAATCAATTTTACGTTTGTTAAACGTACAAAATTCTCTAAAGTGGGCATAAACAATTAGATGTAATGTCACTCTGTTTTAAAAACAAGTGTATTACACTATTTTCATGTTAAGTACACTGTGTCCTGGAGGCCTCTGCAGGGGAAAGAGAATGGAGATAGAGGAGATGAGGAAGAGAGGGAGGGAGAATTTCTGCATAGATTTTTATTTTCAGGTAGTTACAATAAATTAAGTGGAATTTACTTTAGAATGGATTCCTAAAACTGTCTGTCTCTACCTTTAATTCAATGGAATTCTATAAACATTCATTAAGCTCCTACTATGTGTCAGGCATTGGGAATATACAGGCAAAAATAAGACAGTCTCTGCGCTCAAGAAGTTTGCATTCGGGAAGAGGAAGGGAGAGACACCACATATACACAATCAAATAAACAGAAAATGTGTGCAAAGTAATATACCATAATTTCAATAGAAGAAATCAATAAACATTAGATGCCCATGTGCCAGGCACTGTGCTAAGCACTGGGGATACAGAAAAGGCAAAAGATATGCCCTGCCCTCAAGGGGTTTACAATCTAATGAAGGGGAAAACAAGTCACTCAGTTAATAAACATTTATGGAGTACCTATTATGTGTCAGGCACTGTGCTAAACTGTGTGGATACAAAAAGAGGCAAAAGACAGTCCTTGCCCTCAAGGAGCTTTCAATCTAATGGGGAAGACAACAAATAAATAGGTACAAGTATGAACAGAGACTGCTAACAAGTGGGATGCTGAGGGGATTGGGGAAAGGGTCAAGAAAAGGTCTTATGAAGGAATGGGCACCTGAGCTGTGCTTTGTATGAGACCAGAGAGAGATTCTAAGAGTTTGAGGTGAAGAGGAAGTGCATTCCTGGCTTGGGATACTGCCTAAACAAAGGCAAAGGGGCTGGAGACAATGCCATTGAAGGGGGAAAGTTTGACAGGAATAGAGAAATCATGAAGAGGGGGAGGGGTAGAATAATTCAAGATCAAAAAGACAAAGGAGCCAGACTGTGGAGGACTTTAAATGGAAAGCCAAGGAAGTCATATTTTTGAACTTGAGAGTTTATTAAATGTTCCATTGGCAGACTCAAAAAAACCCATATTTTTAAAATTATATAATAGTAACTAGAATTTATATAGTCTTTTACTTTTGCAAAATGCTTTAAAACCTACCTCATTTGATCCTCACAACATTGCTGTGCTGTTATTATACCCATTTTACGGATGAAGACACTATAGCAGCCAGAAGTTGAATGATTTGCCCAAATTAAAATGTCTTAATATTATTAGAAAAATAATTTTAACCTCATGCATCCCTTGAAAGGGTCTCCAGGACTCCCAAGGGTGCCCAGACCACTGAGAACTGCAAGTATGTATATCTTGCAGATATAGGTTTTCTCATCTGTAAAATGGGAATAATAGTAGTCCCTACCTTTCAGGGTTGTTGTGAGGATAAAAGGAGATAATATTTGTAAAGAGTCTAGCACAGTGCCTGGGACATAGATGGCACTAGATAAATGTTAGTGATGATGATGATGATGATGATGATGATGATGATGATGATGATGACGATGATGATGTCTGAGAAGATGGGGAACTGCTGCTATCTGTTCTGAGAAATGCCACAGTCACCAAAACAATTGCAATAGAGCGGAAGGCATGGTAGCTTCAAGCCCCAAGACCTGGGTACAAGATTTGCCTCTTCCAGTTAAAAGCATAGTGCCTTGCATGTTATTCAGTCTCTCAGAACCTTAGCCTCCTTATCTAGGTGATAATGACACTTGCACGGCCTCCTGTACAGGGCTGTTCTGAAAATTAAATGAGGTAATGTATATCAAATACCACATAAGTGGAAACTGTTATCATCCTCAAAGTCAACAGTATTATTTGACCTCAACTAAACAACAATGCCAGTCAGACAGAGAACTCTAGACAGGGTTAGTCACTCCTAACTGCCTTAAGTTGGTCCCACCCTACTTAACGGTTTCTCTCTCTTGCTATGTCTCTGTTGACAAAGCCTGTGCTCCTGCCCTCTCCATAGTGTCTTCATCCAGGCACCAACATATCATTTCCCTCGTCTTCTTCATCCTACCAACTCTGCTCCCTCTTCCACTAAGACCCAGTCAAAAGCCATTTTTTTTTTTCCAAATTATAGCAAACTCGTAAAACTTAGAGAAGTAGTATTGTACTTGGCAGTCAGGGAATCTGGGTTTAAATTCTGGCTCTATCCCATACTTCCTGCATAAGGTTGGGCAAATCATTGAACATCTCTAAGCCTCAGTTTCTTTTTTGAGCTCATTTCCTTTTTTGACAGAATTACTAATCTAGTAGATGAGAGAAATATCGAGGATATAGTTTATCTAGATTTTAGCAAAGCTTTCAATAGAGTATCTCGTGCTCTTTCTTCCTTTGGAGAAGATGAAGATGGCTGAGATCAGAATACAATTATAGTTTTTTTCATCTGTAAAATGAGAGGGTTGAACCAAGATGGTACCATCTCTGAGTCTATGATTCTATGTTTCTTACCCCATCTCAGTCCCCCCAACTCAGCATCATGAGGTCCATGTTTTCTTTTGTTTCATACATATTTCGATGGAGCCACGATTTCATTAGATTGTGTATTCCATCTATTGCCCCAACACATCTCATCCTGTGTGATTCTTCTTCATGTTTTCCCATAAATCCTCCACAGAGGTGGCCTTCTCATGCTAGTAATGCCTCCACCTCTACAGTCTTCTTCAATTGGTGGGCTTGTCCTTGGAAGCCTTCTAAGCCTTTCCACCACTGTGACTTTTCAGCTTCCATCTATGTATTATTTCCACTCACCCCACCCCATTCAAATGTAAGTTCCTTGAGGGTAGGTACTGTCTTTCTTTTTGCTTGTGTTTGCAGTCCCAGTGCCCAGCATGGTGCCTGGGGAGCCACTTTATTTATCTATCTATCTATTTGTATCTACCCATCCATCTATTTCTATCCATCTACTTTTATATACTTACCTACCTATCTCTATCCACCCACCCATCTATTTCCATCCATCTATCAATTTTTCTATTTCTGTCACCTATTTGTCTCTCTCTCTCTACTTCTATCCAAATATCAATCTATTTCTATCCATATATCTACCTATTTTTCCATTTCCATCTGCCTATCCATCCATTTGTCAATCTCTCTATTTCTATCCATCTATCATTTCTATATACTTACCTATCTCTACCCACCCATCTATTTCTATCCATCTATTAATCTCTCTCTACTTCTATCCTTCCATCAATCTATTTCTATCCATTTATCTACCAACTTTTCTATTTCCATCCACTTATCCATCCATTTATCAATCTCTCTATTTCTATCCATCTATCTTCCCATTTTTCTATTTCTATCCACCTATCATCCATTTATCACTCTCTATTTCTATCTACCTATTTCTTTCCTTCTATCTATCTATCTATCTATCTATCTATCTATCTATCTATCTATCTATCTATCTATCTATCTATCTATCTACCTATCAGTCTGATTCTCCCCACATGCCAGAGGACTTTTTCTGGTTCTTTAATAATAACAACAGTAATAGATAGCACAGCTCACATTCACACAGCACTTAAAGCTCCAAATTCTTAACATCCATTATCTAATTTGATCCTTACAATAACACTTGTTTTGCTTCTGCTTTCTCTTCCCAGGAGGATGACCTTTGTACTAAAGATGACAGAATAAAATGACTAATAGGGAGTAGATATCCAAGATAAGTAAGATGATAGTAAGAGAGTACCTAGCCACCCGTGATAAATTAATAGCACCTGACCTAAATGAATTCTATCCTCTGTTGCTGAAAGAACTGACAGCTGTGATTACTGAGCCACTTTCTATGATATCTGTAAGATCACAGAAAATGGGAAGTACGCCACAAGATGAAAAAAGGGCAAATGTCCCAATTTTCAAAAAAAAAGTGAAGAAAACAGAGCTGGGGAAAGTTACAGTCCAGTGAATTTGACTTCAATTCTAGGCAAATTCTAGAATAAATCAGTAAAGAGATGATTGATGAACTCCATAGAAAAGGTAGCAGGGATTGCCAAGAACCAGCCAGCATGACTCCATCCAGAACAGGTTATGCCAGACTAACTTTATTTCCTTTTTTGGCAGTATTGTTAATCTAGTAGATGAGGAAAATGCAGTGGATATAGTTTCCCTAGATTTTAGCAGGGCTTCTGATCAAATATCCCATACTGTTCTTGGGGAGAAGATGGAGAAATGGGGAGTAAATTAGAATACAATCAAATGGATTCAATTAATCAATCCATTTTTATAAAGTGCCTACTCTGTGCCAGATGTTGTGTTGCGCTTTGGGGATACAAGAAGAGGCAAACATAGGCTGGTGAAGGAGTTTATGATCCAATGGGGAAGACAACTGGCAAATTTGCAGATTCAGTAAAATATTTCGATTTCCAGATTAGCGCCTAATGCTTCAATGTCAACACAGCAGCAGATGTCTACTAGAAGACCACAAGGATCGTTGCTTATGTTGTTCTAACATTTTTTTTAATCAATGACTTAAATCAAGGCACAGATGGGATGATCACTAAGATCCCTAATGACAGAGCAAGGAATCTGTGGTGAATCTAGTAAGATGAAATGTCATAGGTGTAAATGTAATGTCTTACACTTGGTTACAAAACACAACCTCCACAAAACACTTCTTTCTTATACCATAAGTACAAGATAGGAGAATACTGCTAGACAGTAATTGTTTTGACAAAGATCTGTGGGTTTTAGTGGACTGAAAGCTCCCCATGAGTCAACAGTGGGCTATGGCAGCCAAAATGTGATCCTGCATTGTAATTACAATGGTATAACTTCTAAGAACAGAGAAATGAACTGCACTCTGCCCTAAGCTGACTCAGCTAGAATTTTGTATTTGGTTCTGGGCGCCAAGGTTCAAGGAAGATATTGATAAGTTTCAGAACATTCAGAGGATGGAACTCAGGTTGTGATAGGGATTGGCATCTATGTCATATGAAGATCTATGGAAAGAACTGGGAATATTTAGCCTGGAAAAGGGAAGATTCGAAAGGGACATAACTGTCTTAGTTATCTGAAGGGCTGTTCTGTTTGGCTCCAGACAGTGCCACCAAGGAGGAGGTGCTGTGAAGAGGAGAATTTAGGCTTGATATTGGGGGAAGGTTCCTAACAATGAGAACTGCGCAAAAGGGGAAAGGGCTGCCTTGGGGGGAAATGGGTTCCTCCTCCTTCCAGATCTTTAGGCAGGAAATGGATGGCCACTTGGTGAGTATGTCACAATGAGGAGATGGCCACAAAGGCCCTTTCAGTGATCAAATGCTCTGATTCCATGAATAACCCCTGAGGAAAGTGCTATTATCATGCCCATTTTACTGACTAGGAAGCTGAGTTTAGAGCAGTCCTGGGATCATAAAAGCATAAAAGTAGAGGGGGAAGGGACTTTAGGGACCGTTTGGTGTTCAACTTTCTCATTTTACAGATGGAACCTGGTTAAGTGATTTGCCCAATTGTCATATAACTAGTAAGTGTCAAAGGCAGGATTTGATTCAGTTATCCTAGTTCTAAATCTATCACTCTATGACATATATATACATATATATATATATATATATACATATATATATATATACATATATACACACACACACATATATAAATGAGATGATATATAAAAATATAATTTAGTATAACATGTAATATGAGATGATGCAATAATATATTTGTAATGTAATATGATATATGATATGTAATATAAACTGTGATATTTTAGCATAGCTTAAGCATTCCAGTGTACCGCTTGGGATATCGACTTCTTGTTTGCCATTCTCAGTACATGATTGTCTCATCGCTTTTTCTGGTCATGCCTATATTTGATAATGTCTTTTATATGCTACTCACAAGTCATCACATCACAGATTTAGAGTTGAAAGGGACCTGAAAAGCAACTCAGTCCAAACCACTGATGTTCCATTTTACAGATGAAGAAACAGAATCTTAGAAAGGTTATATAAGTAGCAGCACCATGATTTGAACCCAGGACCTCTGACTGAAAATCTTGCACTCTCTTTATTAATATGATACATACAGCCTATTTGGCTTATCAGCCATCTCTCATCGCCCTCAGGCTTGTTTGTAATTTTGATTCTTTATGGTATACACAAGGACTTGTGACCATTAATATGCATGTATATGTATACATATATTAATATACATATATACATATATTAGTATACATATATACATATATTAATATACATATATAATGTATATATACTACGCATTAATATACATACGCATATGTGCTTGTCCATGCATCTTTTATTCATATTTATGCATGCACATATATGTGTGTGTATATGTATATACATATATGTGCCTATATAGCACAGAATAAAACAGAACACATTATAAGATATTTTACATATATATATATATATATATGTCTCTACATATACATATATATATATGTCTCTACATATACACACACACACACATATATATATATATATATATATATATAATATATATATATATATATGTCTCTACATATACATATGACCACTGGGCATGAAGGCCCGAAGACTCATCTTCCTGAATTCAAATCTAGCCTCAGGCACTTAATAGCTATGTGACTCTGGGCAAATCACTTAATACAGTTTGTCCCAGTTTCCTCATCTATAAAATGAGCTGGAGAAGGAAATGGCAAATCACTCCAAGATCTTTGCCAAGAAAACCCCAAATGGCCTTGGAGTCAGGAGGACCCGAGTTCAAATCCAGCGTCAGACACCTGACACTAGCTATGTGGTCCTGGGCAAATAACTGAACCCCAACTGCCTCACCAAAAAGCAAAAAAAACAAAAACAAAACCCCAAATGGGGTCACAGAGTCAGATACAACTAAACATATATATATGTGTGTATGTGTGTATTTTACACACACACACACACAAAATGGAGTGCTAGATTTAAAACCAGGATAACTGTTTGAATTCTGCCTTTGACACTTATGAGTTTCATGACACTGGGCAAATCATTTCATTCAGTCCCATCTATAGAATGAGGAGATGGGGCCACATGGCCTTTGGGGTCCCTTCCAGCTCTACTTTTATGATTTTATGATCACCCAATCTCTCTGAAACTCAGTTTCCTCTTCTAAAAAACTGGGATGATAATAGCATCTAGTTCAAGGGGTTATTCATGGAATCATAACTTTTGACAGCTGAAAGGGACCTCTGTAACCATCTGATCCAACTTATACACAAAAGGATTCCTCATTGTAACACACTCACCAAATGGTCCTTAGGTGTTCTCTATTTGAAGACCTGTAAGGAGGAGGTACACTCCCCCCCAAATCTCCCAAAGCAAGCCTTTCCTCTTTTATATTTATATATGCATATATATGGGGAGAAAGAAATAAAGGTAGGGAAGAAAGGAAGAGAGGGAGAGACAGAAAGAGAGAAAGAGAGAAGGAAAGAAAGAAAGAAAGAAGAGAGAAAAAAGAAAGAAAGAAAGAAAGAAAGAAAGAAAAAAAAGAAAAAAGAAAAAAAGAAAGAAGAAAAGAAGAAAGAAAAGAAAGAAAAAGAAGAGAAAGAAAGAAAAGAGAAAAGAAGAGAAAGAAAGAAAAGAAAAGAAAGAAGAGAGAGAGGAAAGAAAAGAGAAAGAAGAGAGAGAGAGAAGAAAGAGAGAAGGAGAAAGGAGAAGAGGAGAGAGGAAAGAGAGAAAGAGAGAGAGAGAGAAGAAGAAGAGAAAAGAGAGAAAGAGAGAGAGAAAGAGAGGAAGAAAAGAAAGAGAGAAAGAAAGGAGAAAGAAAAGAAAGAAAGAAAGGAAGAAAAAGAGAGAAGAAGAGAGAGAGAAGAGAGAAAGAGAGAAAGAAGAGAGAGAAAAGGAGAGAAAGAAGAGAGAAGAGAGAGAGAGAGAGAGAAAGAAGAGAGAAGAAGAGAAGAAAGAGAGAAAGAAGAAAGAAGAGAAAGAAGAGGGAAAGAAAGAGAAAAAAGAGAAAGAAAGAAAGAGAGAGAGAGAGAAGAAGAGAAGAGAGAGAAGAGAGAGAGAAAGAAAAGAGAGAGAGAGAGAAGAGAGAAAGAGAAGAAGAAAGAGAGAAAAAGAGAGAAGAGAAAGAAAGAGAGAAAGAAAGAAAGAAAGAAAGAAAGAAAGAAAGAAAGAAAGAAAGAAAGAAAGAAAGAAAGAAAGAAAGAAAGAAAGAAAGAAAGAAAGAAAAAGAAAATTATACTTCAGTAATAGTCCAAGAACCTTGGCTATTGTCCTCAGCAAGGAAGAACAATTAAGAAATCAAAACAGACAGCTATGCAGGGCAACCACAATTGGCACAGTTGTCCATAATCTTTACTTATTCTCCAGACTATTTAAAAAGTGTTAATGTGTTCCTTTGTTGCCGGTGATCTTTGTTTATAACATATTTATGTATATAGCTTGTAGCCTACCCAAGGCATATATTTTGTCTTCCCCACTAGACTGGAAGTTCGTCCTGCTCAAAAACATACTCTAATTACATTCATCCATCTACATGGCATCTATAGAAGGGCTATCCACGCAGTGAATGCTTACGAACATTTGTTGAATGTGATGATGAATATGAATAATTCAGAAATGATTTGGGAAAGAGTGATTTTTTTCCTTTTCTCACCACCATATTATTAAGATGATGGGGATAACATGATAATAAATAATGATCACATATCACAGTTACAGAACACTTTTTGACTCAACTCAACAAATACGCATTGAAAAATTTACTAAGGCTACAAAGACAAAGAAGTAGTCTCTGGCCTTGAGAAACTTGTGCTCTGCAGGACCTACCATGAACACAGAAGAATGATGGAGCAGAACAGGGAACAGAGAGGCAAAAGAAGAGACCAAATTGCCTTAGAACTAGTTGAGGGAAGACAGCATGAATCGTTGGGGATTCATGAATCATTCAGGAAAGCAGTAGCGCCTGAAGCCTTAAAAGAAGCTAAAGATTCTGAAAGGCAGAGATTTTGTGAGAATGAATTCCACGGGGATGAGGATGCATTGAACCCAACAGTGCCTTATCAGGTCCATGGTTCACTCTGTTTGCATGGAACATTGGGGAGCATCTCGACAAAAGGCTAGAGGTAGGCTGATGCCAGACTGTAAAGAACCCAGCAAAGGCATGTACTTTGGGGCAGCTAGGTGGCACAGTGGATAGAGCACAGGGCCCAAAGTCAGAAGACTCAAGTTCAAATGCAGCCTCAGACTAGCTGTGGGACCCTGGGCAGGTCACTAAATCTCCATCTGCCTCAGTTTCCCCATATAAAATGGGAAAAATAATAGCACCCATCTTCCCAGGGTTTCTGTGAGGATCAAATGAGACAATAATTTGCAAAGCACTCAGTAAACACAAGTAAATGTTATATAAACGTTAACTATTATTATCATTATTATTTTATTTTATTAAAAGGGAGTCACTAAAAGTTTTGGGGAAGAGAGCTGACACATTCAGACCGTGACTTAGGAAAATTACTTTGTCAGCTGTAAACAGGATAATTCAAAAAGGGAAGCATCTGGTGATAAGAATATCGGTTAGAATGTTATTCACAACAATCCAGGAAAAAGTTAAGGGCTTGAAATAGGGTGGTGGCAGTGACAGTAAATGCGATGGTGGTAAAATCAACAGAACTTGGCCACTGATTATCCATGTGGATTGAAGGAAAAGTCAAGAGTCAGAGATGATTCCAATGTCAGAGATGATACAACATCCAATATCCAATTCTTGGATATATATCCAAGAATATGAATGACCAGGAGGGTGATGGTCTAGTCCAAGGATGGGGAACCTGTAGCCTCGAGGCCACATGTAGCCTTCTAGGTCTTTGAGTGCGGCCTTTTGACTAAGTCCAAGTTTTAGAGAACAAATCTTTTCATTAAGAAGATTATTAAGTTCATTTTATAGGCAAAGAAAACCAATACCAAGAAAGAAAATGACTACACTCAACAATTTTATATCAGAGCCAAAATTAATGCATCCTATCCCAAAACTATCTCAATAAGCATTCACTGAATTGATCTAATTGAAAGGCCTCAAAGCACATAAATCTGCATGCACGTATACTCACAATATCAAAGAATTTCTCCCAAAGAAATACAGGAGAAAAATAGTAAGTTTCCTCCCTTGTCTCCTAAAGAGAAACCTGCTGAAAAGCATCCTTCTGAGCATAACAGTTATCATATAGAAAGGTGGAGTTCTGATATATAAGTATGTAAGGCCCAAATGACACCAACTGTTTTACAAACATACATTGTTGTTATTCAGTCATTTCAGTTACATCTGACTCTTTGTGACCTCATTTGGGGTATTCTTGACAAATGTCCTGGAGTGGTTCACCATCGCCTTCTCCGATTCATTTTACAGATGAGGAAACTGAGGCAAACAGGGTTAAATGACTGACCCAGAGTCACACAGCCAGTGTCTGAGGCCAAATCTGAACTCAGAAACATGTCTTCCTGACTCCAGGCCCAGCACTCTATCCACTTCACCGCCAGCTGCTCTGCAAACATGTACACACAACTCCTAATATATTAACATTCTAACACCATTAGAAAAACCAGAAAGGTTACATTTAACATGAAAATTCCCCAAGCTCAACTTGCCTCATTAGCCATGGAAGAATTCCACTGCCATGACCACAGGCCAGTGGCTTTCACTGGGTCTTCTCCAAAGCAAAGCAGATGTTACTAAAACAAGAATTTTGTTTGGGAACAGATGTAACCAAACAATTCCACACGGTGCCTGGAGTTTGTGGTCTAGGAACGGCATGGCTTGCCAAGGCCCTGGGCTCAGGCTCTAAGGCTTCTTGGAGTAGTAGCTTTGTTTGCTGAAGACAGTAGCAGCTAATTCCTCCCCAGGGGGCCAGAGGAATGGTGCTAAGTCTGATCCAGCTCCTCCATTAAACAACCCAAAGATGGCCCGATGAAAGACTTTGAATATCCTCATTTTAACTTCCAAGAGAGGAAGTAACACCCTGAATTGTTACTCCAGTCTGATTCAATAAACATTTATTAAGCATTTACTGGGTGCAAGGCACTGTGCCCAACTTTAGAGACGGGACAAAATTAAAAACAGCCCCTGCTCACTGGTGGCCTATACGCTATCATGGAGATATAACAGGGAAACAGGTAAATAAATTCATGATAAGCATATACAAATTTAAGCTGCAAACTTTTGTTTAATTAGATATTTTTATGTCTTTCCATTTAAGATAACAAGTATCAAAAGTGACCTTGCACATAACAGGTGCCTAATAATTGTTTGTTAGGGCACCTGAAGGGCAAGTGGATAGAGTGCCAGGCTCAGAGTTCAAATCCAGCCTCAGACACTTACTAGCTGTGTGACCCTAAGAAAGTCACCTGCCCCAGTTTCCTCATCTGGAAAATGAGCTGGAGAAGGAAATGGCAAACCATTCCAGTATCTTTGCCAAGAAAACCCCAAGTGGGGTCACAAAGAGTCAGACATGGCTGAAAGGACTGAACATTGTTAAGAAGGATAATTATATAATGGAAAGAAAGTAGGATGGGGATTCAAATCCCTCTCCTATGTTTATTGGTTGTATGGGCCAGTCAGTGAAACAGTGACTCAGTCCGCAAACGTTAGCAAGCATAGGCTATGTGCCAGGTGCTGCTGGCACTGTTAGTACTCCAATATTAAAAGGAAAGGCAAAAGACAGTTCCTCGTCTCCAGGACCTCCCAGTTTCATAGGGAGACCACCTGCAAATAACTATGTACAAAAGAGATTATACAGAGTAAATTGAGGATGATCGATCCATTTGTATTAAGTGCCCGATATGTGCCAGACACTGAGCTAAGCTTAGAGATACAAAGAGTCAAAAAGTTCCTGCCCCCAAGGAGCTTACAATCTAAGGAAGGAGATGACTGCAAACAAAGAAATACAAAGCAATCTGTATACAGGATAATTAGGAAATAATTAACAGAGAGAAAGACTAGAATTAAAAGGGGACTTCCATAAAAGATGGGATTTTAGTTGGGTCTAAAAGAAAGCCAGGGGAGTCAGTAGGTAGAACTGAAGAGGGAGAGCGCACCAGGCATGGGGGACAGCCAGAGAAAATGCCCGGAGCTGGAGAATCTTGTTCATTGAACAGCCAAGAGGCCAACGTCACTGGGCCCAAGAGCGGGTGTTGGGGAGGCAGTGGTAGGAAGACTGGAAAAGGGGTTGGGTGGGGCGACTAGGTTATGAAGGTATTTGAATACCAAACAGAGCACTTTGTGATTGATCATGGAGGCAATAGGATGCCACTGGAGTTTAATGAGTGCTGTTATTCAGTCCTGTCCAACTTCTCGTGATCCCATCTGGGGCTTTCTTGGCAAAGATACTGAAATGTTTGCCACTTCCTTCTCCAGCTCATTTTACAAATAATGAAAATGAAGCTGTGTGCCTTGGGTCACACAGCTAATAGGTGTCTGAAGCCATGTTTGAACTTGGGAAGATGAGTCTTCCAGACTTCAGGACCAGGGCTCTATGCACTACGGCGCCACCTAGCCGCCCATTTTATGAGTGATACAGTCAGACCAACGCTTTCGGAAATTCATCTTGGTGGCTGAATGGAGGATAGACTGGAGTGTGGAAAGGCCTGAGGCAGGCAAACCCACCAGCAGATTATTACAATCTTCCAGGCATGAGGTGATACCTGCACCAGGGCAGAATCAATGTCAGAGGAGAGAAAGGGGCATGGATATCTGACATATTACAAGGGTAAAATCAACAGGACTTGGCAGCAGATTGGATACCGCATTTATTATATCACGAGTATTTGCCAGTCAGTTAAGTTCTCTGTGACTCAGTTTCCTCATTTGTAAAAAGGGATAATACGACCTGAAGTACTTACCCCAACAAAGCCATTTGGATGATCAAATAAGGTAATAGAGGGTGTCCCCAAAGTCTCAGTGCAATCCCAAGCTATTAAAGTTTGAATAGAATAGTTACGGGCTTTGAAAGCCTCCAAGTGGATTCTCTATCTAAAGTAAATATCATGGCTAATATGTTTTGCATCACTTCATGTATATTATCTATTTCCAATTGCTTGCCTTCTCAAGGGGGAGAGAAGAGGGAAGGAGGGAGGGAGAGAATTTGGAACTCCAAATTAAAAAAAAATGTTAAGGAATGGGGCGAAAACATTTTTTATATTTAAAAAAGCAACAACAAAACCAAAATGAATGTTAAGAAAATTTCCTACATGTAATTAATTTAGAAAAATAAAAGAAAAAAAGGAAAATGGAGGAGAAAAAAATAATCATTAACATTAATCAGTCCATTTTTTAAAAGTCAATGTCAGTTATTATTACTATTGATAAAAAGCTGAAGAGAAGTAAAATCTTGATTTGGCTCACTGGATTACAGTTATTCTGATACAGGCTTATTCATTTTTTTTTAGCTGTTTTCTATGCCAGATACCGTTTCAGTCTCTGCGAATACAAAGACAGCAGAACAGAGGAGAGGCCCTGCCTTCAGGGAGCTTCTGAGAGAAAAGCAAATACTCAAATAGATCTTATTATGAAAAAAAAAACTGTTATGATAAAAATCTCTAACTTTCAGTTTCTATTTTCTTTTCTTTTTTTTGGGGGGGGGTCCATATCTATGATTTCATCAGTGCAAGGAACTCCATTCCTTGATCCATATCAGCAACTCATCTGTAATGTGTAATCAGCTGCCTAGGGCGCTCAGAGGTTAAATGATTTGCTGATGGTTACACAGCTGTTATGGGTCAGAGACCCAGGTCTTCATGATTCCAAGGCCAACCTCCTAGTCATTATGCCAGGCTGCCTCTCATTACTATAGATATGAAATATAAATAATAAATTTTCCTATATATGAAACACACACAAGGCTTACAAACCTGAGGTGATGAATGATCCACTTATTCCAAGCAATATTTGAGATAACCATTATGATGAAGGAATTTGGACATTCCCTTAGAGTTCACTGTAATGAGAATTCGTTAATACATGTAGGACCTGTGATTTCATCAGCTTTACAGAACTCTCTGTCTGGAAACTCCTTCCACCAGGACAGAATTACACTTACTGAGCTGCCCAAACTCTGCCCTGGGCCCCTTTCTCTTCCCTCTCTTGGTTACCTCATCTGCATAACATTATCTCTATGAAGATGACTCATAGGTCCAGAGAGCCAGCCCCTCAACCACTAACACATTTCAAACCAGATGTCCCATAGAAATCTCAAATGTGTCCAAAACTACTAAACTCGTTATCTTTTCCACAAAACCCACCCCTAATCAGAACTCCATTTCTGTGAAAAGCATTATCATTCTTCCAGTTCCCCAGGTTCCTAAGTTCAGCATTATTCTTGACTTCTCATCATCCCTCATCCTACACTTCCAATCAGTTGTCAAATCTTGCCACTTTTTTATCCACAACATTTGTCACATCTGACCCATTCTCTCTAGTCCCATTGCTACCACCTTAGTTTTGGACCTAGTCACCTCTCACTTGGACTATTGTAATATTCCCTACCTCTAGTCTTTCCCCGCTCCAATTCATTCTCCACACAGCTGCCAAAGGGATTTTCCTTAAGGGTTGATATGATCCCATCACTTTCCTAATCAATGAACTCCGATAGCTGCTTACAACCACCAGGTAGGATAAAATATAAATACCTCTGAAAGCCCTTCACAACCCAACCCTGACTAACCAGTCCAGATGAATTTTATATTAACCCCACTTCCTGTACTTTATACCAAGTTTAAGACCAAACTGGTCTTCTCTCTGTCCCTCCAATATGGTACCACCCAATGGCCACCCCCATGCCTGGATTGAACTCCCAACTCATCTCAGCTTCATAATATCCATCACTTACTAAGACTAATTCAAACACAGCCTTCTTCATGAAGCCTTTCAACTGTTGAAACCCTCTCTAACTACCTTGCATCTATTTTGTATTTATTCTGCATATATTTAAATAGTTACTTGTTTCCCTTATTAGAAGATGAGCTCCTTGAAGGCAAAGACAATATTGCTTTTTGTCTTTGTATCACTAACACCTAGCACTGTGCCTGGAACACAGAGGGCACTTGATAAATGCTTGTTGACTGACTGTCTGAGGCACAAGGGTCACAAAATAGGAAGTGAGGAAACAAGCATTTATCAAGCCCTTACTATGTGCCAGGCACTGTGCTAAGCTCTTTAGAAATAGTATTTTATTTTATCCTCACACAACCACTTTGGGAGGTAGCTGCTATTATGATCCTTATTTTACATTTGAGGAAACTGAGGCAGACAGGGGTGAAATGACTCAGGATTACACAGCTATTAAATGTCTGAGGCTGGATTTGAACTCAGGTCTTGGTGCAGCTAGGTAGATAGAGTGTCAGGCCTGGCGTCAGGAAGATTCATCTTCCTGAGTTCAAATCCCGTCCTCAGATACTTACTAACTATGTCATTCCGGGCAAGTCACTTAACCTTGTTTGCCTCAGTTTCCTCACGGAGAAGGAAATGGCAAACCACTCCAGTATCTTTGCCAAGACAATCCCCAAATGGGGTCACAAAGAGTTTGAAATGACTGAATAACAACACGAACCCAATAAATTGAAAACGAAAGCTAAGTCACAGGTCAAAGACCTGCCATTTCCAAACAGTTTTGATCAGTTCTTCAATAAACATCTGTTGCCTTCTTTATGTGAATCATATTATGTGCTAGGGAGACACAGTCAAATCCATCAATCAATCAATAAACAAACATTAAGTGGCTACCAAGTGCCAGGCACTGTGCTAAGACCTGGGGTTACAAGAAGAGGCAAAAGAAAGGCCCTGCTTGTAAGAAGCTTACAAAACACCACGTACAAACATGAGTCAACAGAATGAATATATGAGTGGTGTGAGAAGAGGAGGTGGCAGCAGTGAAGGCTTCCTGTAGAAGGTACTGCTCAGACTGAGCTTTGGAGGAAGCTAGAGATTCTAAAAGGCAGAGGCCAAGAGGGTACACGAGGTATGGCAGACAGCCTACAACAAGGGACCAATATGGAAGATGGACTGCTATGTACAAGCAATGTCAAGCATGTCAGACCCAAGGAAGTGGGAGCTCCCTCCAACTCTGTGCATCTAAAAATGTGATTTAATTATGATGAAAACCATAAAAATGGGCTGAATCACATGTGGGAAACTGCCTGGTATTTTCAGTGATCCCCAGCTGCTCTCTGCCAACATCAACATTCTCCCGATAAGGCGAATCACAAAACAGGTGGCTCAGACTTGAAGGTGACCCAATGGGCAGTGGCAAGGCAGAGAGAGTCTGCCAGAAGGCAGCCCTCTGCTATCGACAGTGACCAGTGTGCAAGAAATGGTGTTAAAGGTACTGCATCAACTCTGATCTCAGGATCTTCTATCTAGAATTGGAAAGAACCTTCTTACAGCTGTGGGATCATAGATGTAGACTAAGAAGAGACCTCAGAGGCCATGTAGCCCACATGCTTCATTTAATAGGAAACTGAGGCCTCAGAGGTCAAATGACTTTCCCAGGACCACCCAGGAATCATCCATCAGAGCTGGGATTTGAATCCAGGTCCTCTGAGAACAGAGCGCCTTTCTGTTGTACAAAATCTTTTCCTTAAATTTCCCTCACATGCAGGAAGAAACTTTACAGTCAGATCATGGTACAGTGGAAAGGACGTGGAATTTATAGTTAGAGGACCAGGATATAACTCCCAACACCCCTTCTTATGACTTGTGGGACCCAGTTCATTCTCTGGACCTTAGTATCGTCACCTATAAGATGAGTGGGTTAGACTCAATGACCTATGACCCAATGGTTTTTGTTCTTGTTGAGTCATTTCAGTCATTGTCCAACTCTGTGATCCCATTTGGGGTTTTCTTAGCAGAGATACAGGAGTGGTGTACCATTTCCTTTTCCAGGTCATTTTGCAGATGACAAAACTGAGGCAAACAGGGATAAGTGACTTGCCCAAGGTCACACAGCTAGTAAGCATCTAAGGCTGGAGTTGAACTCATGAAGATGACTCTTCCTGGTTCCAAGCCCAGTGCTCTATCCACTGCACCACCTAGCAGCTGTATCTTAATAAAGGATAGAGGTACGGTGGAGTTCCTTGAGGGCATGGACTGTCTTCTTCATATTTGTATCATCAGAGCTCAGCACAATGCCTGGCACATACTAGGTGACTGATAAATGTTTATTGACTGACTGATGGATGGAGAGGTGGACTTGGGGTTCACGACCTACTTCTGTCACTATCTGTGTGGCCATGGGCAAGTAATTTAACATGTCTGAATCTCAGGCAATTCTCAATGGATGTACATTAAGAAGAGTCCACTTAAGTTGATCCATTTATACTCTGTCAAAAGTAAACAGCAGTGAATGACCTGCATTGATGAAGGTGGTTTCCTCACCTGGGAGTCCCCTGTGTCAGTAAAGTAACAAGTCCCACCCCTATCCTTTTTCTTGATATGGTTGTTGATTCATACATCCACATGGTAGATGAGTAAGAGATTTGTTTCCAGGTGGGCGTGAGGAAGAAGCTCCTTCCAAAAGCTAACATCAATTATAACCAATCCCACCAATGAAAATCAACATCACACTTGCCACAGATTTCAAAGTCCAACAGCAGGGGCTGTCTTGTTCTCAAGGAGGTTTTTCTTGTTTGGACCCTATTGCGCAAGAAACTTGGAGGAAAGAGAAGGGGAAAACATGAAGATTCCAGTCAGCTCTCAAAACATGTTAAGACACAAAGGAGTCTGGTGCACAAGAGAAAAAGCAACCATCAAAGAGTCAATGACTGAACATTCATACACAGCTTAAAAGCCATCCTTCCCCCCCCCAAAAAAAAAGAGTCAAAGAATCAACAAAACAAAAAGTGATTTTTTCAGGACAAAGAATTTGGCTTGGGTGGTTGCGTGTTTGGTTTCCAGTTTGCGTGCCTGAGGAAACAAATCCCCACAGTGCACAAGGGGGAAGGAGCCAATTAGATCTCCATCATCATAGGTCTTCAAGCAGGTGGGATGACCACTGATGCCCCATAGAGCTTGGGATTTCTGTGCTTCTCCACTTCCCTCCTTTCCACCATCATTACTTGCCTGTGGCTTCAGCTGTCTCAATTCTTCATCTCCATGCCTATTCCCACCTCCTCCCCTCCCCCACTCCATAGAACATAAGCTCTTGGAGGGCAGGTGGCACAGTTACTGGGACATGTTATTATTCAGTCACTTCAGTTTCATTCAACTCTGCATGACCCCATTTGAGGTTTTCTTGGCAAAGATACCAGAGTGGTTTGCCATGTCTTTTCCCAGCTCATTTTACAGATGATGAAACTGAGGCAAACAGGTATAAGTGACTTGCCCAGGGTCACACAGCTTGTAAGTATCTAAGGCTGGATTTGAATTTAGGAAGATGAGTCCTCCTAACTGCAAGCCCACCTCTCTATCTCCTGGCACTTAATAAATGCTTCTTGTTTGACTGGTCCACCATTCTTACTCCCTTGTCCTGACCCCCTAAAATAGCCCCTGGCTGTCACTGGTACGTGCAGGCAGGCAATAAGCATTTATTAAGTGCCTGTTATATTTTAGGCATTAAGCCTATTTTACAGATGTCATCCCATTTTGTCCTCACAGCAACCCTGAGAGGTAGATCCTATTATTACCCCCATTTTCAGCTGAGGAGACTGATGTTAAGTGACTCTTTCCAAGGTCACGGAGTTAATAAGTGTCTTAGGCAGGACCTGAACTTGCAGCCTTCCTCATTGCAAGGCCAACTCCACAGCCTCTTGAATGCCACAGTCTTTGCAGGTAGAGCCCAATGGAGATTTCTGCTTTTGCAAAAAAAAAAAAAAAGAGTTGGTTTTTGGATAATGGTTTCCCTCTCAAGTAGCATCACAGCACACTTGGGGATAAGTGTAGGTGCAATCCTGCAGGAAGGAAGTGGCGCCCACCCAACCTCAGGAGCCTTACCTCCTGTGTCCTACTTTATAACACATTTTACATGCTTCATGAAACTAATTTTGATTCAAGATTGGCAATACTGCTGGGTATAGAGATTCTGCAAAAACAGGATCTGTCTGGACATCTGAAGAGGTTCATTGATTGATTTTGATGACTGCTAATTCCTTTTGGCTTTTAACAGAGTCCTTCTGAAAAGAGGGCAAGACCGAAAGACAGAGGAGTTAAGTGTCCTCACAAGCAACCTCTAGCGAGTCAGATGCAAAACTTCAGGAAGAAAAAAAAAACATTGCTAAGCATCTCAACCTCTGAAAAGTAAAATGCCATAGCGGCTGGACAGAGCTGGCTTTGGAGACAGGAAGATCTGTATTCAAATCTTGCCTCTGACCAATAGTGGTCTTGTGACTTTGGGCAAGTCATTTCTCTTATTGGCCCAGGAAACTCTCAGAAACTCTAAGATAAGAAGGAACTACTGATAGGCATGCCAGAAGAGAAGCCCCACACCAGGAGCTTCCCAAACAGATGAAACCCTCCCCACAACAACGATCAATCTCAGCCTCCCGACTTGTGTTCAAACTATCAAAGCATAATCCTCAGTTTCCTTCAAAACTCAAGCCTGAATACCAATCACCAGCCAACAACTTCTCTGATTTTCCTCAATTCAGAGGGCCTTTCTCCACTATCTTGTATTGTGCACATTGATTATACATACGTAGAAATGCATATATATGTATTTGAATGCATATATATGTATACACACACCCATATTGTTTACCCTGACAAAATGTAAACTACTTGGAGACAGGTACTAATTTTTGTCTTAACATAATGCCCACCACATAGTAGGTGCTTAATAAATTCCTGCTGATTCAAAGTCCCAGCACCACCAATAACATTGATCACTCTTTCTTAGGTGTTGCTTAAACTTAATTTGTAAAAGAAAGGGGCAGATTCTAACTACCACTGAATTTATTATAAAGTGAAATTGAGATACTATATTTGAAATGCCTTGAAAATGTTGGGGGGAAAACACATACTAAGCAAATGAAAGACACTGTTATTACCCATTTATAACAAGTACAGTGTTCCTGCTTGAGATCAGATGCAGTAATAAGCCATGGGAAAGAAAGCAATTAGAAAATTAAAAAAGAAATAGGAGCAAAGAAAAGGTCTTTTCCTTTGTACTGCAGAAATGTCATTAGAGGATACAATAAGTATGATTTAATTGTAATCAAATTATATGATTTTATGAGCTGATCATATAGCAAGAATAAGGGATACCAGGAAAGAGATTAAGCATTAGGCTGGAGGACAGAGGGAAGCTGACGATTTCAACTTTGCTCAGCTCTGCTTCATTCAAATCCAATTCACATGCAAGTCAAGATATCATACTTCTGATGTCATTGGGCCTCTTACAGAACAGAACAACAATGATGTGCCAGGCTCCATACTAAGCACTTTTACAAATATTATCTCATTTGATCCTCACAACAACGAGGTAGGTGCTATTATTATCGTTATTTTACGATTGAGGAAACAGGGACAAACCTAGGTGAAGTGATTTGCCCAGGGTCACACAGATGGTAAGCATCTGAGTCTGAATTTGAACTCGGGTCTTTCTGATTCCAGGTCCAGCACTTTATCCAGTGCATTACCAGCTGCCCCACTTTACCACCAGCTGCCAAAATAACCTGGATACTACAACAGTTTCTGTGAAAAATTAAGGGACCTTGAAAAGAGCCTCTAGCACACTGGAGAGATTCCTTAGGAAGGATTATCATAAAATCACAGGATTTGAGATTTGCAAAGTACTTCAGCGGCCAATTAGTCAACACATACTCAAAAGCAATCCCCAGTACCCTGAAGGGAGTGCATTGATGAGAATTGTTCAGAATGAGGAGGCATAGATAGGCTGTGGATTCTCAGTGGTGGAGGGAGCGTTCCCTCTCCATCCACCACTCCGAGAAAATCACTCGGATCCAGCAATGGAGCCAGAAATTATATTCTTTTATCTTGAATCAAGACCAGAAAACTGGAAGAAACTAAGGAAATCCCTCAAAATAAACAAAGAAAGAATCTATGATTTCATCAGTATGAGAACTTCCACACTAAACACAGATCGAAACCTGTTTATAACTTAGTCTTAGAAGGCTGAGACTCAGATTTGTTCTGGGTCCCATAGCGTTACATTCGTAAGGCTCGAATCCAAGCCTCCATAATGTTAAGTCTGACACATTATCTCATCCTGTGTCCCAGCACATGAAGATTTCAGAAAGAAGAAAAAGAGAATCTAAATGTTAATGAGGCAAACATGTTTGATCTTTGGAGGGATGGCAGGGGAATGATCCCTTTATAAAAATATGAGGTCCATCAAACAGTAGAAAGTGAAACTTCTACCCACTAAGAAGTTATCTTTCACAATTATTGGTGATAGTTGTTTTACATCGATATATAAAACAGTCAACCAAAGTATTTGCCCTGGATAATACAGTACAAACAGTAAGAGTTCATTTCCAAGAGTCATTCAGCCGTGATCTCAAAAGCAATTTTTAGTTAATATTATCTCTGCCAAAGCTTCAAACAAAGAGAACTCATTAGTATACAGGTGGGTGGGCTCCAGTTCCCTTCAGACAAAAATTATGTATTTTACTATGAGCTAGACCAAAATTGTATAAACTTCTGAAAGCCCCATACCTAGGCAGTGAAATCATTCAAATTATTTGTATGATTGTAGGTGGGTAACTGATCATAAAGATTCATTTGAAAGATTTCTCTGAATAATTTCCTGAAGTATCAACAGATGCTCTTAAATTTAAAAAGAAAAAAAAAATTAAAACCCTTTCCAGATCAACAAGGAGATGATGAAGTCCCATCAACCATAATCTCCTTAGGAATTATTTTAAAATAATAATTGCATCCCCCCCCCATTCTGAATTGTCCTCACTGAAAGCTGAGGGGTAATAACAAAGTACATATTGGCTAAATAAACAGCTGTAGAGACAGAAGAGAGTCAGTCACGATCATAGCACACATAGTCCATGCACTTTGTATGTTTATAAAGAGACCACTGAGGCCATATATTCTAACCCTTTTGGGCTAAGGGACTTGCAAAGGTCACTCCCATAGTAAACACTGAGCAGCATTTGAACCCAGGTATTGTAACTCAAGAAACAGGGCACTTTCCAATAACCTCGTGGCCTCTAGTAATGCTAACTCTTTGGTTTCAACATAGACCCAGAGTTAATTTGATTCTCTTTTAAATTCTAATTCCAAGAAGAACACGGACCCCAAACATCTCTATCCTGTTGAATAGGAAAAAAAAATTATAGATAGATACATAGATAGATATTATATATATAATGTGTATATGCGTATGCATACATGTATGCATATATATGTGTATGTATATATATGCTTTTAATTTTCAATATGATAGGTCCTCTACTCAAGGCCTTCTCTGACACCTCATCATGGCACAGAGGTAACCATGGCTGCCCCAAGCATTGGCAGGTAGGACACAAGATTTGACAGATCCACCCAAAACTAGAAGGGTTTTGAGCATAGGCCCAGCTAGACTGCCCCTCTGTCTACCATCCAAGGTCTAACCTAGCCCAAGCAGGGAGAAGGATGAAATTACCAGAGGGGTCACAATC
The DNA here is from genome assembly GCF_003287225.1 of Phascolarctos cinereus. Lineage (NCBI taxonomy): Eukaryota > Metazoa > Chordata > Mammalia > Diprotodontia > Phascolarctidae > Phascolarctos > Phascolarctos cinereus. The sequence goes on from NW_027555958.1 coordinate 435,665,959, forward strand.
AACCTACGTGGAGGGAGTGGCCCATACCAAGAAATTAGAGCGTCTCAAAGTATTCAAGTGAGAGGACAGGGCCATATTCATTTTTATCCAATTCAGAGATGCTGCTGTTGAAGACAGGATGCCCCCAATTAATTTTTAAAATCTTCATCTAATTAATTTGAGGAATCACTGTCTTCCACTTACACACCCCTACTTAAATTTCCTTGCTTATCTTTATGAATTCTTCACAAGTCTCTAAAACCCTCTTGGGCAAGGATTTTTTCATTCCCAACATTCTCAAGAGAACAATAACATGAGACATGTGGAGCTTATGGGGTCACATGGAGAGTTTTGTAAGTTGCTCCCCGGAGTTAATAGTCTCAAGTAATAAATATCATTTTCTCTTCAAGCCCACATTAAATTGTTTTATGTGGCCCACATAGGGTTTGTTTGTGCCCCAAGTAAATAATATTTGATACAAATTTAGGCTAATTTCATGCTATAGAGAAGTATGCTTGTTAACTAAAAATAGAAGTATGCGACAAAAAAATGTTTAAGGTGAAAAAAATGCCAAGAGAGAGAGGAAGAGGGAGAGACAGACAGACAGAAACAGAGACAGAGAGAGTCAGAAAGACAGAGAGAGTGATTAAGATAATACTGGAAATGGATGTGGAAGGAAGTGGAAGACCTAGGTTCAGGTCCCACTTCTACTAATTAACTTGTGTGACCCTGGGCATAACTCAACAATAAAATGAGGAATCTGGGTTACATTACCTCTAATTTTCTCTAAATTATCTCTAAAACCTACCACCTAAAGTACAGGCCTGAATAGGTTACAACCCTGCTCAAGAAGTTCAGTGGTTCCCTATCACCCTTGAGATAAACTAAAAACTCTTCTGCTTAGCATTTAAAGCCCTTTCAAGATCCAGCCCCAGTCTACATTTTGTAGATTTATTTCTTGTAGCTCCTCTCCATATACTCTGCACATTCCTACTAAAGTGGTTTATTTGCTGTTCCCAGGAGAGAACATTCTCTATCTCACCTCCTTACCTTTGACTTGGGCTGTCCCCTTGGCCTGGAACGCTATCTCTTTATCTGGGCCTCCTGGAATCTCTAGCTCTATTAGGGGCTCAGATGTCACTTTTTACCTGCGGCCTTTTCCAGTCCTCTCAATTATGAGCACTACTGTCCCAGCCCCTCATTATTTTGTGTACACTTTGAATATATTTTGCATTTTTAAAATCTGTGTTCACAACAGAATGTAAGCTTCTTGAGGCTGAACTTTTCACTTTTGTCTTTTTATTCTCAGCACACAGCAGGTGCCTAGTCAGGCCACAAGCATTTATTAAGAAAAGCTTCATGAATTGCATTGAATGATCTAATATCCTAATATTTATCAAACATAAGTGTCTTTACCTCAAACAAACCAAAGAAAATCATCCATCTAGAAAACATCTGAAATTGATTTTGAGCCCACCTACTGTGCATTTTCCTGATGTAAACAAGAGATGTGTTAAAAGCTCCTGAAGATTTTGAATGGATTTTTCTGTTCCCTAATTATATCTTAACTTGTTCCCATTCTCAGCTCCCCTAATCCTGGAAATCATTTTCACACCTTCCCAGGCTCAAGAACTGGGAAGTCATCCTTCATCTTCTGCCTCTATTTCTCCCCAATCGTCCTACACATTCCCATCTGTATCATCTTTTCCATTCGCCTAGCTGAAGTCCACATTAAGTCATACCAATAATACTTCAGGACTCTCAACTTCTCTACCTGCCCTTCATGCCTTGCCGTCCAAAGCATCCTTTCATCACTTGACCGTCGAGCACAAACTCAAAGACTGTCAATAATCAATAAGAGATTAAGCACCTACTATGTGTTGGGCACTGTGCTAATCTGGAAGGGGCTTCAGAAATCATTTAGTCCAACCCCTTCATTTTACATATGGGGAAACTGAGGCCTATGGAGGTTATGATTTTCCCAAGATTACAAAGGTCCTAAATGGTAAAGGCAAGATGGAACCTGTCATAGAATTAGAGTAACACAGCTAGCCAGAACTTCAGGGCCCATCTGGTCTAACCAAATCATTTTATGTATGGGGAAACTGAGCCCTACAGAGGGAGAGTGATTTTCCCAAGATTAGACAAGTAGCAAGAGACAGAGCCAATATTTGAATCCATATCCACTAACTCCAAATCCCAGACTCTTCCTATTGCATGTCCACCTCTGCTTCCCCACCACAGCTAGACTCAGTGACATAAACCATGACTCACAAACCACGCTCTTTCTGCTTGAAAAGTTGTCTTCAATACTTCCCCACTGCCTATAGTTTAATGTCCATAGTCCTTGGCTTACCACTCAAAGCAAAATCTGGTCCCTACTTACCACTAAAGTGAGGGGATACAGTAGATAGAGTTCTGGGCCTGGAGTCAAAAGACCAGAGTTCAAATGTGACTGGAAATATTTCCTAACTGTGTGACCCTGGGCAAGTGACTTAACTTCTGTTTGCCTCAGTTTCTTCAACTAAAAAATGAGGATTTTATTTTAATAGCATCTTCCTCCAAGGGTTGTTTTAAGGAGCTAATGAGATAGTTGCATAAAGCTCTTAGCACAGTACCTGGCACATGGTGGGAGTTATATAAATGCTTATCCCCTTCTTCCTTCTTATCCAACCTTATTTCTCACTCAGCTAGGTCCAGATTAGTGTGAATAATGAATAAAGTGGTTTCATTATTTGAATCTGCACAGCATGTTTCCATTGAGTTGGAACCAATTACCATATTTTACATAATTATAACTTCATATAGTGAGAATTCTAATACATGTGATGCCTTCAAGGGATTTTTTTTATTATTATTATTTGCACTGATGTGGTGCTGGCTTTATTAGTGTCCAATTTGCTTATGTAGTTTATACCCCCCTTCTACATCCCAGATCAAATTCCACTTTCTCTATAATGGAGTGGCAAGAAAGAGGTCTTCCCTCCCCCAGATCCTAAGAATGAGATAAGGACCAGAGGCTGGAGACTTACCTTCCCTTACTCTTCTTTCCCAGGCTGCCCAGGGTAGCCTGATATAGACACAGAACCAAGAAAAGAACTTACCTCTGTCTTGAGCTCTCTTTTCCCAAAGGGATAGGGTGCTTCCAAACTCCTCTCTGAAAGGCCATAGGAAGTCAGAAGCTATGCTGGGTAAAATTTTGAAGAAGTTTTGGTTGGATATTCTAGACATAGGGTACCATGCTAGGCACAGAGTATATAGGAAATTGCCCCTTGAAACTTACAATCTAACTGGGGATATCAATCAATTCATTAAACAGAATTGATTAAGCACCTACTCTGGGAATAGCAACTGAACAAAGGAAAAACAGTCAATCAATAAATATCTATTAAGCACCTTCCACTGGCCAGGCACTGTGCTAAGCACTGAGGAGGCAAAAAAAGGCAAAAGAAAGTCCCTGCCCTCAAGGGGCTTACAGTCTAACAGGAGAGACAAACATGCAAGCAACTACGTACAAACAAACTGCAGGACAAAATAAATAGGAAATAATGAATGGGAGGGAAGACACTAGAATTAAGAGGGATTGTGAAACACTTCCTGCAGAAGGTGGGAATTTAGCTAGGACTTGATGTAAGTGGGGGAAGCCAGAAAGTAGAGGTGGGGAGGGAAAACATTCCCAGTGTGGGGGCAGTCAGGGAAAACACTCAACTAAGTAAGAAGATGAAGTATCTAGTTCCAGGAATAGTGAGGAGGCCAGTGCCACTAGATTGAAAGGGGGGCAAAAAGGTAAATGGTTTAAGAAGATTGGAAAGGTGCAGGGGTTGGGGGGAAGGAGAGAGGTGAGGGTATGAATGGCTTTGAAAAAACCAAATACGATTTCCTATTTGATCCTGGAGGTAACAGGGAATCACCAGAATTTATTGACTAGGGGAATCTACAGGGGACAGACCAGAACTTTTGGGACAGACCACAGTGGAAAGAATCTTCAGGCAGGTAGACCTACCAGCAATAGTCCGTTGTAAGGAGATGAGGGCCAGCACTAATATGATGGCAGTATCAGGAGAAAGAAGGGGCAAGATGTGTCAAAGATGAAGTTGACAGGCCTTGGCAAGAGATTAAACATGAGGGTGAGAGACAGGGAAGAGCAGAGGATGACACCTAAGTTGCAGTCTGAGTCCTCAACAGTAATAAGGAAATGTGGAAGCGGTGAGGATTATTTTGGGGGAAAGACAATGAGTTCAGTTTTGGACATGTTGAGTTTAAGATGTCGACTCAATATCCAGTTCAAGATATCTAAAAAGCAGTTGGAGATGCAAGACTAGATGTCAGCAAAGAAGTTAAGGTTGGAATAGGATGGTCTGAAAGTCAACAGCATAGGGATGATGATTCCATCATAGCGGCTAATGAGACCACCAAATGAAGTGGTATAGAGGGAGAATAGGGTCCAGGACAGAACCCCATGGGACATCGACAATTAGTAGGTGTCCCCAGATATGTTGTTCAGTCATGTCCGACTCTCCGTGACCCCATTTGGGGTTTTCTTGGCAAAGATACTGGAGTGGTCTGCCATTTCCTTCTCCAGCTCATTTTACAGATGAGTAAACTGAGGGAAACAGGGTTAAGTGACTTGCCCAGCATCACACAGCTTGTAAGTGTCCGAGGCCAGATTTGAACTCAGGAAGATGAGTCTTCCTGACTCCAGGCCCGGCACTATCCACTACGCCACCTAGCTATCTAATGGGTCACTAACTGATGGAATCTGGGCTAGTATGAAAGAAATATTTTGGAAGTAAAGGGGATTGGGGCAGGGAGCAATACTGACAAAAATTGAAGATGTTCAGATGTCTGTGGCTCATGATAATTGAAAAAGTTTTAAAGAGAACTGCAGAATATTATGAGTTGGAATGGATAGTCCCAGATGTCATCTGGTCCAGCCCCTTTCATTTTATAGGTAAGGACACTCGTTCAGAGCAGGAAGAAAGGGCTTTGCATCTTTTAAGCCTTCTCTGGTATATAGAAACCAACTGTATTAACTCTTCTTTCCATCTTGGAAAGAAAGATGCTTGCTCAGATCAAGAAGCCAATGATTCAGAGTAAATAGAATTTAATTTTAGGAAAATGTTTACCTTACCACTGTGTTTCTTCTGTGATGATTTAGTAGAGTTTAATTGCCTAGGTAAATTAGAAGCCAAGTCACCTAAAAGGAATTGGAAATAAACTAGGCTTTCTAAGCTCTTTTTAAAAAATAGGAATTTTTTTTCCAGATAATATGAAAAACCATCTGTAAACCTTAAAAGTTTCCATTTTGATCAGGAAAAGTAAAAGTTTTGTATTTAATTTGGTATTGTATCAGGAAATGTGCTCATTTGCAAAGGAGAAATTAGGTAGAGTGAAGGAAACCAGTTCTGAGGATAGCCTTGAGATATGATTGGGAAAAATAAACCTGTGAGGGACTGAAGTACTGAAAGCAAAAGAAATATTAAATCAGAATATGAAAAGTGAGGTCTGAGGAGGTTTGGGGATCTCATCAAGATAAGAGGAATATGGGAAGATTTAAAAACCTATAAATTAGTGAACACAATTTGGAGACGTGCCCATTAGAATTTGTTTTTGAGATTTTTCACGATCTCTGAGTTTTAGTTTACCAATTTGGATAATTTTGGGGAAATGAAAAAAATAGCTGGAATCATAGAGCAGGATTTAAAACTGATAGTATTCTATCCAGTTACATTAACCAATTAGAAAATACAGAAATAAATTTGTAGCATGGAATTATTTGACTATGTTACACTAAAATTCTGTCCTTGAAGGACCATTAGAAAGGTATATTCTAATCTTTATGTGGAAAATTTTTATTCAGTTGTTTTTCAGTCATATCTGACTCTTCGTGACCCCATTTGGAGTTTTCTTGGCAAAGATCCTGGAGTGGTTTGCCATTTCCTTCTCCAGCTCATTTTACAGAGGAGGAAACTGAGGTAAACAGGGTTAAGTGACTTGCCCAGCATCACACAGCTAATAAGTGTTTGAGGCCAAATTTGAACTCAGGAAGATGAGTCTTCCTCACTCCAGGGGCAGCATTCTATCCACTGCGCCACCTAGCTATGGAGGTAGGAAATATACAAACTTATAATTTCATTACTATGCAACAGAGGTTATGTTTGCAATTTCCACATTTCAGAAGAACCTCATGGACCCCAAAAGAGGAAATGAGAGTGCAAGACTGCCATGTTAATCTTTGGCAGTATACTTACCGAAAGTAGTAGGTCTTAAAATTTGAAGTGCTGGCTATAAAGGACTCATTGGAAAACTCAGATTTTGTATGGTACCACGGAACTGTAGAATGACTGTCCCAATCAAAATTGTAATGCTGCCTTATTTAAAATGAGATCTGTTTATCCTATTAAGAAAATTTTGATATTTGACCCTCTATAAGTAAACCAGACCTTGATGGAAAATGTACTTAAAATCTGACATTAAGCAGATATGTTTAGAGATTGTAAAAGAATTAAGTGTAATTGAATCAAAATCATTCTATTTTGGTCTCTGAATGCAACCAGTATAAAATGCCAAAACTTACAGAAGGATGAAATGATTTTCTATTAAGATAATTTAAAAAATGTGTTCAACTGAATTATTGTCATTTAACTGGTCAATAAGTTTTGTCTCATCTTTTAAGTCCATAATATCATTTATGTTATTATTGCTTCTAATTTTTTCTTACATTATGAACTTTGGGAAACCATGGCATAAGAAATGCTTTTAATAGGATGATACGACAATATCGTTAGAAAAATTTACTCCTCTTTTGATCTGAATTCTGTGAAATTATTAATTTGAACTATCACTTATTGGAGACTTTTGTCATGTTTTAAAAAAATTATCTTAGGGGCAGCTAGGTGGCGCAGTGCATAGAGCACTGACCTGGATTCAGGAGGACCTGAGTTCAAATACTGCCTCAGACACATAACATTTACTAGCTGTGTGACCCTGGGCAAGTCACTTAACCCCATTGCTTAGCCAAATTTTTAAAAAGTAACTTAAGTATTTACTGTGGTATATTTTGACTTAAAATGAATAATAATGATAATTACTTGGTGTCGGGGAAAAAGCAAAAAAAGACCTTATAAATTCTCATCTGTAGAGTTTTGGGGGGACTTGCCAGGTCTAGACTTACCAAGGTCATAAAACTCAGCTCTATGTAAGCAATATTGAAATAGGAGTTTCGCAAATTCTACCCTAAGACTAGAAGTAATCTGAGTCATTATCTTACAGAGGTAGTAAGTCCTTCCCCACAAATATGCACAGCCTAAAGTGGGGAATAACTTGATTTCTATTTTTGTGATGAATTATCTAATCACTAATTCTGAATATTATGAAATTGCATGTGGAACAGTATGTATTATAGTTACATCTTTGAGTCAACATAGTTTAAAAGGACTTTGCTTTTAGGGGTTAATACCTTAATACATCCAAGCTAACAGTGGCCAATAGTTGCTTTTTGGGGGTGGGGAAGGTATATTCACCTTATGTATAAAACTCTAGAATGTAAATGTTTTCTTAATTTCTTCTTAATTGATTTTTACATCAGGATGTGTTTAAACTAGAGAAGTAAAGTGAAGACAGAATGTGACTGGCTTTCAAATGTTTCATTCAACTTTCAGGTGAGTTACAGGTAGCTTAATTTGATGTTCACCCTATAGCTCTGGTATTTATAAAGTTAACTCCAAAAGGTTTGACCTGGCTTTCACCAGATGAACTAATTATTGAAAGGCCAATGTGATTAGGTTTCTGTAAGGCCCTACTAAATTACACTAAGTCTTATTGCTAACAGAATTAAGCACCAATTACCTAGGTGACCTCACAAGTGACCCCGGAACCTGGAAAGTTGATCTGGCTGGAAGGATCCCCTCTGTAAATATGCCCTAGAAACAAGGCCCATTCCTGGTACTGTTAACACGTAGCATCGCAGTTAAATACACTGATATGCTGATTCAGGGATACATGTCTCTGAGTTTGAGTGGACCAGACTGGACAATTTGTGCACAGGTTTTGTGTACCTTTGACATAAAATTTCTAAGAAAAGTGTTTCCCAGAAGCAGATAACTTCACGATTTAGACATCTAAACTCTAAACCCAAAATAACAAGAAATCTGCTATTTAAATGGGCATTAACTAAATGTTGCACATATACGTTTGACCAAATCCTTAATATTTGTAAGTACCTAAATTGCATTGGAAAATTAGGAAAAGGTTTGGAGATATTAAACACAAAGTGTTTAATATAAGTTAACACAAAATGTGCCACAAAGACTGAGACATTTGGGGTTGGTTAAGGAAGTTCTGAAAAACCCTGTGTCTTATAATACAAATAATTATTGTATTAATTTTGTTTTATTGTGACATTCAATGCTTCCCAATACTTTTATCAGCCTATGGAAACGCCTGCCAGAAAATTAATATAAAGGTATCTTGAGAAAAAAAATGATAGGCTATACAGGAATGTGTTTGGAGATGGACACACGCAATCTTTGACTAAATGGGGGAACCACACACAGCAAGAGAATTTCTGGCTCAGGATTCTTACTGCCACTGTGATAAAGAGGAAAGATGTGATAGGAAAGAATCTCAGGCTCAGTCTTCTTGATAAGAAGACACTGCCCCATTCTCTATTTTGAGCTTCCAGACATCGTTCCTGGAAGTCCGAAGGTCACAAACTCAGGCAGAATCAAGGCTGGGGAAGAAATCATGGCTCCTGTTTTGACAAGCTAGCAGGTATCTTTATCTTCTCCTTTCTGTTACTTGTTTCCAGACATGTCTACCCTTATCTTCCCCTCCTGCTTTCTGTAAAATTCCATTTTTCTATGCTGCTTATTGGTTTACATTTTATATAAGGTTTCCTACTGCCTACAAACATGCCTGTGTCTCCCTCATCCTGGAAAAACCTTCACTTGATCCTTCCATCCTTGCTATCAGCCTACATCCCTTCTGCCCTTTGTGGTCAGCTTATGTCCCTTCTGCTTTTTGTGGTCAAACTCCTTAAAAAGGACATTTATAATGGGTGCCTCTATTTTTCTCCTCTCACCCTTTTCCGAACCCCTTACAATCTTGGTTTCTGATCTTATCACTCCACCAAATCTGTTCTCTCCAAATTACCAATGTCTTTTTCTCACTTCTCTTTTTCCTCCCTTCTCTGCAGCCTTTGACCCTGCTGATCATCCTATCCTCCCTCATATTTTTTTCTCTGTAGGTTTTTGAGACACCACTCTCCTTGTTCACATTCCTACCTATCTGACCACCCCTTCTTAGTCTCCTTTGCTGGACCCCCATTCAGGTCACTGGGAGGTGTCCCTCAGGGATCTGTCCTGGGTCCTCTTCTCTTCTCCTTCTGTACTATTTCACTTGGTGACCTCCCCAACTCCTAAAGATTTAATTACCATCTCCTTATTGATGATTCTCAAGTCTACCTATCCTGCCCCAATCTCTCTACAGACCTCCAGTTTAGCATCTCCAAAGGTCTTTCAGACAACCCGAACTAGATTAAACTAAACATATCCAAAAAAGAACTCATCTTTCCCTCCAAACTCTACCCCTACCACCACCTTCCCTATTACTGTAGCAGGCAACACCATCTTTCCAGTTCCTCTGGCTCAAAACCTAGGAGTCACCCTGGACTCCTCACTAGCTCTCATATGCAATCTGTTGCCAAAGACTATCAATTTCACCTTTGCAACATCTCTCAAAAACACCCCATTCTCTCCTCTGACACCACCGCCCCTCCTAGTACAGGTTCTCCTCATCTCATGTCTAGACTATTGCAACAGCCTGCTGGTGGGTCTGCCTGCCTCAAGTTTCTCCCCACTCTAATCCATCCTCCATCCAGCCACCAAACAGATTTTCCTACAGTGAAAGTCTGATCACATCACCCCTCCACTCAATAAACTCCCAGTGGCTTCCTATCACTCCCAGGATCTAATGTTTGGCATTCAAAGGCCTTCAAGGTTATGAAACCTAGCCCTGTACTACCTTTCTAGTCTTCTTACTCCCTATCATGTACTCTTCAATCCAGCTAACATCTCATCTTTGGGAAAGCCTTTCCCAACCCTTCTTAACTCTAGTACCATCCCTCTGTTAATTATTTCCTATTTATCCTATACATAGCTTGTTTGTATGTCTCCTCCATTATATTGCAAGGTCCTTGAAAGCAGGAACTGTCTTTAGCCTCTTTTTTTTTTAATCTCCAGAGCTTACTTAACACTGTGCCTAGCACACAGTGGTGCTTAATAAATGTTGACTGATTGATCGATTGATTAAAGCTGATGCTCTTGCGCTCTCTGACTTTTTTTTCTCCATACAGAGGGGTCCATGCTCTGATAATAAATAAACCCTGCAAATAACTATCTCTGGGTCATTGATTCAGTGATTGATAGCAGTAACTAATCAATTGGACCCTCAGATAACTTTTATCTCAAGTGGTATAGAAGGGAAGGAGCCTGAATGAAAAGGGTGCTTAGGGTTAGCAGGAGAACAGAAAGCATAAATAGTTCTAAAATGGCCTGGCCTCCTGTGATCAGATATTTAGATCTTATCAATACTGCTACTTTCCCTGCCCCCCCTGCTCCTCAGTTCCCCCTCAGCAAGTGAAAGAGAAAGCCTATGTAAACAATGTCCTTGGGGGGCAGCAAAAAGGAGATAATGACACTTTTTGCACTTAGTCATAAACATCTTGTCCTAGAGAGGAATACCTCCTTCCCTCAGAAAGCTGCTATCTCAGGAATAAACAGACAGTGTCTCAAACAAAGGACCTCCTTCTTCTATGAGCTGCTTCAAAACAAATGGACTCAATGCTATTGTACTAAATGTACCAAATCTCCTGGCTGGGACAGATTGGTGAGGAGAGAGAAATCAGGCATTCTTTGTCTGATAAGGCTATCAGTACCAGCAGCCATGAGAGCTTGCCTGCCTGCTCTCAAGTCTTTCGGATGGCTGAGCTCACAGCCCACACTCCCTGCTTTTAAACATCTTAAGTGCTGTTTGATTATTAAGGACTCTACGGAAGCTAAGCACAGTTTGTACCAAACCCAAGAAAGCCGGATCCTTAAGAGTTCCAGGGTCTTGGACTGGTTTCCATGGCACCCAGTAGCCAAGCTCAAACATTTTCTGAGTTTTCTGAAGGGAACCTGAGGGCAAGTGTATTGTGGGAGGCAAAGGGCTGGATTTGGAGTCCAGGGGCCTAAGGTTCGAAATCCTGGCTGGCTCTGCTACTTGCTATCTGTGTGACCTTGGCCAAGACAAAGGGTAAATCATTTCCTCTCTCTGGGCCTTACCTAGAAAAACAAAGTGATGGACTTCTGGTAGAACTGTGAATCAGTCCAGCCATTATGGAAAGCAATTTGGAACGATGCCCAAAAGCACTCAACTGTCCATGCCATATGATCCATGATAACCCTACTAAGCCTATACTCCAAACAGATCAAAGTAAAAAGTAAAGAACCCATATGTACAAAAAAAAATTAGAGCACCTCTCTTTGTAGTGGCTAAAACTGGAAACTAAGGGGGTACCTATCAACTGAAGGAATGGTTGAACAAATTGAATCTCATGGAATACTATTTTGCTGTGAGAAATAATAAAAAAGATGGTTAAAAAAAAAAAAAGAAAGATGGTTTCAAAGAAAACTAAAAAGAGCAGATGAACTGAGTAGAACCAGGAAAACAATGTATCCATTAACAACACTGTAAAAACAAACAATTCTGAAAGACTGAAGATCTCTGATCAGTGCCATGACCAAAAATCGCAGAGGATCAACTCAGAGCAAGCTAACCATCTCCTGATGGCAAGATGATAGAGATACAAGGTGCAAAATGAGACAGATTTTTTGGATGTGTCCAATGCAAGAGCTTGCTTCGCTTGCTTGTGTTTATCTGTTATAAGGACTGTTTTTCTTTTTTCTTTTATGAAGGAGGTACAGGTGAGAGGGAGAGAAAATAAATGCTTGCTCATTGAAAAAAATTAAAATTAGAAAAAATAAATGAAGCAATCTCTTAACTGCCAAATCAAATGGCCTTTTCTCAGTCTTCATTCTTCTTGAGCTCTCTGCAGCCTCTGGCACCATCACCCTGTTCTCCTTGACACTCTCTTCTCTCTAGGTTTTCACTTTCTCCTGGTTCTCCTCCTGCCTATCAGACTGCTCCTTCTCAGTCTATTTTGTTGCCTCTTCATCCAGGTCACGCCCTCTAACTGTAGGTGTCCCACAAGGTTCTGTCCCTGGTCCTCTTCTCTTCTCCCTCTAAACTACTTCACTCAGTGACCTCATCAGCCTCCATGGACTTAATTATCATCTCTCTGCTGGTGAGTCTCAAACCCAACTATGAAGCCTTAACTTCTCAGCTGGACTTCAGTCTTGCAAATGCCTTTCAGCCGTCTCAAACTGGATGTCCAATAGACATCTTAAACTGAACATGTCCAAACTCTCCCCTCTTCTGAATTTCTCAATTATTGTCAAAGGCGTCACCACCCTCCCAGGCTTGTGATGCATCTCCTACATCCAACCTGTTTCCGAGGCCCATCAATTTCACCTTTACAACACATCTAGAATACACTCCCTTCTCCTCTCTGATACTGCAACCACTGTGATGCAGACCCTCATCTCCTCACACTGGGATTATTGCAACAGTCTGCTGGTGGGCCTGACTGTTTCAAGTCTCTCCCCACTCCAATCCATCCTCTAGCCACCAGAATGATTTTCCTAAGGCACAGAACTAATCATGTCACCCCCCTACTCACCAAACTCCAGTGGCTCCCTATCACTTCCAGAATCAAATACAAAACTGTCTTTCAAAGCTCTTTATAACTTACCCCACCTCCATCTTTCCAGTTTTCTTATACCTACTACATTTCACATACTCTTTGATTCAGAGACAATGGGCTCTTTGCTCTTCCACAAACAAGATTCTGCATTTCTCAGCTCCAGGCATTTTCTCTGACTCCTCCCCTCATGTCTGTAATTCTCTGCTTCCTCATCTGCGTCTACTGATCTCCTCGGCTTCCCTAAGTCTCAATTAAAACACCATCTCCTACAGGAAGACTTTCCTAATTCTAGTGACTTCCCTCTTCATATATATATATATATATATATATATATATATATATATATATATATATATATATATATATATATATATATATATATATAAAAATTGTATGTCTAATTTACATATAATTTTATATTATATGTATATCTAATTTATATCTAATTTTATATTATATGTATATATAATTTACATATAATTTTATATTATATATAAATTTATATATACATATACATAAATTTATAAATATAAAGATAAATAGTGCCTCCTACTTATCCTGTATGTAGATTGTTTGTATGTATTTGTTTGTTGTTTTCCCCATTAGATTGATAGCTCCTTCAGGGCAGGGACTGTCTCTTGTCTCTTTTTAACATCCCCAGAGCTTATTTAGCACAGTGTCTGGAATATCTTAAGCACTTAACAAATGCTTACTGACTGACTGATTGACTAGATGTCCTCTGGAGTCTCTTCAGAGTCTAAACCCACGATTCTATGATCTTACCATTTGAACTGGGCACTTGCGATACATCAGCATTCACTTGAGAGGCAGCAAGGCACGTCTAAGTCAGAAAGAGCTAGGCTCAGATTCTGCATCTCATACATACTACCTGTGTAACTCTAGACAAGTCACCACCTTTCAGTGACCCCAAGGCAACTCCAGCTGACTGTAAATTAATCTCTGGTCCTGGCACCTTTCCTTCCCCCACCCTCATCCCACGGCTTCTCACCCTCTGTACAAGTTATACAAGAAGGAAGTATCTTTAGTCAGTCACCAAATATTTATTAAGCACTTAGGTGTCAGGCATTGATCAGTTGATTTCACTGGTAGAGCCCTTGGCCAACGTCAATGGACTTGATTTCAACACAGGATAAATCACTTAACCTCACAATTTTCCCTTTCCTAAAACACCTCACAATAATCACAGAACCAGAGAATGTCACAGTTGCAAAGGACCTCAGAAGTCACCCAGTCCAATTTGCACCCTGAAGAACTTCATCTGGCATATCCAAGGTCTTGCCTACCTACCCAGCCCTCCAGCGGAGGAGTGCAGAACTAAAGTTGCAGGCTCTTGTTTGTTGCCACTGATTGAATGGTAATTTAGCATCATAGCGCTTTTCCTTGGTAGACACCAGATCAGATAAAGAGAGGCCACGTGCATCCACCTCATAACTGTCATTTCCATCATAACAGATGTTATTTTTCTCAGTAGGCCTTATTCATGCCAGGCCTCTCTGAGTCCCAATGTCCTTAAATAAAGGGGCCCCAATCAGACACCCAGAGGGCAGGCTCAGGAATAAGTGATGGAAGATTTTCTCTCTTGAATCAGCTCTATAAATAGGACTGGCTCCCCCAATGTGGAGTGTATTTTGAGGGCAGGAGCACTTTCATTTTTTGTCTCTGCAGCCCCAGCACTGAGCATCATGCTTTGAGTTTGATACCTATGAGTACTACACCATGCTGGCTCTTTCCACATCACATTTTTGATAGTGATTAAGGTGGCTCACTGAAGAGCCAATCACATGGAATTTTTCCCCATCCAGGTCTCCATAATAACATTTCACCAAGGAAAAAGGAAATGGCTATAGAATCATAGTTTGAGAGCTGGAAGGGATGTTCAATGCTCTCTAATCCAGCTTCCTCATTGTACAGAAGAGGAAAAGAAAGGCCAGAGAAGTGAGGTAACCCAAGGTTATATGGGCAGTGATAGAGGAGGAATTTGAATTCAGGTCCTATGACCCCAAATTCAATTCTCTTTTCCCCTATGCTACTGATCTACAGACATTGTTGTCCTGTGGTGATCAAAGATAAGTGTAATGTTGGGGCATAGGCCTACCTAGGATGGTCACTTTCATGTCAATTGATAGATACAGGTCCTTCTCTACAGGGGAGGAGTGGCCGAGATGATAGCAAAAACTCATCTGGAGAGTTGTGAAGACTTAAGGAATCGGGGGATCCTATCTTCAGAGAGGCCACGAAAGCTACCATATGCCAGCCATCCAAGGACCAGACTAGTTATGTTCTGAAAAGTTCATCCCCAAAATGACCACAAAGCTCTTTCTCTTCTCCCTTTTCCCCTCCTCCCTCTGGCTATAGCAATGGTCTACCAAGTCAGAGAGAAACTGTGATCTGTGTTGATGGAAGAAATACCCTCACTAGGGAAGATGACACTGAGGCTCTTTCAAACACTAAAGTATAATTTCTTATAAAGAAAGTGCTACTGATATGTTTGTATATTTTTTACGGCCCCATTATTCTATGCTAATGCTACTGCATAAGCGGCCAGTGTCTTTACTTGTGATGTTTTATTCCTAAGTGCTCCAAGAGTGAATTGAATTATTAATGCAGAGACTATCTATCACTAAGAGGATTCATTAAAAGGATTTCAGGGGAAATGGGGTAATTTATTGGACTGGCAATGAAATGCAGAGTCTCTCTCCCTAGATTAGATCATTGATGCTGGTCTGGCTCGAGTCCTTGGTATTTAAGACTTGACAGCTTTGTTAGATGGCCTGCGCAAAGGAAGTTTGGTCAGCTTCTTTGAGGCCAGGTATCCACTCCACAATTTGGCACAAACTTTCTTTTTCAGCCTTATGTCATACCACTCCCACTCCCCTTCACAGCCTCAATGTGCCTGTCAAACAGAGCCACTAGCTATATCCTGAACTCAAACTTCCCTCTCTCATCTCTGTGCCTTCACTCAGGCTTGTCTGCAATGCCTGAAAATGGCATCCCTTCCTCAGTTGTCTCTCTCGGAATCCTTACTTCTTCAATCCTCAGTTCAGGCAAAACCTCTTCAATGAAGGCTTCATCAAGACCTCTCTCACTCTGTGGTGTCATACTTATCGATGTGCATTCGAGAGACTGTGGTGAAATATATCAAGTCTGTTGTATATGGAAGGTTTGAATCCCTCTTCAGACACTTATTATCTAGGTGATCCTGGGCAAGTCAGTTATTCTGTATCTGCCTCAGTTGCCTCATCTGTAAAATGAGGATAATAACAATAGCCACCTTACAAAGTCATTTTAAGGATCTAATGAGATCATCTAAAAGCACATGGCTAGGGGCAGCTGGGTGGCACAGAGGATAGAGCACCGGCCCTGAAGTCAGGAGTACCTGAGTTCAAATCCCACCTTAGACCAAACAGTTGACACTTACTAACTGTGTGACCCTGGGTAAGTCACTTAACCCCAACTGCCTAAAAAAAAAGTATCTAAAAGCACATGGCTAACCATAAAGCCCTGTGGATAGCTAGATAATCAAATAGATATAGAGAGATAGACACACAGATAGATGACAGAACTACACTGATACAGATAGATGTAGATTAATAGATATAGTTAGACATGTAGACAGGTATAGCTAGACACAAAGAAATTCAGAGATATAAACAGAAGACAAAGATTGGTAGAATGATAGCGATAGAGAGACTGATAGATAGATGAGCCCTACCTGCACCCCGCCTCCAATATAAAGTCCTAGAAGGTGGTGCCTGTTTTTGTTTTAACCTCCATATCCCCAGTGCCTGGCACATAGGGTTAGGCATAGGAACTGAACCTATGATTTCATGGGAATTCCTGGAATCAGAATTTCCTCTACCTTCACTGCAATTCATTGTCTTTAAGTTTTCTTGAGAGAAATTAAGTTACTTGCTCAGGATCACATAGCCCGCTTATATCAAGGGTGGGATTTGAATTCAGATCCACCTAGGATCTAGGTGACCTAGGAAAGGCCAGCTTTCTAAATACTGCACTAAGGCTGCCTCTCACTATGGCACACAATAGGCACTCTGTTGAACTGAAATTAACTGAATTAAAAAGAAATGAACTGAATTGTCCACATTGGCCCTGACTCCAATTGCTCAGCATCACTTGTGGCTCTATCTGTGGTTCTATGACTTGCCCTAACTTACGAAATGGAGGGCGTAAAGGAAGCTGGAGAAGGATGTTTCATTAATATTCACTGTGTGTTGAAGGCATTCTTTTTTTCTGTTTAGGTCTCTTCTGAAGAAGCCTTAGCAAACCATGTCCTTGCAGAGTGGAAAGGGCTTCTAAGGATAACTCCTCAGTCCCATAACAGGTGGAACAGACAGCTGGGTTGGTGGATCGATCAATCTATTAATCAATAAAGCATTTATTAAGCACCAAAGTGCCAAATGCTCACCAGCCCCAGAGCATCTCAGTTACATTAGCTCTTGTATCAGTGCCAATGAGCTGGAAGCCAGGATAAGTCCACAGAGGACCATGTTTCAAACAGGAGGAAACGAGTTTTCTTGGGTAATTGGAGGGTTAGAGGGGAGAAGAAACCTGTGCTAGGCCATTTTGATACAGTGGAAAGAGCACTGACTCTGGAATCAGAAGACTTGGGTTCAGATCCTGCCTCTAATCCTTAATAAGATCACTTAACCTACCTGGGGGGTCTCAGGTAACAGGAGGAAGGGGTTTCTTACAGCTTTATATCTAGGATCCTATAGGGATGGCCACTTGAGGTCTGGGGAATGGGACCTAGTCCAAATCTTTAGGAACTTGAGCCACATAGTCTCCAGACAGGATGGAACCCAGGTACAAGTCAAGAGCTCCTCTCAATACTTTCTCAAACTATTACCACTGCTCTGGTTTCACTTTCCTCCCTTCCCCACTGTGAACATACATCAACCAGTTCAACTCTACACTGTACTCTGCTCTTAAAGCTCTCATCCTGTCACTGTCCATGCCCTGCCAAACCCTAACTCTGGATGCCTCCCATCATCCCCCACCTTCCGCACCTACTCACATGCTACCCTGTTCCTCTAGAACAGATGTAGAAGTCACACAAACCAACTGGGTCCATTGGCACTCATGTAACAAATCAATCCTTTCATTCCTCCCTTATCAATGTCCTATCTCACAGAGGCTGCTCTAGACCTTCCCTTCTCCTCATACCTTCCAATCTCTCTCTCCTTCCACCCTCTCAGCTGTTGACCTCACCTCCTACTTTAATGAGAAAAAGAGGTCATTCACCACAAGCTCCTTCTCTTTTTTCTTCATCTCAAAGGGTGGAGGATGTGATCCTCCACCCCCTCCTCCTTCATGTGTCCTTTCTCTTTGCCAAGGCCAACCCCTCTACACATGCCCTTGATTCCATCCCTTCTTATCTTCTCCAAAAAATTCTCTCCTCTCTCTCTCTCTCTCTCTCTCTCTCTCTCTCTCTCTCTCTCTCTCTCTCTCTCTCTCTCTCTCTCTTTCTCTCTCTCTCTCTCACACACACACACACACACACACACACTCTCTCTCTCTCTCACACACACACACACACACACACTCTCTCTCTCACACACACACACACACTCTCTCTCTCACACACACACAACACATACACTCTCTCTCTCTCTCTCTCTCTCTCTCTCTCTCTCTCTCTCTCTCTCTCTCTCTCTCCAACCTTCAGTCTCAGGGAGTTATCTAACAAAAGTCAAACAATCGGCATGGGTCAAAGAAAGGAAAATTGATACTAAAAGTGTCTAGTTCTGGGTTCTTAACCTTTTTTGTGTTCTAGGATCCTAAGGATCTCTTCTCCTCATAATAATGTATTTAAATTCACAAAACAAAATGCTGTGGATTACAAAGGAAGCCAATGGGGCTGAAACATAGTTACCAAAATATTTTCCACTTACATTGGCACATAGGACTAGGATGAACTATTAAGATTCCTTTGTTTCTTAACTAAACCCCTTGTATGTTTCCATATAATGTTTAGTAGTAAAACTGTTTTAAAAAATAAATAAACTAATAAAAATAAATAAATGAGCTAAAGAAGGGACAGGGGCCGCTTTCAAGAAACAGAGGGAAGGTGAAAGCCTGTACCCTCTCTAGCAGGCAAAGTTGAATCCAATTGAATTCAATTCAACCACCATTTATTAGGTACCTACCATGAGCAGCTAGATGGCACAATGGAGAGAGTGCCAGGCCTAGAGTCAGGAAGACTCATCTCCCTGAGTTCAAATGTGGCCTCAGACACTTACTGACGGTGTGACCCTGGGCCCCTATTTGCCTCAGTTTCTCATCTGTAAAATGATCTGGAGAGAGAAATGGCAAACTACTTCAGTACCTTTGTTAAGAAAACCCCAATACACTTTGGATTATAAGTTCTTTGAGCACAGGGGCTTTTATTCTTTCCTTTTGTATTTTGTTTACATGTTGTTTCTCCCATTTAAGTGAGAGTTTCTTAAAACCAAGAACTGCCTCTCACCCTTTTTTTTTTGTGCCCCCAGCACTTAGCATGGCACCTGGCACATACTAGGTGCTTAACAAATGCTTAGTGACTAAATGACCTGGCACAGTGCCTGGCACATTGTAGTGGTGAGTCAAATCCTACATTTCTCAGTGGAAAAACAGCGGGGCTCTTGGGAATTGAGGCCTTTAGCACCAAAGTGGCTAATAACATTCCCAGGGATCAAATAAGGCTAAAGTAGGAACCTTTCATGAATACAGAATGGGGCTCTTCAGATCCCATGGAGGAAGGGCAGTGTGACGCAGTTATGCAGAGAATATTCATGAAGGGAACAGAAGACATCAGAGCCTTATACTTAAAAAACACTCAACAGCCCTGAGGACATATCAGAATTGCTGCAAGCAAGTGAGGAGGTTCTACAGCCTCATAGAAACAAGTATCTCCTAATCAGACTGAAATTAAAATGTCTGCTCTGTTACTGATTAGTCCAAGATCATACAGCTGCTTTGTCTCTCTGGGCCTCAGTTTCGTCATTTGGAAAATAACTGATGATGTATCTACCTCACAGGGTTACTAAGAGGAACAAATGTAATAGTGAATTATAAAATGCTTTAACAAGAAGCATTATGGAAATTCAGAGCACCCTTATTATTAATTAAATGTAGTGTGGATTACTAACCAGAGAGTTGGCCGTGGGGCCAGCAAAATCTCTGAGGCATATTGACTGTGTGACCCTGGGCAAGTCATTATTCCCTGAGTCCCCCTAAACAACTGCCTAAGACTATAAATTGCAAAACAGTAGCAGATCTGTATTGATAGAGATTCCTTACTGGAGGTTTCCTACATTAATGAAATCGACGGTCCAGATTTCTTTAAAAAATCATAAAAATAGGATTAATGCTTTAATAAGGCTTTTGGGTAAAGGAAAGCAGGGGTGCTTAGCTTTCTTCCCACTTCTCCTGGCAGTTAAACTCCTTTCATAGAATCTCTCTCCTTCCCATCTTGTTTCCTCCCTCTTTCTTCCTCATAGGAAGGCAACTCAGAGGCCATCTGATCTAATCCTCTGATTTTATATTTAAGGAAACAGGCCTAGGGAGGTTCAACAGCATCTCAAGGTGGGCAACCTGTGGCTTTGAAGTCACATGCGGGCCTCTAGATCCTCAAGTGCAGCCTTGTGACTGAATCCAAACTTCACAGAACAAATCCCCTTAATAAAAGGATTTGTTCTGTAAAACTTGGCCTCAGTCAAAAGGCCACACCCACAAACCTAGAAGGCCACTTGTGGCCTCGAGGCCTCAGGTTCTCCATCCCCACACAGGTAGTGTTATACAGGTAATTGTGTCAGAGGTAAAATTTGAACCCAAGATCTCTGCTCTAGGGTCAGCAATCTTTCTGAACTACCCCCACAAAGATAAGAAGGAATCAAGTTTAAGCTGAGTAGGGAGATGCAAGAAAGAAGATTCCAATTCCTTTATTTTTTTAACAACTTCAAATCTTAAATGCCTGTAAAGTAAGTTTCTCTTTTTAAAACATTTCACTTTTAAGATAATAAGCCTTTACTCTAGAAAGGGAGAGGGGAAGAGATAGAGAGGGCAAATGAATGGCATTTTGGGTTTGTTTGGGGGGTTTTTTGGTTTTTTTTTAACCCACAGGCCATAAATCTTTTCAATCTTTTTTTTTCTTTAACATTTCAAAGTAGAAACATGTCCTGCCCATTCAGGTACGGAAACAAGAAAATTTCCTTGTAAGCACTGTTCACAGTTGTTTTACAATAAGGAAGGCGTTTCCACTTTGGTCAAGTTGTGTGTTTTGTGACTTGACTTATTTAACTAAAGGATATCAAAGTGCAAGTGTCTTTATCATGAGTGAAGTGCCCTTTGGAAGGTAAGATCAGGTGTTCAGTCTTGACTTGCAGACAAGGATATTCTCAGAATCACATGATGTCCAAGAAGGAAGAAACCTCAGAAGCCACTTGGTCCAAACTGTTCTTTCTTGGCAATTCCCTCTATGAGACAATCAGAGAATTTTAGAGCTGGAAGGGACCTTGAAAGCTAACTCTTATCCCCAAAAAGAACCCCCATTGAAACACACCAAAAAGTGACCATACTGCCTTAGTCTGAAGACTTCCAATGAAGAGAAACCTGCTTCCTCCTGAGGCAGTCCCCATTGGGGGATGGTCAAGGGGCAACCCTTCAAAGTGGATAGAGTGGCTGGGCATGGCAGTAAACACCTATCATCTCTGATACTGGGAAGGCTGAGGCTGGTGGATTACCTGAGTTTGGGAGTTCTGAGCTGCAGTGAGCTAAGCCAATTGGTGCCATAGTGGAGAAAGTAGGAGACCTGGAGTCAAGAAGACCTGAATTTAAATCTAGCTTCAGACACTTAATACCTGTGTGACCCTGGGGCAAGCTGATTAACCTTCTTCTGCCTCAGTTTTGCTCTGAGGCTAGATTTGAACTCAGGTGTTCTTGACTCTACGTCCAGAGCCCTATTCACTGTGCCACTAAGGTGCTTGTTATATAAGGAAGACTATAGATAGCCA
Source organism: Phascolarctos cinereus (assembly GCF_003287225.1). NCBI lineage: Eukaryota > Metazoa > Chordata > Mammalia > Diprotodontia > Phascolarctidae > Phascolarctos > Phascolarctos cinereus. The sequence goes on from NW_027555958.1 coordinate 435,687,772, forward strand.
GTGTGCGAATAAGACTTCAGCCCTAGGGGAGAAGCTCTCAATGCCAAGGTCCTAGGGAGCCCCAAGGGTGAAAGTGCTGGGCTGTGAACACATCCTACTTATGGTTCAGACTGTGGGAAAGAATAAGAACCAGAAAACTTATGAACAGACAATTCTGGTTTTACCCTCCCTTGTGTCTCCGGCACTTAGCTCTAGGACTACTTGCCTTAGGAGAGACTCAAAAGCCATCTAGTCTAACCTCATCATTTAACTGATGAAGAAACTGAGGCCAGGGAAGTTAAGTAATTTGTCCAAGGTCTCACAGGTAGTAAGCATCAGAAGGTGGGATTTGAACCCAGGTCCTTTGATACCAGGATTCTTTCCACTGTTTCTTGGTGAAAGGCATGAAAAGGGGAAAGAAGGGAACTTAGTCATAGAAGCTGAGATGTGGTCTGTCCTTATCTCCTTGGGTTAGAAGATGACAAAGGAAGAAGTTCAGGTGCTAGGGACAGCCAGGGAAAAGGAAATGCTTGTCCAGATGGTGAGAGATGCTTCAGAATAGGCTCCTCTTCTTCGACAAAGAACTCTGCATCTTTCTGTGTGAAAATCAGCCTCTTGTCCCAGCTGTAGCCAAATACTGAGAGACCAACACAGTTGACCGTAGCACCACTCCCTGATCACCCTTCCCCAATCAGTGAGGTATTCTCCAATGAAATGTAAGCTCCTTGAGGGCAAGACTAGACAGTATTTTTCCCCCAGCAATCAACATGGACCCAGGCAAGTGGCAGACCCTTAAGAAATGTTTGGGTTTTTTTTCCATTCATTCATACTACTCCATAGTTGCCATCCTCCTTATCTCCCTCCCACTTGGGAACATTGGACTCCACTCCTGACAGGTGACTTTTCGGGATCATACTAGCCTGAAAGAGGCCTCCAAGCCACTCCACAGGCCCCCGCCCTCGATTTCTAGCTCCCTTCCTCCATTAAAATGGAAGCTCCTAGGAAGCATGGATTGTCTTGTTTGCTTATCCTTGCCATCCCTGGTACTCGCTTAGTACAGTGCCTAGACAGGGGTGGTGCACCTGCAGCCTCGAGGCCACATGCGACCCTCTAGGTCCCAAGTGCAGCCCTTTGACTGAATCTGTTCTGTGAAGTTTTGTCAAAGAGCTATGCTTGAGGACCTGGAGTGACAAATGTAGCCTTGAGGGTACAGGTTCCCCAACCCTGGTAGAACATTACAAATGCTTAATAAATGTTCTAGCCACCTATATATCTTGGAGTATTGGCTCCCAACTCTCACAGAGAGTCTGAAAAAATAATAAGGGCCATACATTTGCATAATATGTATTCAACTTTCACTATCACACTTGAACTTCAAAACTCCACCCAGTGAGGTAAGTACTATTATTATTTCCACGTTGCACATGAGGAAATGAAAAGCTAAAGAATGTCCTACACTCCTAGAAAACGTAAGAGGTGGGATCTGACTTCAGGCCTATCTTGACTCCATCCATGTTCAGTGATTCTGTCCACCCAGAGATCCCTTCATGATCTCACTTGGTGATCTCATCAGCTACCAAAGATTCAATTATTATCTCTATGCAGATATTTTCCCACATCTATATATCCAGCCTTAACCTTTGTCCTACATTCCAGTCTTACATCATCAACTTCCCTTTTGGACATCTAGAAGGGGATGTCTCATAGGCATCTCAAACTCAGCACATCCAAAACAGAACTTATTATCTTTCCCCCACTGGACACAGATGAATAATTCAAACATCTTCAAATGTACAATCTGGCTATGGTAGAGAGATTCCACCACAGCAGTTCTCAAGCTATGGTTTGGGATCCCATACACATTTACTTTTAGAGGGTCCATAAGGTCAAATAATAATAAATATGTATAATACTATAGATAAAATATATTGTTTCTGTTGTTATTCAGTTGTTTCAGTCATGTCTGATTCTTCATGACCCTATTTGAGGTTTTCTTGGCAAAGATACTGGAGTGGTCATTTGTCATTTCCTTCTCCAGCTCCTTTTATAGACAGGGAAACTGAGACAAATAGGTTTAAGTGACCTGCCCAGGTCATACAGCTAATAAGTGTCTGAGGCCAGATTTGAACCATGAAAATGAGTCTTCCTGACTCCAGACCCATCACTCTATCCACTGTGCCACTTAAACTGCCCCATATATATATAAAATATATACTGTATATTACATATAAATACCATATATAAATATACTAAAATATTATACACATAAATATTAAAAACAATAATACTAATGTATTTCAATTTCTAATATGGTAAATGTCAATCAATATAACCCACATAAACAAAAGCCCTATGGGGTTCTCAATAATTTTTAAAAGTATAAACGGGTCCTGAGACCAAAAAATTTGAGACTTCCTATACTAGAACAGAGATGTCAAACATGGTAGGCCAAAACAGATTAAAATGTAAATGGGAAATATTCAATAAATAAAAATACAATAAAACATAGATAACATTATATTTTAAAATAAAAGCAATATGCAGCCTGCAGGGATTCTGGGGCATGGGTTGGCCCCATTTCTACTGTGTTTAACACCATGGGTTTAAAGCATTGGGATTTGAACGCAGAAGTTCTAGTTGTAATCATGGATAAGCCACCTTTCTAAGCCTTCATGCAACAGGGTAGTCACGGAAAGGGCAGTCAGAGGACCTGGGTTTGAGGCCCACCTATGCTACTTATTACCTGCTTGACCTAGCTAAGTGGCACAGTGGATAGAGCACCAGGCCTGCAGTCAGAATGACCTGAGTTCAAATCTAACCTCAGATACTTATCAGCTGTGTGACCTTGGGCAAGTCACTTAACCCTCTTTGCCTCAGTTTCTTCATATCTGTAAAATGAGCTGGAGAAGGAAATGCAAAACATTCCAGTATCTTTCCCAAAGAAAACCCCAAATGTGGTCATGGAAGAGTTGGACATGACTGAAACAATTCAATAACACCGACAACAACCTGTGTGACTGTGAATAAGTCACTTAAAATCTCTGGACCTCGATTTTTCATCTGTAAACTATGGGAATGGATGAGATAACCTGAAAGGTCTCCTTCCAGCTCTTAGATCTGTCCATCCTATGATTTTAACCTAGAAAATTGGTATTACTATACTTGAACTGCCTACATTACAAGGTTGTTGTGAGGTTGAAATGATGTAATGTATGTAAAGGGTTTTGCAAATCTTAAAGCTGTATCTAAATGTTAGCCATTACTATTATTACCCAGACTTTGGGCACCCGTCTATAGACATCTGTAGCCATTAGTATCACTGCCCAGCTTCCTAGACATAATTCAGACCGGCTCCCCCTGTAAGGTTACTTCGTATCTTCTCAGTATGTATTTTGTATATATCTATATATACAATTTCTCCCCACTAAATGGTAAATTCCTTGAGAGCAGGGCAAGGTTTTTTCCTTGTTTGCATCTCCAGAGCTTAGTATTGTACCTGGCTCATAGTAAGCACCTAATGATACTTATTGACTCATTCTCTTACATTATTTTCTAAGAGTTTCGTACTGTCAGAGTGTGACCTCTTTAGGCATAGAGATCAAAGAATCTTCAAATTTTAAAGCCTTAAGGAACTCTGCTAGACCTGATTTATTCCATCCCCAAAAGGTTTATGCTGTTTTTAATGCACCAAGCATCTACTACATTACTACATTCATGTTCACACTTAATAACAACCTTTTATTGACTGATTATATCATTCCTAATGAAGTTGTGCCCCCTGGTTCATGAAGAGCACCTACTACACATTTATTAGGAAGCAGATGGCACAAAGGTTATGCAAAACTTTCATTTGAGTATTGAAGTCATGTGAGAACAAGCTAAGTTTAAAAACAAAAATTTTTTTAACTGTAGAACAAAATCAGTTCACCTTCATATTGACTTCGAACTATCTGAGACCTCATCATTCAACTGAAACGTCCCTCTGCTAAGTTACCACGAATCTTAACCGCCTAATCATCAAATCTAACGGCCTTTTCTCAATCTTTGTCCTTCTTGACCTCTATGAAGACTAAGACTGCAACGATGAAAAAATTCTAGTCACCTCCGAAGAGAGAACTGATGAACTGAGAGCTAAATGAAGTATAGTTTTCTCACTTTATTTTTTCTTGCTTTAAAAAAAAATATGGCTAATGTAGAAGTATGTTTTGCATGACTTCACATGTATAATTAATATCATATTGCTTGTCTTCTTGGTGATGGGAGAGAGGTGAGAGGGTGGGAGAGAATTTGGAACTCAAAATTTTAAAAAGAAAAGGTTTTCAGTAAATAAATAATAAATTTTAAAAAAAAATAAAGTGCTAGAACATAAAGTCTTTACGACTTGACCCTTTCTACCTTTCTAGTGTTCTTCTGGTTTCCTCCTCTCTACACAGCCTATGATCCAGCTCTGCTGGCATCTTTTGCTCTTCCTTGCATGCCACATGACATTCTATCTTCTAAGTCTCTGCCTGTTTTTGCTACTCAATTCTTGACCTCTCCTTGGCTTTTCTTGAGAATCAGGTCAACAGCCACTTTCTACAGGCAACTTTTTTTGGCCTTTCCATTTCCTCTCTCTCCCCAGCTCCCTACTGTTATTGCCTTCCCTCTGAGATTACCCTCCAGCTATACAGTATGTATCTTGGGTGCACTATTTACTAATAGACTTAATCAATCAACCCACAAGAATTTCTTTTGTGCTAACTTTGTTGTGGCTTTGTGCTAAGTGCTGGGCATACAAATAAAAAAGCATAAAGAGGACTTGCCTTCATGGAGTTTACAATCTAATTTGTAAGACAAAATACAGAGATCAGAACATACCAAATAAATAAGGAATAGAATGTGAGCTCCTTGTGGGCAGGGCTTTTCTGCCCTCCTTTGTATCCCCAGTGCTTAGCCCATGAAAGATGCTCTAGAACTTTCCCAGTCACCAACAGAGTGGAAGCAGGGGTGTGTGCTTGCTCCCACACTTTTTTTTTATCATGATGTTTTCAGTGATATTATCAGACAATAAAGACAAAAAATGTCATCAAACTGATGGCAAATTATTTCACTTGATAAAGCTACAAGCCGAGTGCTTAGCAGTGCACCTGGCACATTTCAGGGACCTGTTGACAGACAACAGAGTGACAGGAAGCCCATGAGAATTTTTTTCTTCCTAAAATGGCACCAAATAACTAGAAGAAGGCCCCACACACAGTAGGTAGACTATTTGTGTTGGAGGACACAGACAAAAGTTGCACAGGCTGGAGGGTTCAAGAGAATACTCATACTGATGAGATCACAGCACTACTGGAATATTAGCTCGTTATGTGAGGTAGGTTGTTCTTAGTAAATGTAAACATATTTTACTCAATCGATCAAGGCGTGGCCTTCTACTCCTACCTGCCACGAGCTGGAAACTCTGGGCAATTCTGGACATTCTGTGTTGGTGGTTTCCCCAGTAACACATCATGCACGACATATTCTACTTCCCACCCACTCTCTTTAACTGCCTGGAGTAGAAACATCAAGTCTAGAAGCTGAAAAGGATAGAAGAAATCATCTTGTTCGGCCCCCTCATTTTACAGATGAAGAAACTGAGCCTTCAGCTCACACAGCTCATCAGTGAGAGCGCTGGGAGTAGAATCCAGGTCTAATTTCTGGTAATATAGGTTTGATCGTACAACACAGAGAGAAATAGTAAAAGAGAAACCAGCTGACTTGATGAGTTCAAATGAACAAACCCAGACAAACTGTATCCCTGGGTACTGAAAGAAGGGGCAAATGTGATTGCTGAGTCACTGTCTGTGATCTTTGAAAGGTCAGAGAATGGGAAAGATACCAAGGGGCTGAAGAAGGGCAAATGATGTCCTGCCTTTTTCACAAAAAGGATCACAGAATCCTAATTTAGAATTGGAAGGGCCATTAGAGGCCACCGAGTCTAATCTTCTCATTTTAAAGGTGAGGAAACGGAGGCCCAGGAAACTTAGTGATTTGCCCAAAATCACACAGATGAACAACAGGAGGTGGATTTGAACCCAAGACTTCTCACTCTAGAGCTAGAGTCTGTTCTACTCTGTCATGCAGTAGAATCTAAAAATGATAAAACCACTAAAGTAAACTTGCTGCTTTCCATTTTTATCGGTGATTTAGACAAAGGCGTAAATGTCATGCCCATAAGATGCTGAGATGGCTCAAAGCTGGAAGTAACAAACTTGATGATGGAGTCAGAATCTCCAAAGATCTTCACAGGCTTCTCACCAGACCAAATCCAATAAAACTAGAAATGGCTTCTGAGGTCCCTTCCAGCTATAGGTCTATGATCCCAAGATGAAAGTAATAGTTTTAAATGTAAAGTCTTACATTTTGGTCCAAAGAACCAACTTCACAAGTATAAGAGAAAAGAATCATGGCTTGAGAGTAGTTCATCTGGAAAAGTGCTGGAAGTTTTTGTAGACAGCAAACTCAAGGTGGCATGATATAACAACCCAAAAAGGCAACATGATTGTGGGCTATGTTAAGAGGTGATCATCTCTCTCCTGATCCAACTATAACTGGGACTATATTAAGTTCTGGATACTACATTTTCTTTTTATTATTATTATTGGCTACATAACAGGGTTAGGTGACTTGCCCAGGGTCACACAACTAGTAAGTGTCAGGTGTCTAAGGCCACATTTGAACTCAGCTCCCCCTGACTCTAGGGCCAGTGCTCTATCCACTGTGCCATCTCACTGCCCCTGGATACTACATTTTAAGGAGGGCATTGATAAGCTTGAAGGCATTCAGAGGAGAGTCACCAGGATGGTGAAGCTCACGGTATATGAGGTTTCATTAAAGGATCTGAGGGATGGTTGTCCTGAAGAGGAAAAGGGAGGAAAACAGTAGTTACATTCAAATATTTGAAAGGTTGTCATGTAAAAGTAGATTAGATCTTCTTTCGGCTTGGTCCCAAAGAGTAGACCAGGAGCCAAATGTCATATGAGAGCTTTATGAGAGGACAAACTTCCTATAATTAGAGTTACTCCACAGGGGCATGGGCTTCTTTGGGAAGTGGAAGGAGGAGGGGTCGCCCCACACTGGTGATCTTCAAACAAAGGTCTTGTGACCTACCACTCATTGGATAACATGTTCAGGCAGCCTGGTGTGGTAGACAGGTTGGACTTGGAAAAAAGAGATTTGAATTCCACCTCCAAAATATGCCAGCTTGTTAAAAATAGGCAAGTCACTAAATGTCCCTAAAATTCAGTTTCTTCACCTATAAAATGGCAATCAATACCAATAATGTCTCCTTCATTGTGAGGTTCAAATGGGATGATGTCTACAAGAACTTTGTAAACCACAAGCGTTACATAAATGTCAGCAAATGATATTTTGCAGAGAATATCTTTGTGCAAAGTTTGGATTAGCCTGTCTCTGAGGGCTCTGACAACACCTGCCGTGATCCTATGGAGCTGGAAAACGAGAGCGAAATCTGAATGAGCCAGATGACATGGCTCCTCAATTTCATTTCCTCCATTCTTTTGTGACTCATCCTTTGCCAGATCCCTCTGTCCAACCACTAGAAAATTTCCTCTGTTCCTCCAAAAACCAGACTTCTCCCATGATCAACCAAATTTTCCACTTCCTCCTACTTCCATCCCACAACTTCTCTTATCTCGTTCACCAACTTTCTTGTTCATTCTGATCAGTCCCTTCCCCAATAAAACACACCAAAAAAAATTTTCAGATTCATCTAAATGAGAAACTGAGGACAGAGATAAGCTTTCCCCCACTGAGGAGCTTTGGAATGTTTAATAAGCCTTCTTAATTCCCTTATCTCTAGCTTCCTTTATGTTTAACTTGTCTCTACTTCACTGAATATGACGAAGGCTTAATATTAGAGGATAAATGGGACATTTGAAAACAAATCACCCCACAGCCAATGCTCACTTATCCATGGAACTGTAATGAGGATGAGGCAAGCAGGACTTTGTCCCAGGATGCCAAAATTCAGAGGGTGCTGATAGCGTTTTTACACCTTCAGCCAGGTTCCAGGCTATTCCCTCTTCCAACAGCCAGCAGTGCTAAAACTCCTATCTTCCCCCACAAAGATCCTCAAGTCCTGGGGTTCTCCTCTGAGGCTTCTCTTACATCTAGCCTATGGCACATTTTGTGGTGCTTGTCTTAGGTCCCAGAACTGAATATCTATGCTATTTAGTGTCTAAAAGCTACCCATCACCCCCAAACTTCACTTTTTAAATAAAAACTTCAGCCTCCCCTAAGGATAAATCTTCTAAAATCATGGGGAAAAAATGATTTTAATCTTATCTTTTTCACTTGTTCCTGTCCATGTTCTGGTGAAGTTTCTAATGGATAATGAGAAGCTCTAATGAAAAACAGCAATAGCAATCTTCCATATCCAATCCTTTAATTTTACAGATGAGGAAACTAGCATACCTGAGTTGAAGGGCTGGTTAATGATAGAGTTGGGACTAGAGCCCAGGAATCTCAGTTTGAGCAAGGAAAAGAATAAAGGCTCGAATAAATCACCAATTGCATCAGCATCTCCTAAATGTGCAGTGTTTTTATAACAATTATGTTCTGAAGTCTCTGACTCCAAAATACTGCCAGCTGGATACTAAAGAAAATATAAATGATAACACTAGCAAGTATTTATGGAGCACGTTAAGGTTTGTAAAGTGCTTTACAATATTATCTCACTTTTATTCTCATGCAACAACCCTGAGAGGTAGGTGCTATCATTATCCCCATCTTATAAATGAAGAAACCGGGGCAGCTAGGTGGCTCAGTGGATAGAGCACCAGCCCTGAAGTCAGCAGTACCTGAGTTCAAATTCGGCCTCAGACCAAACACTTCACACTTACTAGCCGTGTGACCCTGGGCAAGTCACTTAACCCCAATTGCCTAACAAAAACAAAAAAAAATAAATGAAGAAACCAAGGCAGGCAGAGGTTAAGTGACTTGCCCATGGTAACACAGCCAATAAGTGCCTGGAGCTGGATTTGACCTCAGGTCTTTCTGACTCCAGGTCCAATGAGCTATCCATTGCACTGCCTAGCTGCCTCTTAGCATTCCTTTTATGGCCTATGCACCACTCCATACAATCCATGGGTTCTCTAGGAAGCATTTCTTATGCTAAAATACAAGGTGGTATAGTCGACAGAGTGCTGGTCTTGGAGTGAGGAAAACCTGGGTTCAAATACAGCTTCAGCCATTTATTGGCTGTATAACACTGGGAAAGTCACTTAAGCTTTCTAAGCCTCAGTTTCCTTCTGTAAAAGGAGTATAAAACTACTCATGGTACCTACTTCAAAGAGTTTTTGTAAGAATCAAGTGAGAAAACATATGTAAAGTGCTTACATAGGTGAAAATCTTATAATGCTACTTAAATGTAAGTTATTATTAATGTCATTGTAATAACTTGTTGGTCATCCTTGGTATCTATCACCATTACCATCTTGAGAAATGGCCTGTGTAACTGGGAAACAAGAGAACAGATGCTTGTATGCACATCTCACATAACAACAAACCCATTTCTGTTACATGTGGGCAGAAAGTTTTCCGAGTAAGAGAAGAATTCTATCACAGGACTCCCTATGCCAGTAAGTTAGTCATGGTAGACTTGCCTTTGGCTTGTTTTCTTACCTAAGACAGTCATAACTGTCTTCATTAGCTTCATCGGTGTCCGGCGGCGGCTAATGGAGCCACTCGTGTGTGGAGACAAGACATTGGTTTTCCTCTTCACATACATGTAGATACGCAGGTACACCACCACCATGATGAAGAAGGCCACAAGGTTGGACACTGTCCAGAAAATGAGGTAGCTCCTGCTATAAATGGGAGCTAAGGAGGAGCAAGTAGAGATGGCGCATACGCAGTTCCAGCCAAGTGTGGGGACAGCCCCCATGAATATTGCAATAGCCCAAATGAGCAGGATCAGCAGCGTCACCCTCTTCTTGGTCAGATTACTATGGACTCTCATTCTCATGATGGACATGTGCCTCTCCACTGCAATGACCAGCAGATTTGTCAGAGAGGCCGTCAAGCTGGTGTCCAGGAGCCCCTGGCGCAGAAACCAACGGTTGACGGTCAATGTTTTGGAGACAGGACCAGTGTTGAACATGAGGAACACGTAGGCGATGCCAGCAAAGAAGTCTGCGGCAGCGAGGTTAGCCAGCAGGTAGTAGAAGGGGAAATGAAACTTTCTGTTCTTGACCACAGCCGCGATGACCAGAGAATTAGAAATAAAGATAAACAGGCAGAAGAAGGTCCCAAAGCAGAGAACAATCACAAGATTGGTCCCCGTCCATTCATCTGCAGTAGCGGTGTTGCTCATGTTATAGAAAAAGTCCATGCGTTTATCATAGTGGCACTCATTCATTATGGAAGAGGGCTGGAGAGCCTAGGAAGGAAACAGGGCAACATCAACAACAACAAAAAAGAATATATCAGTATAGAAAAATGAACAAAGGAACCAGTTAAAAAGCATTTAGGAAACACTTTGTGTAAAGGAGGATACAAACAGAAAAGCAAGATTGGATTGTAAGCTCCTTGAAGGCAGGAACTGTCTTTTGCCCCTTTTTGTGTCCCCAGTGCTCAGCAGAGTGCCAGGCACGACAGGTCCTTAATAAATGTTTCTTGATATTGATTAAGATAATCCCTGCTCTCAAGGAGCTCACATTCCAATAGGGACAGAAAACACATACATTTCAGCTCTATGTCAGATGGAAAGGCCTACTGGTCAATCAGACGATAAATATTTATTAAATGCCTAGTGTGTGCCAAGCACTGAGATAACAGCTGAGTCCTTAGGGGACAGGGAGGAAGATGGTAATGTATCTCCTTTAGTTATTTTCAGTAATAATTTGAGATAAGTGAGATATTACTACCACTCCTTATGGAAGACATTTAAGGGAGGGAGCCACAGATCAAGATTTCTGAACCTTGAAAACAACCATGGTGCTATGGAAAACAATGCTAATCTAAACCAATCCCAAGCATTTATTAAGTGTCTCCTCTATGCGAGGCACCATGCTAGCTGGTGCCCATCAATATAACAGAATTTTCCTCTTAACAGCTTGCCCAAGTACCTTTCTCATTTATCCACTGTATCCACTCTAATCAAAGGATAGACAGCCAATGACAGGCATGATCTTGCCTGGTCAAAGGTAAAGGAACCCAATCAATAAACATTAATTAAGTACCTACTATGTACCAAGCCCTGTGCTAAGCACAGGGATACAAGAAGAGGCAAAAGACAGTTCCTGTCCTTGAGGAGCTCCCAATCTAATGGGGGAGTCAACATGCAAACAACTGTGTCTTAGATGAATCAATGACATTTCCCTCATAGGTCCTGAGGAACCTCAGTCCCTCCACCCTAATAAAAGCTTCCCTTTCCTTCCCTACATTGGTTCTTTGTTTTAAATTTGTGTTTGTAAGTAACACTCACTTCCCCCAGAATCACAAAGCACTTATCAAGATTTATAAAGCAAAGAATTAGACCTAGAGCCATGTAAAAACCTTCTCATAGGGTCATAGACCTACACCGGAAGGTATCTCAAAGGCCAGGGACTCTAATCCCTTCATTTTACAGATTAAGAAACTGAGTCCAAAGACAGTTAAGTCACCTGCCCAAGATCACACAAGTGGTGTCAGAGTCAAGATTCAAACTCAGGTCGACTGATTCCAAATGTGGCACTCCTTTCTCTGAACCCAGTAATCCCATCTACAATATCCTTGACAATGAGTTCTCCAGGCTAAACATCTTCAGTTCTTCAACCAATCCTCATAAGCTATGGTTTCTGGTGCCTTCAGCATGCTAGTCATCCTCCTCCAGATGAGCTCAAGCTTCTTAATGTGGCATCCCAGGTATCGAGGACCATTTTGGAGAGGGTCCTTGGGCTGGTATTAATACGTATGTCCAACATACTAATCACACTACAAATGACACCTCAATAGCAACCACCACTTTAATGGAAGAGTTATGATTGATTCATTGATCTCATAGCCAACCAGAGCTGGGAATTCAACAGCAGGCACAAGACGTTCTCGCCCTCTGGGAGCTCACAAACTAACAGGGGCCTTGGCTAAGGTTCCTTCCAACTCAAATATACAATGTCATCAAACAACCCCATTCCTACCGTACCAAGCTGCCTCTAGACAGCTCTGTCAGAAACGTTTTCCTAGAGTTACACAAACTGATGCAAAGTGAAGTGAGCAGAACCAGAAGAGTATACACAGTAACAGCAACACTTTATGATGATCAGCTGCAGAATGATGCAGCTATCCTCATCAGTACGATGGCCCAAGACAGTTTCTAAGGATTCATGAGGAAAATGCTATCTATCTCCAGAGAAAACGCTTATGGGGTCTGAATGCAGATCGAGGAACTTTTTTTTACTTTATTTTTCTTGGGTTGGTTTTTTTGGTCTGTTTTCCTTCACAACATGATTAATATGGAAACACATTTTTTTAAAAAATTTTATTAATTTATTTTGATTTATCAACAATCACTTCCATACGCTTTTGAGTGTAAAATTTTTCTCCCCCCTTCCTCTGCATCACCCTCCCCAAGACGGCGCACAATCTCATATAGGCTATACATTTACATTCCTATTAAACATATTTTCACATTAGTGAAGTTGTAAGTAAAAATTAAAACCAATAGGAGGAACCATCAGAAAGAGGAAACAAAACTCAACAGAAGAAAAAAAATGATAGCGATTCAACTTCCATAGTTTTTTCTTTGGATGTAGATAGCATTTTCCATCACGAGGCCTCTGGAGATGTCTTAGATCCTTGTATTGCCGAGAAGGGTTAAGTTTATCAATATTAGTCATCGCACAACATGGCTGTTATTGTGTACAAAGTTCTCTTGGTTCTGCTCACTTCACTCAGTATCAGACCATACAAGTCTTTCCAGGTGGAACACATTTTATATGACTGCACATGTATAACCTATGGCAAATTGCTTTCTTTCTCAATGAGGGAGGGAGAGAATTTGGAACTCAAAACTTAAAAGAACAAATATTTAAAATTTTCTTACCATGTAATTGGGGAAAAATAAAATATTTAAAAAATTATTCTGAAGGAAAAATTGTTTTTACATGCAATTAGGGAGAGGGGAATAATACATTAAAAAGAGAAAGGTTTTCCTGACATGCCTAAGTTTGCATCTTCACAACTTCCACCTATTCATCAAATAAGAGTATTTATAAAGCATAGTTCCTGGCATATAGTAAGTGCTATTATATGAATGCTTATTTTCTTTCCCTTCCCTTCATGGTTCTCTCCTTTGGGTCCAAGAAGAAAAAATTAAGTCCCTCTTCCCCATGACAGCCCATCAGATCCAAGATTTTAGGTATCCTGATGCCTTACTGTGTCTTCTCAAGGCTAAAAATCCCCAGTTCCTTGAACCTTTCCTCATTTGACATAGACTCAAGGCCACAGGTCTTCCCAATTGCCATGATCTGGATGGTCTCTGATTATCAATAACCTTCCCAAATGCAATGGCCAAAATGGAACCTAATACTCCAAATGTGAAATGATCAGGTAAGGGTACAAAGAGACCATTGCCCCCCAATTCAGGGAAGCTTGCCACTCTTCACACAGTCCAAGATCGCATGATCTAAACCCCCTAGATCTTTCTCAGAATAATTACTGTTTTTTAGGCAAAGATCTACCTTGGCAATTCATGTGCCTTTGGATAGAGTGAGAGACACCAACCTTTTGTGATTTTACTAAAAAGTGCAATAAATAAACTCAGGTTACAATGACTTTGAGTAGCAATCAAAGAGAGCTAAAGATCACTGCAGATGGCAACTGCCACCATGAAATTAAAAGACCCCTGCTCCTTGGAAGGAGACCTATGGCAAATCTGGACAGCATACTAAAAAGCAGAGGCATCACCTTGCCAACAAAGATCTGTACAGTCAAAGCTTTGGTTCTTCCAATAGCAATGTATGGCTGTGAGAGTTGGATTCTAAGGAAAGACAAGCACCACAGAATCGATGCTTTCGATTTGTGGTGCTGGAGAAGACTTTTAAGAGTTCCCTGGACAGCAAGGAGATCAAATCAGTCAATACTTAAAGAAGTTAATTCAGACTATTTACTGGAAGGTCAAATACTGAAGCTTAAATACTTTGATCATATAATAAGAAGATGGGACTCATTGGAAAAGACCCTGATGTTGAGAAAGATTGAAGGCGAAAGGAAAAGAGGACAGCAGAGGATGAAATGGATAGATAATGTCAGCAAACAATGGAGGTGAACTTGCACAGACTTCAGGAGATAGTGGAAGACAGAAGGGCCTGGCATGCTACAGTCCATGAGGTCACGGAGAATTAGACACATCTGAACAACGAGCAACTTCCCAGAATTGCTAAGCTCATGCAAATAAAGTATTTTAACCTATATACGTGTCAATTATTATTATTACTCTACATACTCCAACAGAAGAAACACATTTCTAATTTTACATTTACTTTTAAACCCGAGTCTATTTTCCCAGACTAAAAATACGTCAAGGCTTCATGTATTGGCAAGGCTAAGAACTAACAAAGTCTACCCCAGAAACTGGTATGAAAAAAGCTTGTTTGTTTTCAAATGCATCTTAGCATCTAAGCTGTGGTCCTTAGAATTCGTAATTACATGATGGAATAAAACCTCAATGTTTTTCACTTCATTAATCTTCAAACCTAACTATCCCCATAAGAAACAAAAACTCAACACCTCTGAAAGCATGTGTTCCAGTAAAAATGATCAGGAAGTTTTACAGTAGTATCTGGTTACAGAGACCATAACAACAATACCAGCAATAATAATACTAATAACTGACTTTTATACAGCATGTCCCAAAAGTCTTAGGGCAGTTTTAAGCTCTTAAAGCTTTAAACCTAAGGCCTTTGGGACACCATAGATATATGTGTATATATGTATCTAAGTGACATAGCATAGAGGTGTCTATGTAGACAGTGTATCTATGTAGACATAGCTTATGTATGTATCTATAAACATAGAGATAGACATATGCACATACTCCAAGACTTTTGGGACACCATAGATATGTGTATAAAAACAGATTTGCAAAACACTTTATATACATTATCTCATTTAAGTATTATCTTTTTTTTTTTAGGCTAACATTTATCAGCTACTCAAAAACAAAGGATGCCATTTTTATTCAAACTAAAGAAACTAAAACAATTAAACTTAATTATTTAATTAAAAACTAAAATTTCCATCAAAAATACAAAGGGAGTTATAAAATACCAAAATTTTTGAGACATTAGGGCGCACCTAGGAACACCCAGGACACCTGAGTATGTATGCCTATGTTTCCACCTCTTTCCTCTGTATTGTGAGATATTACTCATCACCTTCCCCCATCCTCCTCTATAATATTTTGCAAGAGATTACACACCCTAAAAAATGTTGATCTTGGCTTTGATGTCCCTCTGCTTGGCAAGGTCAAGCATTTGCTGACTGCAGCAATTTCTGGGCTCTTTCAGCTCCTGCACTGTGGCAATTGTTTTATGATGGTTATACTTCTCCAAGAGACAGCAATAATCAAAAGTCTATGTTTTTGTATTTAACCATTTGCCATTTGTCACAGTCCACAGGTTATTTAAATAGGTCGGGTTGGAGCTATTGAAAATACAGGCTGTAACTTATCATCGTTATACTTTCTTCTAATTTGATGTTAATTTTGACCTTTGTTCTAAACAGCCAGTGATCTGACTGCACACAGACAGACGTTCTAATATAACTCCCACATGAATAACCAGTTATTTCCGGTCTGTTAAGATATACTCACTCTGTGTATGTGTGTGTGTGTGTGTGTGTGTGTGTGTGTGTGTGTGTGTGTGTGTGTGTGTGTGTGTGTGTGTGTGTGTGTGACAGAGAGAGACAGACAGAGAGACGGGGCAGGGAGCCTGAGGAAAGAGAGACTTGGGGAAAGATGGAGAGAGAGACAGAGAGAGAAAGAAAGAGGGAGAGAGAGTGGGGGAGGGAGAGGGAAAGGGAGGGAGAGAAAGAGAAATTTGGTACTATAAGGCATCATCACAAAGAAAGGAAAATGAATAAGGGAAATTCCTATGACCCAGGCTTCTACATTTTCCTTCATATTCTACTCTGCTGGATGCCAAACATGTTCATTAGAGTACTAAATAAATAATAACAATAATGACTACCTTTGTTCACCCAAAAATTATCAAGGCAAAGAGTTTCCACAGAATCAGCCATTTATGACAAATGAATGACTTTGCCCCACTATGTTGAAAACATATTTTAAGAGCTTGTGTGTGTGTGTGTGTGTGTGTGTGTATGTGTGTGTGTGTGTGTGACTTAAAAGTCAATTAAATATCTCCACTGAGAGTGGAGTGTTTGTTGAGTATTTTCAAACTTAAGCACAAATCCAAAACTTAGAACATGCCCCTAAGAGAGAGGATGTAAATGGTCACAATGACAACAGAAAGATGAAAAACAAATGATCTGATAATTATATCATCTACTACAACTATTTACATGCTAAATAATTCTCATTATAGTTAGCATTTATATAAAAATACAAATTGATTGTAAATAAGTTTAAATAAAATTATATACTTATAAATATATAAAGTTATTTTGTTTATAAAATTAAAATTTGTGTACATATTTGTTCAAATATATAAATAACTCATTATAGGTAGTATTTAACATTTATGTGAAAATATAGACAAGTTTACATATAATTATGTATTTATAAGAATATAATTTCTATACAAATAATTATAATTTATATTATATAAACATATTACATACATAAAACTCTTATTATATTTAACATTTAGCACTCACACAATTAACAGTTTATTTAAATACAAGTTTACATATAGTTATATCTTTATAAATATATAATTTATACAAATATCCATTTGGATATTTATGTAAACATTTATATAAGTATATAAATAGGTCTCATATTCAGCATTTATATAAATAAATTTATTTTGAATATACAAATTATACATCATCATATATTCACAAGTATACAAGCTATGTAGA
The DNA here is from genome assembly GCF_003287225.1 of Phascolarctos cinereus. Classification (NCBI taxonomy): domain Eukaryota; kingdom Metazoa; phylum Chordata; class Mammalia; order Diprotodontia; family Phascolarctidae; genus Phascolarctos; species Phascolarctos cinereus. Next base: position 435,704,818 of record NW_027555958.1, read on the forward strand.
TTTACATTTTGTTGATATAATTTAAATTTATGTAAACATTTCTATACAGGGCAGTTGGGTGGGATAGCGGACAGAATACTGAGCCTGAAGTCAGGAATATGAGTTCCTGAGTTCAAATCTGGTCTCAAATGCTAGCTATATGACCCTGGGCAAGTCACTTCACCCTGACTGCCTCAGTTTCTTCATCTGTAAGATGAGCTGGAGAATGAAATGGCAAACCACTCCAGTACCTCCACCAAGAAAACCTCAAATGCGGTCATGAAGAATCAGACATGACTGAACAACAGTAACAAAATAAAACTTTATTTAAAAACATTTCTATACATACACAAATAACTTATAGCTAGTATTTAGCATTTATATAACTAGATAAATTTATTTTAAATATGTCCTATGAGTATATATTCACAAATACAAAAGATATATAAATATGCTTTCCACATCATTTAAACTTATATTTCTATAAATATATAAATAACTCATTATGACTAGCATATAGCACCCACCCTCACAGGGGTTGTTTGTGAACATTAGGATTATAAAGCAATTGGCCAATCATAAAGCACTGTATAAATGCTAGTTATTATTATCATTAAACCGTGGAGCTTTGTGGGTTGACTTCTTTTTGGAAACTTAATTCTATTTAATTTCTAAATATTTTGTATGTTTCTGTATAATATTAAAAATCACAAAAAAAATACCTTTAATAAAATACTTTTTAAAAAATTTTTTTAGGGAGCAGCTAGATAGTGCAGTGGATAGAGCACCAGCCCTGGATTCAGGAGGACCTGAGTTCAAATCCGACCTCAGACACATAACACATACTAGCCGTATGACCCTGGGTAAGTCCCTTAACCCCACTGCCTAGCCAAAAGAAAAAACAAAAAAAAATTTTTTTATTATAAACTGGTCACACAAGCTCAGATTTAGGGGTAGGTTAGAGTCAATAAAAGTAGGCAAATGTGAATCCTGCCAATTGCTAAACTTTTTTTTAAAAAAGATACTGAAAGACTTGGAAGGCTTGACCAGATCCTGTGTCACCTAAGGCTGCTAAAGACGCAGGGTGTTACCAGAATGTCAGAGTTGGGCAATTAAAGACTTCATAAAATGATGGTTTAGAAAGTCTATATATGGCGCCCAAATGAAAGCTGCGTGAGCAAAGCCTTCATTTAGACTCTCCCAGAACATGGTTCTCTGAGAAAATACCAGACTAGCCTGTAATGTGGAAACAATTATGAAAATGAGGCCTTTGCAAACCACTTCAGTGACTTTTATATCCAGCTATATCCTGCAAGACAACATGCTCTCCTGCTCTTGACTGGCTTACAGGCACTCTGTTCTCTTCCGCCCAATAGAAAGGTTGATGTATCTTTGCAAGAAAATTTCTATTTAATTCACCAAACTCTCAATAATGGCTACAAATGCCGACTCTGAGCAGGACCACGTCTGCCCTCTAGCTTATTATCTGATTGGCTACCAAGAAGAAATGAAAAATACAAACATACAGCAATATTTGAGCCTAACCAACAAGAAGTAAAGTGACAGAAGACAACCTCAGCACACATTTCCCAAACCAATTGATCTCATTTCTCTTCTCCCCAAATATATCTGTTTGGAAACACATCTCTACGACGAAAGGACTCTCGCTATCACTGGAATGAGAGGACTGGAGGCTTCTGAGCCTGTTAACATGATGGCCAACTGAGCATTTAGACCTGTGTCAACTTTGTACATTCCCAATCTTCTACCTGGGTGGTAGGCCAGCCGGATGACTTAGTATTATAATCTCCCACAAATTAAGTCTAAGTTTGAAAAGGTCCAGAATTGTTTGGACCACAGGCTACATAAAATGCAAGATGGATGCATAGGAGAAGTCAATTAACCAACAAGTATTTATTAAGGGACTACTATGTATCAGGCATTGCTCTAATCAGCCTCTCACACCTCTGCTTTGAGAGAAATGATTATTAATAACCAATGATTTGGGGGAGATTCAGAGTCGTGCCCTTTTTCTGAAGTCCTGATTTCAAAAGCTGTCTTTTGAAGGACATTACTGACAATGAGATTGGACTAGCTTTCTTGTTCAGATCCCACCCAGGTGGAGAAGCCCTTGTGCTCTACTCACATCTGGGTGGGGATAAATTCTTTGAATAGGTTGCCTATGGCTAAGGATAACTTAGAATTAAATGACATAATTAAAGTTCATTTGAATAGGTCCATCCCCTCATTGTAATATTCATTATCTCATTAACAATTAACTAGAGTTGATTGCTACCCTCAGGATCACCCCTCTTCCCATGGGCATATAAGCCATGAGCTTGCCACCATGACTGTTGCTTGCCTAAGAGAGAGGCGGCCAAAAGACCATCCTTTTATTAATAAAAATGGTGGCATTATTAATAAAATGATTAAATCACCCAAAAATAATGTCTCTCGAACCTTTTTAAAGGCCACAGCTTTTGACTTTCTGGACCTTGCTCCTCTTCCTCAGCTGATGCATCACCCTAGAACTTTCCTTGTCCTGCTTCATCTAGCCTCCAGTGTGGCCTTCTCACTCTTGAACATCACTGTGCCATGCTAGCCCTCTCCTTTTGCTGCCTGGTTCCTTCTGAGGTCACTATTTGGGGGAGGGGGGGTAGGACCAGTCCAGCCAACTTTCATTCCTCTCCTTTCTCTGCTTCTGATTTTCTGGATTTCCATTCCCCTCCCCCTCTTCAGCATCTTCCCCTGTTAGAATGTAAACTTAGCACAATGCTTGGCACATAGTAAACTCTTAATTGCTGCTTGTTTCCTTGTCCTGCCCTCAAGGAAACAGTGGCAAGACAGATTCGCGAAGCAAGGGATCCAGGAAGATATCGCAGTGATGCCTCTCCCCTTCCAAAGCCAACTGAGGCATCACTGCAATATCTTCCTGGATCCCTTTACTGTGCACCAGGCACTCTGCCAAGCACTAGGGATACAAACAGAAGCAAAAAAGAAATATAATCCCTGCCCTCAAAGCACTTGCATTCTAACAGGGGAAGATAATACACAAAAAGGAGCTGAAAAGAGAGGAGAGAAGGGAAAAGAAGCCAAGAAAAAAAAAAGGATAAGAAGGAGGAGAGGAAAGAAGAGTAAGAAGGAGGGAATGGAGGAAGAGGGATGGAGGGAAGGGGAGAGGAAGAAAGGGAGAGAGAAAAGAGGAGGGGGAAGGTAAAAAAAGAAGGGAAGGAGGATAGGAAAGGAAAGGAGAGTAAGAGGGAAAGAAGGGTATCAAAGGAGGAATGAAGAAAGAGGAATAGAGGAAAGAGGAAAGGAGAAGAGAGAAAGGGGAGGGTGAAAAAGGGAGAAGAGACAAAGGGAGAATATGAGGGTCAGAAGGAGGGAAGGGGAAAGGAAAGAAGAAGGTGAGGGGAAGGAAAAGGAGGAAAGAGAGGAGAGTAAGGGAGAGGAGAAGGAAAATGCATGTAAGAAGATGGGAGGGAAAAAAAGGAATCAGCAAAGGAGAATGGGACCAAATGCTTTACATCTCTATTTTCCTTTCCATAGATCAGGAGTCAACAAGACTTTGCTCTCTACTAGATTTTTTTTTTTTAAGCAGAGAGGGATTTACTTTTTCATCCAGGGAATCTAAACTTCCTGTGACACTGAGTCAGCTGATGGCATGGTGGATAGAGCACTGGCCCTCAGCTCAGGAATATCTGAGTACAAATCCAACCTCATATACTTTCTAGCTATGTAACCTTGGGTAAATCAGTTAGCTTCTATTTGCCTCAGTTTCCTCACCTGTAAGATGGGGATAATAATGGGACCTACTTCCCAGGGTTGTTGTGAGAATGTAATGAGATCACATTTGTAAATCTCTTAGTGCAGTGCCTGGCACAGAGTAGGCATTATATAAATATTAATCATTATTGTTATTGTTGTTATTATTAATACTACTACATTCCAAGGACTGGAATAAGAAAGGTAGATTGCCTTTTAAGTCTTTCCCTGACTCCTCTTCCCTGTTTCCACTTCCCTGACTCCAAACAAAAAGGCGGGTTTGTGTGTCATGGAGACAAGGAAGTGAGGGGGAGACCTTTGCTAGACTAAGCTAATGAAAAGGAGAAGAAGGAAGGGAAAAAGAAAGATGAATGGGTCAGGGAAAAAGGAAATCCATATCTACATTAGAGCTGGAAGGAGGCTTTGAAGTCCTTGAGTTCAATCCCCTTCTTCTCTTAGAAATGAGCCAAAGGGACCCAAAAGGTCATGTGACTTGTCCATAGCAAGCGAGAGGCAAAGATGGGTTGTGAACTCAGGTCCTCTGCATTTAGGTCGCTGTAGCATCATGTTGCCTCTTGGAAAAGAGAGAGGACAAGCAAAAAGAAAATGGAGAACAGACGAGAGAAGTGAAAGCAAAGCAGAAGACCAATAGGAGAGAAGAAAGGCTAAATGAACTGGTCTAGCTCTGTAGACAGACAGAGTATCCTAGAAGTCTGATTGCATTACTAGTGAAGTTTTAAGTTTTCAAGAACAGAAAAACCTCGTTAAGACTTTTGGGACATCTTGTATTTTGGACCAATCCTTTGAATTTCTATAGGGGACTCCTGATGAGGAAACCAATGCAGACCAGTGCCTGTTCTGCCAGCCAGTCCAGATGAATTGGGAAATGTTCCACAAAATAAACAAACATACAACAAAACATAGATAATATTAACCTGTGGTTTTCAAAGACCTACAGGGCCTACCGGGATCCATTTCTATTTGAGTTTGACAACAGTGCTCTAGGGCATTGAGATAGTAAGTGACCAGCCTAGGGTCACAAAACCAGCATGCAAGAAAGGCGGGACTTAGATGCAGGTCTGAACTCCGAGCCCAGGTCACTCACCACTACCCCAAGCTGACTTTCAGACATGTAACCATGAACCACAACAGCTGATTTCTGAGTCCAGGGATATGATCTGACACAAGGGTCTTAGCATGAGCAATGACCTCTTGAGATTTACTATCTTGAGGAGTATTTCCTTCTGTGTGGTCCAACCACAGTTTTAGGAAAGGTTATCTTTAGAGGACAACTCACAACATTCCCTTCCTCAGAGAACTCATGACCAAAGCTGCCTCTCTATAAGAATAATAGACAAAAGATTTGGGGGAGGAGGGAAGGAAGGGGTTATTAACCATACTAAGCATTTTTAAACTCTAAGATCAATTCATTAATCATGCACACACACACATACACACACACACACACACACACACACACACACACACATACAAATTTCAAAAAGGATCCTAAATTTCAATCTTTGCTGGTAGCTAAGCGAACAAAAATGGAGCTGTGGTTTAATTGAAATGGGTGTTATAACATTAAAATGCTAAATAAATTTTCTTTCATTATAGGTAAATGGGATGATAGGACCATTGATTTAGAGCTGGAAGGGACTTTGGTACAACCTTCTTATTTAACAGATGAAGAAACTGAGGCACAGAAAAGTTAAGTAAATTATCAGAGGTTATCCACGTGGTAAATGACAAGATGGAAGGTGTACCCAGATTCTTCGACTTTGTCTAAAACCAGGGCTCTTTCCATACTGCCTTCTAAATTTGACAGACTACTCAAAATCTCTATTGATTTTGTATAAAGCTAACATTTATGAGGGGACAGAAGTGTTGTTTATCATTCCCAGTACAGTAAAAAGCAAATTAATTTATGATTCCTAAGAAACAAGAGTCTTTCTTAAAAAGTTAGCAGACCAGATGGTTGAGGGTCAGTCTTACATGTATCCTATAATCAATACATTTAGGATGCTAAAAGGATCCTATAATCCTATAACCCTAACCCTAGCTTGCTCTTCTGTTCACTGTAGGCTAACAAAACCTTCCTGGTAGGCTTTGGTCCCATTAGAGAGGACATGGACTTGTCAATGAAAGACAGCAAAATGGTGTGATGGTGAGTACAAAAAAGGAGGAAAACCAAAAGGCTAGTAGAATCTCAAAATTGGATCCCATGTTGTGTCCCGCAGCAGATCTTTGATCTCATTTGTGCAGAGATGCCCTCCGCCAGGACAGAAGACAACCCTTCCTCGCTTTCTCACTCTGAATGATTCTTACCCAAGTCTTTCCATAAATCCTCCATAGACGATCCACCCAACATATTGGGGGCCTTATGGATAGCAGTGCAGGCCTCCAGCTGGCCATCTGTGATTGTCCCTCACCTTGGCTACACGACCAATCCGACTTCTTTTCCACTCTCACATGTTCCCTTTCACGTCTCTCACACTATTTCTCATGGAAAGGATGTTGGTGATATGCAACTTACACCCACTCACTGCTCTTTGAATCACCCATGATAAACAATCCAAATCTGGCTGAACTTTAAAAAACAAAATCTCTCGAAGAGTCTTAATATAAAAAGGAAGTGTAAACATTTCCTTCATCTTTCACTAATAGAACAGAAGCCTTTACCGGTTAAACATGTCTGTTAAAGAGAGCCAGATGCGACTTTTTGTAGCTGCCACACTGCTTCTTTGAGGGTTTAACAGTTGATGAGTTCTTCAGCCACCTTCAACAAAAGTCATATCACAAACATAGGTTACCCATGTAAAATGTATTTTTCCAACAAGACTGGGAAGATGTGCAGAAGATAACAGTATACATGCCACTGCTTAAATCCCAACAAATGTTTAATAAACAATTATAAGCATATGCATTGTCCCCTATGTTACTGAGTTTACTAAAGAATGTCTTTAGCCACATTTTATTTTTGGTCCCAAAATGTGATTTCTTTCATGCTGCCCCTCCCTCCCATCAGTATGGAAAATCCTACCTCTGATGAAGACTAGAAAATCCATAACTTCGAATTTTTCATAGTTGTCCAGAGCACCGAGGAGTCAAATAATTTGTCTGTGATCAATGTTTCAGACAGAAGAACTGAACACTATTCTTCCTGATACTAAGGCCAGGTCTCTATCCATTGCCCCACACTGCCTCTCTCTAACCATACTATGAAACTAGAAAACAAAGAGAAAATAGGTGATAAAAGGCTACTAAACCTTCTGCCAATTTTCTAGTTAATTTTGCCCAGATGTAGCAAGGGTGCCTTTTTACATGCACATGCCCTCCCCTGCCTCCAGTAAAAAAGGGGAAATAAGCATATAAATCATGTTTCCTTTATTGCTTATGAGACTGTAACATCCCCTGTTTCCTTGGTGGTGAATGAATGGTACTCTTCATTCTTTGACTTCCATCAGAGGAAAGACACACCAACATGTTTAAAATTGGATGTCACTTCCACACGACACAGGCAGACTGTGGGTCGTATTTCTGCAGTACTGTCTACCAAGTAACCTTTAGACATCTGTCGTGTAACTGTGCCTCTGGGCTTTTATTGAGCTCTGAAAAAGTCTTTCCACTGAATTCCAAGGAATGACTAAGGTAGTGTGTGAGCTCAGGGAGAAGACATGCTCCCCTCCTTGACCAGTTAAACTTTGTCTATCTAAAAGAACATTCTGTTTGAACTAAACATTATGGTTTTTATTCATTCCCAAAGATCCCCATCCCCCTCTCCTTAAGAAAAAAGAAAAGAAAGAAAAAGAAATCATTTATTTCCATGAAAGATTCATAACTGGCCAAAAGTGTTTGGTTTTTTGTTGTTATTTGCTTTTTAATTCATTCAGTTTTCCTTAATACTTATGTACTCACATAATGCTTTAAGGTTTAAAAAATACTTTTTTGTACATTATCTCATGTATACTCACAGCAACTCTGTGACATAGGTAAAGGCATTCTTATCCCCTTTTTACAGATGAGGGGACTGAGGCTTGTTGAGGTTCAAAGATCTGCCTGTTATCACGAAGGGAAGAAGCCTGAGAGGTGGGATTCAAACCCATAGCCTCCTAGTTCAAGACACAGGAAACCATACACTATACCGCCCAACCTCTCGGAACTCTTCTTTTGGCACGGAAGTGACCATGGGTTATTTGAGGGTAAGCCAGAGAAGAAACAGCTTCCATGGGGCCTGACAAGCCTGGAAAGACAATGAACATGGGCCCAGGCATGGACTCTTCACTGGCTAAGGCGACCACTCCATTGGTTAATGAGAAAAATAGTCCCCATTTATCTAATGCTTTACATGTATTATTTCATTTGACCCTCCCAACAAGTGTCTGAGGCTCAGAGGTTAAGTGAGTTCTCAATAGTCACATTCCACTTTGGGGCAAAGCTCTGAGCTCAGACTCTTGGCCCAGTACTCTACCTACTACACCAAGCTGCCTCTCATAGAAAGGGGTTACACATATGTATTGATTCAAGGTTTACAAAGCGCTTCATATGCAAGGCAGTGGTCAGTGAAACTACTACGTGTCTGGCACTGTGCTAAGCACTGGGGATAGAGAGAAATGCAAAAGACAGATCTCAAGACAACATACGAACAATTATGTACAAACAAGATAGAGATAAGGTAAATGGGAATACTTCTGAAAGGGACACCAAGATTAAGGAGGGAAGACTTCATCTAGAAGGTGGGATTTTAGCTGAGACTTGAAGGAAGCCTGGAGTGAGAGATGAGGAGAGGACTATTTCAGGCACAGGGGACAGCTGGAGAATGCGTTCAGATCTGGGCTCAGAGACCATGTAGGCTGACCCCCTCATCTCAACAATGAAAAAAAAAAACTGAGACCCAAGGGAGTTAAGTGACTTGCTTGTGGTCATAAGGGTAGTAAATATCAAGAGGTAGGATATGAACCCAAGAACTTTGACTACTGAGCCAGTCCTCTTTCTACTGAACTACAACACTGTCTCCATTAGATCCTCATTGGCTCGTCAAATGAGATAGTCATGGCAACTTGGGAAGACTACCAACTGAGTCATGAAGTAGGTCATGATTTGAGTCTATGATGAGACCTCAGGCTGATAAACCAGGGACTGCTGGAGTACTTCATTTCCCTAATCTCTAGGAATTCAAACTAATTCAACAAGTATTCATTACATCTACTATCCTACCATGGAAGACTGAGAACCCTTGGGATTGGACCTCCAGAAATCACGTCTGCAGAGTCATTTCACTCTGTTTTGGAGCACAACTCTGGGTTTAAGTTGTCTTAATTGAGGAGGAGTAAGTATAAACTCTCCTTGCCCACTATATCTAACCAGTCTTATATATCAGATTTAGCACTTAGTACAGTACATGGAATACAGTAGGCATCTAACAAATATTTATGGACTGACAGCTCATGCTTCACATTCCAGCCAGTGATCTACCCAGGCCATCTTGCCATCTGCCCAGTCGTTGCATAGCATGACCCATCACAATAACAGCTAACAGGAAGGCACTCTAAGGCATGCAAAGCACTTTATAATTATGTACTAATATATATTATATATAATTATGTATATATAATAATAATTTATATTAACCCACCACCACCCTTTTCTACCTCTTGCTCTGGGCCCAGCAAACAAATCAATTGACTTCCCTATAGAGCAACCATTTCTGTTGAAATAGGAGTTCTTAACCTGGAGTCCATGAACTTTAAAAAAAAATTTTTTTTTGGTATTTCTCAATATAATTTCTTTCCTTTGTGGTGCTATGTATTTTATTTTATGCATTTCTTTTTTTTTTAAAGACTGATTTCTCTATCTCACCCCGTGGTCACTGACAGACACATTCTACTACTAATCTGCACAGAAGCCTTGACCTGCTCTATGTCTCACCCAGGCAGGGTCACCCCTCCTTTCACAGTCTATTGGCCCTCCCAATCCCAGAGATTTGCCATATGGGTGCTAGACTTGGTGCAGATAACCTATCACCTTTAGCTCTACTAAAGCACAGAATTCCCAAGCTCAAGCAATCTACGATCAGCCTCAGCCCTCCCAAACTGCAGGCTTGCACCATCATGTCCAACTTTATCACATGTTATTCTGAGAAAGGGTCCATCAGACTGACAAAGGAGTCCAGGATATACAAAAAGGCAAAGAACCACTGCTCTGGACCAAAAATCTCTCCCTTGGCAGCCACTCCACTAGATGGGTTGTCTTCCTCAAAACAATGGAAGCTCCTTGAGGGCAGGGACTATCTTCCATTTGTATCTCCAACCCTTAGCACAATGCCTGGCACCTAGTAAATGCTACAAGTTTTAGCATTCATTCACTCATACAGGAAGGTACCTTACTCAGGCTGGTTCTGATTCTGGGAGAAGTGATGGGTTTATCAGCACATTCTACTCCACACATCCTCCCCTTCCCAGTTTTGAGAAAGAGATTTTTTTTTCTCTCCACATAATTTTTTCTGAAAACAATTTCCCCCATGGCAAGCTGCCATTATTAACAGCCACAGGTAAATAGTGATTGGAAGTGATTCTTTTGTGGTTTGTCGCTTTTTAAAAAAGAAAACAGACCACACCACAGTTGAGTTTAGTGTTCCTGTGGGTTCCAGTCAATGCTGAAAATAATGGTCTTGTCTTCTGGAGAGGAAAATTGCTCTCCAAAATGCCCCACCTGTGGTGGGAAGCAACTACTCTGATCAACCCTTGAGGCTGGGAAGGGCACAGCTCACTGCTCCTTTGGAGACTAACAGCCTGCTGCAGAGGTAGGCAGTGGGGTATGATCGAAAGAAGACTGACCTGGGAGCCAGGAAACCAGAAATACAGTCCCAAAAGGTCTCCTCACTTCCCTAAGCCTAAGTTTCCTTACCTGCAAAATAAGGTGGTTGTACTAGATGATCTCTAAGGTCCCTTAGAGCTCAACATCAATGACCTTATCATCGGTTCCTACCTATATAAAGAACTCCAAGAGGCAGGCATCATAATTTAGCGGGTAGAGTGCTGGGCTTGAAATTAAGAAGACTGGCTCAGATCCTGTCATTTCTCACTATAATGGGTGTAAAATCACAGGTGAGTCACCTAAACCTGAGTTTCAGTTGTCTTAGTTTCCTGACCTGCCAAATGGGGGTTGAACAAGATGGTCTGTAGGGATGCTTTCAGCTCTAAATCTGAGTATAAGATCCATGTGACCATGGGCACTTACCTCAATCCCTTTGAGCCTTGGTTTCACCATCACAGAACAGATAATAATGCCTCTAGTACCTAGCCAGAGAGGCATAATGGATAAAAGAAAATGCCTTTTGGTAGCAGAAAGACCTCTATTACCTCTGATAGATAATGTCCCCATGGCAATGGAAAGTCTCTTAATGATTAAAGACAATTAAGGTAATTGTCAAAGACAATAAGTTATATTTGGGTTGTTGGGGGGACTAGGGGGACTTCTCTACCCTGATGAAGTCACAGGTCTGGACCACTCACCACTCCCTACCCTCCCAAGGCTATTAGGAGGCCCCAGAGATTAGCATATGCTGCAAGAAACAACACACTTAGAAAGCTATATAAATGTCATTTATCATTAAAGCATAAGTGAGAGACATTTCCCAAGATAAGAAGAAAGGTAATCAATTACCAGGTGACCTGATAAAATTAGCATCCCAGCAACACTGAATGCAGACTCAAGTCAGTAAAGTAGAAAGATTCTAACTTTGAAAGAAACAAGCTCCTTACTCCTTGGGCATCCACGGAGGAGAACTCAGCCCAAACGGTAGAATTTACAGGGAGACAGATTTCACTGGGAAACAGGGATGAATTTCTGAACATTTATTGGCATGCAGAAGGATAATGGACTGCCTTGGTAATTAGTAAGTGACCTATCCCTAGAAGTGGTCAAGCAGAGGCTAGAAGTTGGACAAGGGATCCATGAACTGGGCATGAGTTTAAATTAGATGCTATTAAAGTCCATTCCAGCTGTCAGTATTCTATACTGGCCTTCAGATTTCCAGAATGGCCTACAGCCTAGGAAAGACGGTTCCATCAGAAAAAAAGAAGTCATAATTAAAGTAAGACATTTGCGCAAAGATGAGCTACCAGCATCGTGACTTTATGTTCTAGATTTTCTTGGAGGGGCAGGGGAAAAGGGAGAAGAAGGAGGAGGGAGAAGACATAGGGAGGAGGAAGAGGAGGAGGAAGAGAAGAATTTTTATTTTTACAAAATTTTATAAAAGTAATATCTTTTGTATACCATTTGCCTGGGCTTTAGGGTTAAAAAATATATTCACTATACCTATCAGGCCATATTTTCTCCCCCAACCCTCAACCAAGTGAGTTGTCTAGTCAAGAACCCTGTGCTCAGCCCTGGGGAGACAAAACTGAAGTACAATAAGTGTATTCAACAAGCTTACAATGTCTAAAAGGGAAAATAAGGGACATATACAAATCAGTATGATAAAGATTAGACAAAGGGAAAAGCTAAATAAATTAGAGCAGAGAGCTCACATCCAGGTGGAGAGAAAAGAGGAAAAGCTTTAGGTAGAAGTCTGCACCTGGGACCTTAAACAAAGGGGGTAGTCATTGTTAGAAGTGATGAATTTCTAAGAACAGGGAAAGAGGATGAGACAGGGGTAAGCAATATCAAAGTTAAAAAAAAATCCACATTTTTTTAAGGACAAGTTTCCCTAAGCAGCTACGAGAAAGAAGCCCATCCTAAGCCTAAAATTTCATTGCACCATAGATTTAGGACTGGAAAGGGATCTTTGTGATTCTTTAGTCATGGGAAAAGATGAGCAAAAACACAGAGGTGAAAGAGGTTTGGCCAATATTAGGGAATGCTGATCAAATCCAGTTTGGACAGCACATTGAATGGGTGAAGGGGAATTGTACGAGAAGACGAGAGAGAGGTAAGATTATGGAAAGGCCAGATGGTAGAGGGCCTCAAGTGTCAGGTTAAAGAGCTCATACTTTATTCAGCAGGCACTGGGGAGTCACTGAAGGTTTCTGAGTGGGGGAGTAAGATAATCAGAGTGGTGCATTAGGAAGACTTAAGGCACAACTGTGTAGTAATAAGACAGACTCTATCATCAGGATGAAGAAAGGGTTCGAGTGGGGTGACACAGTAGGCATGCCAACCAGGTAGAAGGCTGTTAGAATTATTCCAGGAAGAGTATGAATTTAGATAGCTTCACAGTTGGAAGGGCTCTTAGAGGTCATCAAAACAATCTAACCTGCTCATTCAGCAGTAGAAGAAACTAAGGCTCAGGGTGGGTATGGTATTGTTCTGGGGCACAAAAAAAAAATCAACTTTTCAAGCAATAAGGTAGGAGAAACCCAGTTAGACAACAGCTGTCCTGAAAATATATTTGGGGATTTTAATGAGCTGGAAGCTCAGTGAATTAACACTATGATGGGCAGTCATGAAATATCTAATTTGATCTTAGGCTCCATTAAGAGAGGCATAGCTTCCAAGAAGAGGGAGGCTCTACTCTTCATGCTGGTCAGTCCACATCTAGAATATTGAGTTCAGGTCTTGGTGCCACAGTGTGAACATTAATTAGCTGTAGAGTGTCCAGAGGAAGGAAACCATGCTGGTGAACTGAAAGAGGGTAAACTGAAGGAAATGGGAGTGGTTAGTCTGGAGAACAGAAAACTCAGTCTTCTTTAAGTATCTGAAGGACTGGCATGTGGAAGAATGGCAAAATATGTGCTGTTCGGTGGCAGTAGGGAGAACCAGCAGTGATGGGGGGTACGTTTCAAAGGTTTAGACCTGTCCAAAAGTGGAATGAGCTACCTCCAGTTTCACTTCCTTTGAGGTCTTCAAGCAGAGACCAGACAGCCACTTGCTGGGTTTGACTAGGGATGCCTTCATGTATCAGTTGTACTGCACGGCCAGTTGGGTCCCTTCCAGTTACTCTATTCGGAATCTGTGATCCTGTCAACTGACTTGCCCCAGGTCAGAAAGGTAGTAAGCATTGGAGACCAGAGAGTTAAGTGGTGGAAGGAGGAGGAGAAGGCTAAAGATAGATAAAAGAGATGGGGAGGGCAGACATCTACAGGACTTGGTCATTCACTGGGCATGGGTTTTATAAGAGAGGGAAGAGTCATAAATGCCTGAATGATAGGATTTGGTGAACTAATCAATCAATAAGCAGTTGATAAGCACCTAATTTGTGCTCCAGCTGCATTTTTAAATGATACAATATTTGCTTGCTATAAAGGTACTTGCATGACTGTACGTGGAAGTGTGGGGGACAGGAGTCAGGAGTGTGAAACCAAAGGTGGAACTTGAAGCCTAGTACCATTGAAAGAAACAAAAAGTCAGAAGGCAGGCTGTATTTGGGAGGGAAACATGCCCCTGTTCATGTGTGTCAGCACGTGCTTGGCCTCCTCAAGTCCAGACAACACCAGAAACAAGAGGGTCACAAGTTTGGTAGAGACTCTGTCTCTGTCTCTATCTCTCTCCAGGCATTCCTCCCTCCTAGATGAAGCCAGCTACCTGAAAGCAGCATGGCAGAGTAGAAAGAATGCCAGGTTTGGGATGGGAGAACCTGAATACAAATCTTACCTCCTCTAATTCTTATTACCAGTCATGACCTCGAGGACTCTGTGCCTCCATTTCCACAATTGTAAAATGAGACATTTGTAGTAGATGACCTCTTAATTTATGACATCTCTGGTTAGAAAACCATGGACCCATCATCAGAAACAGGGAAGTTGGGAGGAAAAGAAAAATGCTTGACACAGGGAGATGATGAGAACACAACTTTTTTTTTTTCATGTTGAGTTTTGACTTTTTACACGTCGAGACCAGTGGTACCTCCAGGTGGAGATTGCTTAAGAGCTACATACCAAGTAAAATTAGAACAGAAAAGTCCTCACCAGTTCATGCAACAACAAAACACCCTCTGGTATTTAAAGTTAAAATTATAGTCCACCACGATTATATCTTATCCAGAACACTTTTTTTAAAGCTATGGCTTAAAGTAATACCTTAACATTCGTGTCTCTTGTAGCGTATAGAATCACAGAATTTCAGAGGTAAAAGGGTCATCTAGACCAACCCACACCCAAATCGTGAATCCTGTTCAAAATGTACTCATTCAGCGGTCTTCCCACCTGTACTTAAACACATCTAGCAGCAGGAAACTCACTCTCCCCTGAAGCGACCCATTCCATTTTTGGAGAGCTCAAAATGTTTTCCTTATGCTGAGCCTAAATCTGCCTCGTTGCAGCCAACCTCTGCCTTTTGGAGTCAAACAGCAAATAAATCCCTCTTCCCCATGACAACCCTTGGAGACAGCATGGCATAGCAGAAAGAATGCTGGATGCAGAGTCAGAAGACTCTGTGCCTCAGTTTCCTCATTTGTAAAAATTTGAGGCGGGGCTAGCTAGCCTCTAAAGTCCCTTCCAGGTCTAAATCAATGACCCCTCAAACACTGAAGATTACAATGATCCCACCTCACTGTCAAGTCTTCTGTTCTACAGCTGAGAAACATTCCCAATCCCTTCATTCAATGATCCTTGTGAGACATGGTCTTGAATCCTTTGACCACACTAGTTATTCACCTCAGGACACTCCAGTTTGCAAAAGGCTTGACCTTTCACATGGTACATGCATATAAAACTATAGGAATCATGGATTTTGAGCTGGAAGAGACCAGAAAAGCTGTCCAATCCAACTCCCTCATTTTACAGATGAAGAAACCAAGACCCAAAGAGTTTAAATGACTTAGCCAGGATTTGCATCCTGGTCTTCTGGCCCCAAATCCAGGGTTCTTTCCACTGGACCATGCATTATTTCATTTGATCCCCACAATCATCTTAAAGGGCAGGCAGCATTATGCCTATTTTACAAAAGAAACCTGAAGCTGGGGAAGAAGGGGGCGGGATTGAGTCACTGGCTGAGGGTCACCCAGTTAAAGTCATAGGATCATAGCTGGAGGGCAGTAAGAGATTAAGGGCCAATGTATTCTAACCCCTTCATTACACAGCTAAGGAAACTCAGTTTCCAGAGAGTTAATTGAGACTGGAAACTCCTTAAAAAACAGGGACTCTTTTGTTTTGGTTTGGTTTGGGGGGTTTAGGGGAGGGGGTGCCTCTTTTTATATCCTCAGCATTTAGCATAGTTCCTGGTACCCAGTAGGCACTTAACAAAAGCTAATTGACAAATTTACCAAAGTATCAAAGCTACTTTCTCCAAAACAATCTCTGGAGGAACTAATAATACCGGCATCTCAAACTATACTTGGGAGATTAGGAAACTCACACCCAGGTTATGTGACCTATCCAGGACAACACTGCTAGTGTCTGAATCGGGACTCTCTTCAGTAACAATTCTATTAAGCTGTATCCAAAAGTGGACAAATAAAACTCTACCCAACCATAAATAAATTAGTTACTGGTCAAATGGAATTTGGCTTCCCCAAAGTTTGGGACAGATTCAGATAAAAAAAAAATCATCCTGTGCCTTACTCCTTAACAACTGAACCAGTAGACAAGAGTCTAAAACTCTTTCTCCCTGACAACTGAACTGATAGGATAAGTTTCTGTAAACCATTCCAAGGCTTCAATTCCAAAGGACCCAAGGGAAAATGAAGCTGGTTTAGTGGAAACCTAGGATTCTCCTTGCTAATTCTATTGGTTTAGATATTCATGGGATTTGTGTCAGAATACAAATGACTAATTTCCTGTGTACTGAGTTATCAGTAGGGACATAAAGCGGTAAGTCTTCTCATGCCAAATCACATTGTACCGCAAGGCTGGGAGTGGAGACCACACAGTTGTTTAGAATTAGGTTTACACAATCAATAGATAGAACTTGGCTGTTCCAGTCTTCTCAAATTCAGATGAAATTCACAGGATCTCAAACAGGAATTGAGAACTCAACTAATCCAGAGTTTTTAACCTTCTTTGGGATCATGGACCCCTTTGGCAGTCTGACAAAGTCTATGGACCCCTTCTCAGAATAAAGTTTTTAAATGCATAAAATAAGATACATAGAGTTACAAAGGAAACCAAAGTAAAAATAAAAATGTAATTTTTTTAACCAGTGTATTTACTAGTATTTACATTTACAGTGAATGTATTCACGCATTCACAGACCCCTTGAAATGTATCTGTGTTGCTGTTCAGTCACGCCCAACTCTTTGGGACCCCACTGCCGGTTTTCTTGGCAAAAATATAGGAGTGGTTTGCCATTTCCTTCACCAGCTCATTTTACAGATGAGGAAACTGAGACAGAGGTAAGTGACATGCCCAGGGTCACACAGCTAGGGCGTGTCTGAGGCCAGATCTGAACTGAGGGAAATGAGTTTTCCTGACTCCAGGCCTGGCACTCTATCCACTGTGTCACCTACCATGCCCAATGAGGCCTATAGACCTCATGTTAAGAAGCCTTGATCTAGTCCAATTATTTCATTTTATCAATAAAGAAACACATTTAATTAATCAATTAACAAGCATTTATTAAGCACCTAAGGGCTAAACACTAGAAAAGACAGACAATCCCTGTCTTCAAGGGGGTTTACTTCCAACTGAGCGGGAAGCAAGGAGAACAGATAGAAAAAGGCAAGCTAGAAGGATCGAGACTGGACCTCTCATTTCCTGGGTATTGGGAACTCCGTCGAAGGAGACTTGGAATCAGTCACTGCCAGCCTAGGAAGAGCAAGCAATGACTAAGTGGATCTGTGGTATCACTGGCCTAGAGAAGAACCAGGAAGGAAACTCATTCTTTCAATTCAAGGTAGCCCCTTCCTTTCAATTTAGAATCTTAGCAAGTTGCCTAAGGCACAGAAAGGTTAAGAGACTTGCCTAGGGTCACCTAGCCAACAGGTGTCAGAGGGAAGACAGGTCCTCCAGGCTTTGAGGCTGCCTATTTCCCTATTCACAGTGATTCCACACTACCTCAGGAAAAATAAAATGCTTACATATATGCACATATGTGTATATGTATATGTGTGCACTTATGGATGATAGACATGTGTGCGCACTTGTATACATATATTCCTATACAGGTTGCATATTCATGCACATATACATATATACACACATGCACAATATCAAAGTTACTTTCTCTGTAAGAGTCCTATAAAAGAAACTGATTAGGAAACTGATACTCAGAGATGCTATATATGTATACATGCGCATGTATATGTATATTATGCGGGTATACACATATGGTATAGATACACAAGTGTGCATGCATACATGCATGTGTGCATACGTGTATATGTATATGTCGTGTGTGTGTGTGTGCATGTGTATGTATGCCTATACACATAGTGGGGATATTTCAGAGCAGAGGAAAGTGATTTGCAAGTGAGGTCTCAGAGCTTAGAACCAATACTTCTAAGATGTAATACTCTTTCCATTACACTATATTGAGGTCACAGAAGCTGTTGGATCAAGTAGTCAGTATTAAGTGCCTACTATATGCCAGGCACTGTGCTTAAATTCTGGGGATCTAAATCAAGTCAAGATAGTCCCTGCCCTCTAGGAGCTTATGATCAAATGAGAAGCCAACTTCTTATTTATTTTTATCTAGGTTCTTCTACAAAGGATCATAGAGCACATATGTAGGTCTGGAAGAGACCTCCGAAGCCATCCAGCCCAACTCCCTTATTTTATAGTTGAAGAAACTGAGGCCCAGAGACATGTAATAACTCTCCCCAGGTCACACAGGCATTAGGGTTTGAACCCTGCAAATCCAGCATTCTTCCCACTGAAAAACACTTTATGTACAATGTACCGGAAAGAATATTGGAGTTAGAATTGGAAGTCACAATGCTGTGTGACTCTGGGGAAGTCACAACCTCTCTGAGCTTCAGTTTTCACATCTGTCAAATACATCTATTAATATTTGCATTCCCTACCTCGCTAGGTTGTTACAAGTGTCAAATGCAGTTAAAAAATGTTTTTTAAAAAGAAAGTGCTTTGTAACATTGGCCCATTTTACAGATGAGGAAAATGAGGCCAACAGGGCTAAGTGGCTTACAGCTACTAAGTGTCTTTGGTCAGATTTAAAGTCCAGGGTCTTTTAACTGGACAAGTCATTTAACCTCATTTGCCTCAGTTTCCTCATCTGTAAAAAGAGCTGGAGAAGGAAATGGCAAAGTACTCCAGTATCTTTGCCAAGAAAATTCCAAATGGGGTCACGGACAGTCGAACACACACCTGAAATGACTGGACCACCACAACAAAAACCTGTATGAAGGAATGGAGTTCCTTCCACCAGTGATCATTCCCATCATCAAACCTACAAGATTGGACTCTCCCTCCTCCTTCTCCTCCTTCTCCACCTGACTTGTCTTCCCAAAAGTTCATTTGAGTCTTTTTGTCTTTCCCAAATAAGATTTTAAATTCAACTGGACTGGGGATTATGCTTTTGTGCTACTCCTAACGGTGCTTGGCATATAGCATTCAATAAATATTTGTTGATGATAAAATAAAATAATACAAATGTCTCATGGGTTTCATTATAATAGGATTTTAAAAAAAAAAATTCCATTACACCAAAAGCAATTTGGAAGTTATGAGAAATTTCTATAAAGAGATTTTTACCAATATTCTCTTAGCTTGTCACAGGGAATGATTTTAAAATGGGACTGGCTAATAGAAGAAAGAAGGCATTATTAAATATGAGAAGACCACATTTTTCAGGTCGACTACAATTCCAATAGGTCTAACGATCTTAGAAAACTATTATAATTGTAAGGCCATGAATTTGAGAACTTCACAAAACAGACCAAAGTTGGCCAACCAGACAAAGTTCAGCAAAGAACCCACAACCTCCCTCCCCTATTCCCTCTTAAAGTGGCTTAATGAAAGAATACTAAATTTGCAGACAAAAGATTTGGGTTCAAATCCTTGCTCTGAAATTTATTGGCTAGGTTACCCCACAAAATAGGGAATTCAACACATGCCACAAACATGTACCAAGTAACTATTAAACACTAGGGAAAATACAAAGTGTAGACGAGATGCCCTCCCTCTCCTTATGTAGTTCATAGTGGTAGGGGGGAAGAGACAAAAGCAGTTATCTAAATAACGGTTAATTAAACCACAAGATAAGTGAATTAGAGAGGTATAGACATGGGGCCCTGTGGAGTTGTAAGGGAAAGGTTGTTACCAAGAGGAGGAGAATGGGGGGAATCAGGGAAACCTTATGTTCACTGGCTGGGTTTTAACGGATGGATAGGAATTCAGGAGGCAAAGAGGGGGAAGGAGGACATTTCAGGTACTAGTATGTTCAGGGGATGGACTAGTCCAGTTCAGCTTGATTTGAGTGCATAGAGAACAGGATTGTGAGTCAAAGACAAATTGTTTTGTTGCTGTTCAGCCACTTTTAAATCATGGCCAACTCTTTGTGACCCCATTTGGGGCTTTCTTGGCAAAGATACTGAAGTGGTTTGCCATTTCCTTCTCCAGCTCATTTTATAGATTTTTATAGATACGAGCTCTAGCTCATTCCTATAGTTTATAGGAAACTGAAGCAAAGAAGGTTAAATGACTTACCCAGGGTCACACAGCTAGGAAGCGTCTAAGGCTGGATTTGAAATCAAGAAGATGAGTCTTCCTGAGTCCAGGCCTGGCACTCTATCCACTGTGCCACCTGCTGCCTTAAGTCAAATTAACAAGTATGTACTGAGTGCCACTCAGGCACCATGTTGTGTGCTGGGAATACAAAAAGGCAAAAATGCCCTCAAGGATCTCACAGTCTAATGGGGAAGACAAATATGCAAATAACTATGTACAAAGCAAGGTAGATAGAGGATAAAGTGGAGATAATCAGCAGGAGGAAGGCATTAGCATTAAGGAGGGCAGGGAAAGGCTTCTTATAGATGGTAGGATTTTAGATGGGACTTGGAGGAAGCTAAAAAAAACCAGGAGGTGGAGATGAGGAAGGAGAGAATCCCACACAGCAAATGCCCGGGGTCAGAAGGTGGAGTGTCTGTTGGAGAAACAGCAAGGAGAACCAAGTCACTGGAATGAAGAGATGTAAGACTGGAGAGGAGCATTCTATTGAGGAAGGCCTCGGATGCCAGGTAAAAACATCTCAAGTCAACTAGGCAGGCGATATAGAGAGCCACTGAGGATCTTTAAGCAAGCAACATAACTATTTCTTAGATAACCAAGGTTGGTTTTTTGGCAGCATATAAAAGATGGACTGAAGGTGGAAGAGAGGGGAATCTCAGCATCTGAGAGTTGGAGGGACCTCATCCATCATCCAGTCCTTTCTATATCTGAAAGGAATCCCTCCCCTCCCCAGCCCCATAACATACCCCATCAAATAGGTGGCCAATCTTTCCTTGAAAGTTTTCAAGGAGGGCGAAACTACCGATTCTAGAAACCACCCTTGATACTTTTGGAGAGCTCTGAAAGGGTAGTGACATTTTAAGAGGCTGCAGCAATAGGGTAGGTGGGTGGTTATGAGGGCTTGTTGGTGGCAGTGGAAATAGAGAGAAGGAGACAGGTGCAAGAGAGGGTATAGAAATGGAATGAGGAAGACATGCTGATTGCTCAGATGTGAGAGGTAAGAGAGGAAAGGATCCACTGTTTCATGCAGGGAAAAATCAGTGAATGGGTTATGCTACTGAAAGAACTCATGAGGTCAAAAGGATCAAGTTGAAGGGGAAAGATAAGCTCCATTTTGGACATGCTGAGTTTGAGGCTGTGGTTCAAATTTAGGGGGCCATCGCCCGTCTTCCTGACCTATGTCTTACCACTAGACTCCGATGACTCTGGAGGAAGAGAGTGAGGCTGAGGTCTTTGCACAGTCCTGCCTCACTCAAATCAATTCACTTGCAAGTCAAGAACATCACCCTCCTGATGTCATTGGTCCTCTTTGAGAATGAAGAATGAACAATGATTCAAATTTAAAGGATAAGAACATTCTCCAACTGATAAATGGTCAAAGGATAGAAATAGGCAGTTTTCTGATGGAGAAATCTAAGCATGAAAATACGTTCAAAAATTTTAATAGAGAAAACACACATTTAAATCAACTCTGAGTAAACAATCATATTGGCAAAAGTTAAGAAGAAAGGGACAGAGGGGGAAGAAATTTGAAGTGGCTGTAGAATGTCCAGGTGGGGATACCCAGAAGGCAGACAGAGGTACAGGGCTGGAACTGATGAGAAATCAGGAAAGCACACAGATTTTGAAGTTCTGTGCATTCAGGTAGTAGTTGGACCAGTGGATGAGAAGGGGCCCGAGGCCAAAATTTTGAAGAATATCCACAATAAAGCCTAGGGGAGAGGACCAGGGGGGGAAAAAAGAAAAGACAGATGGAGAGACACAGAGAGAGACAGAGACAGACAAGGAGCGATAGGAAGAGAACCAATCACGAAAACTTGGTAAATCCAGAACCAGAGGAAAAGAGAGTGCACAGTAACAGGAACCAGTCATCAGCATCAAATGTGGCAGAGAGGCCATGGAGGAGGCAGACTGAAGGAGGGGCTAGTGGACTCAACAGCTAAGAGATCATTGGTGACCTTTCAAAGAGGTCTCAATGGAGTGGTAAAGGCACAGAGATCCAGGAAAGAGTGTGGTAGCAAGAATCATAGATTTAGAAGCAGAAAAACCTTAGAGGCCAAGTCAAGTCAACAAGTATTTATTTAGAGCCTGCTATGTACCAAGCATATGATATCGCAGAGTTGGGAATATTTTTAAAAAGGCAAAAAATAGGCCCTACTCTCAAGGAGTTCATATTCTGGTCAGGGAGACAACCTCTACACAACCATATGCAAACAAGATCTGTACAGAAATACAATGCATTGGAGATCATCTCAGAGGGAAGGCCCTAATATAAAGGAGGATTGGGAATGGCTTCTGGAAACCAGGAGGTAGTGATGAACAGGGATAGAGATCCAGACACAGGGGACAGGCAGTGAAAATACCCAGAGTAGGGAAATGCATTGTGTTTGAGAACAAGGAGGCCAGTGTCACTAGACAATACATAGTCAAATCCCTGCATTTCTTTCTGAGAAAGCAGTGAGAACTTAAGAGACTTGCCCAATGTTACATAGCAAGTAAGTGTCTGAGTCAGGATTTGAACCCAGATCCTCCTGACTTCAAGCCTGGCATTCTATCTACTAGCACCATGCTGCC
Source organism: Phascolarctos cinereus (assembly GCF_003287225.1). Taxonomy (NCBI): domain Eukaryota; kingdom Metazoa; phylum Chordata; class Mammalia; order Diprotodontia; family Phascolarctidae; genus Phascolarctos; species Phascolarctos cinereus. The sequence goes on from NW_027555958.1 coordinate 435,727,698, forward strand.
CAAAGGAGAAATATCAGATAAAGAAAGTTTTTCAAAGAACTTTGACAATGAAAGAAAAGAGAAAAATGGGATGGCAACTTGAAAAAGGAGGGTTGAAAAAATGAGATCGGGGTAGAGATTGGTTTTGAGGATTGGAAATACCTGAATAACAGGAAGCAGTCACTGGAGGGACAGACATGGAAGATGAAAGATGGTTGAGAATGACTATAGTAAAGCAAAGTCTTGGGAAAAGAGAATGACTGAGGCCAATGACAAAAGTAGGATTAACCTCTGTCAAAAGTGCATAGACTTGTCTACTGTGTCAAGAGGGAAAAGCAAAGATTATGATGTAGAAGAATTTGGAGGATTAGGGAAAAGAATTGAAAAAGTTCATTGGAAATGTCCCCAGTATCCATTCCCCACTTCCTCCCCCTACTCCTTAGTGTGGGTTCATCTATGTAGGGAACTCCTAGTGTGGAGCATCTTTTGATATAAATCAACAATTCAACTTCAATTCATACTCCTATAGAATTGCCTGGGGGCATCTAGAGCTTCAGAGAGTTGCCAATGGTTACAAGGGTAGTATGCAGCATTTATACTTAGGTCAGGTCTTCCTGCCTCCAATATCAGCTCTCTATCAGCTGTGTCCTGTGATCTCTTCCCCAGTATCCACCTGTCTAGGGCTAGAAAATAACTTCAGAGCTAATTTGGTTCAATTCCTGTGTTTTACAAATGAGGAAACTGAGATCTAGAGGGTTATGTGAGTTAAGATCACAGATAGGAGATGGATACAAAGATGGATGGATAAATAGATAGAATGATAAAAAAAAGAATGATAGACAGAATGAGAGAATGCTAGATAAACAATAGATAGATGGGATGATTGATAGATAGATAGATAGACAGGATGAGTGACAGAATGATAGCCGATAGAGGGGATGATACATAAATGGAATGACAGATGGGATGATAGAACGCTAGACAGATTGATAGATGATCTATCAAATGCTTACTGTATGCCGGGTATTGTACTAAGGATACAAATACAAGCAAGCAAGACAGCCCCTATCCTCATGGGCTTACATTCTGGAAAAGACAACACATGGGAAGAGGCTCTTTCAGTGCAGCAGTCCAGAAGGAAGCGAATTCTGAAGGTGAACCATAGGGACCTATCTAAAATGGTGGCCCCAAAGGAAGAGTCATCTATGAGGAGGGAAGGCTAGAAGAGCCCTTGGAAGCCATCTAGCCACACGATCATAGATTCAAGGCTAGAAGAGATCCCAGAGGTCAGTGAGACCAACCCCCTCATTTTACAAATAAAAACTGAGGAGCAGAGAAGTTAAATGACTTAACCTAGGATTACACATCTACTTAAATGGCTGAAGCAGTATTCAAACCCAGGTTTTCCTGACTTGGGTCCAGGCTTCTACCTACCTACTCCACTATATCTTTTATAGATAAGGAAACAAAGGTCCACAGAGGTTGTGACTTGGCAAAGATCACACAAGCAGTGACATAAGTAGGATTTGAACCCCAGTACTCTGACTCCAAAGTCAGTTCCTTTAATAGCTAAGATATATAATAACAGCTAACATTTATATATCATTCTAAGTTTTGCAATGATTTTATATATGGCATCTCATTTGAGAATCACAACAATCTTAGGTGGTAGTTATTATTAGCATTCCCCTTTTACAGCTGAGAAAACTGAGGCAGATAGAGGTTAAGTGACCTGCCCACACATCTGAGGAAAGATCTAAACTCAGATCTTCTGGACTGCAAGTCCAATACCCTTAATCACCACTCCACCTATTTCGTCTTGCTGCCTTTAAGAAATGAGTGGGAGAGTGGCGATCTGAACCCGGGTCCTTTCTCTCCCAAATCTACTGAACTCTTTCTGCTGCACAGAGAAGTAGGAAGCTGTACTCACCTGCTGTAAGCCTGGTATATAAGGGGAGGGAGAAGGAAGAAGAGGGGGCATGTATAATTAGGGATGTTTTTAAGAAAGAAGAAAAAACTCATACAGCAATGTGGGGCATGAGTTAGAGTCAATAAAAGTAGAGCTGATACGTTGTCCGGCGGCAGCAGCAAGGGCACATGGCCGCTAAGACTAGACTATACTGCCTAGTATCTGTCCCATGACTTCTAGAAGAATCGAATGAGATCATAGCTATACTGTAATGCACTGGGTGAATATCAGCCATTATAATTATGACCCCATGCAAGAAAGCTTTCTTTCCATGTTCATTCTCTGGGAGGAATCCATTCATCATCAGCCAGTCCTCTCAGGGAGTACATAGGAGAGTGGTTTTGTTTCTTCACGCACTGGGCACCAAGCTGACCAGGCGGTACGGGTATTTATGATCTTGTGCTTGAGAGCACAGGCATAAAGCAATCTCAGCTGTGCATTTATCACCTCTCATGTTCTCCACGTAGTAACTTCTCTCCACCTTAGCCAGGAGTCCAGTATGGAGAGGAGAGAGAGAGGCCCAAGGTGTCTGCAAATGTCACTTACAACAACGAACCTCTTCCCCAGTGTACCCTGTATATATCTTGTACGTGCACTACTGTCTGCATATTTTTTGCCCTGTTAGAATGTAAGCTCCTGAAGGGCAGGAATTGTGTTTTTAGCCATTTTCTGTTTCCCCAGAGTTTAGCATAGTGCCTAGAACATTTCTTCTATAATATTTCTGGAAATAAGTGAATATGGGCTCGGGGAAGGGGGAATCCCATACACAGAAATGCCCCAAAGTTGTAGAAAAAGAGTAGGAGTATATTAAAAAAAAACTTTCATTGCCAAACCTCTTGAAAAAGTTGTCTACACCTGGTGTTGGCACTTCCTCATCAACCACCCTCTCCTGGACCCTTTCCCATCAGCTATTGGCCTGATGTCTGCTAATCTTCATAGTCTCCAGAGAAACACTGATTCCTATATGTAAAGAAAGCAGGGAAGGCTAAAACTAGGAAAGCGTAATAGACACACTTGAGGCTGGAGGAATGAGCAAGCAAATAGTAAACAAAGCAACTGCCAAGAAAGGGGTGACTGGCAAGAAAACCAATCTGCCCCACCAAGATCCTGCATGGTTGGGGAATTTTTTAAAGATGACAATTCTCACTAACTCCAGATTCTTAGTTGTGTAAATATGTCTTTGCACCCTCTCAAATGAGAGAATACTTGTAAAGGGCGTAACACAGTGGGCACACAGCAGGTGCATAATAAATGCTTATTCCCTTCTCCATATTTATAGATAATTGAAGTACTTGGATCCATTAAAAAAAACCTTTTTTTTAATGTCCTGGTATCTTTGTGATATGGTGAAGCTTATGCACTCCTCAGAGTAATGGTTTTAAATGCATAAAATAAAACATATGGGACTACAAATAAATAAAGCAATCAAAACATTAAAAAGAAAAAAGACAAGTTGGCCTGAACCTGGGTTAAGAACTCATACACTAAATATCTGTGCAGTTTACTTTTTTGTAAATTTGTTTGCATCAACGAGGCCAGGTCATATGCTAGACTTAAAAGTCAGCATACCTTACAGGACATGGAATGAGGAGTGCTAGGTTCAAAGCTTGCCTCAGATATTTACTACCCTCGGAACTATGGGTGAGTCCCTTGTAATTTCTCAGAACTTTAGTCTCTTCTTCTGCAAAATGGGGGTAATGACATCTATATCACAAGGTTGAAGTACTTTGCAAATCTTTAGGATAGGAATTTATTGTCATGTTACCCGCCAGACTGTAGTCTTCACCTTTTAGAAACTTATAGTCTATATGTCTCCACCTTCTTTCCCAATTCCCCTAAACTTTACTCCTCAAAAACAAAAAATTACTTAGTATTATTTTATATATTTTAAACATACTTAGACATGTACATATTGTCTTCCTCAATAAAATATTAAATCCTTAAAGGCTGGTATCATTTCATTTTTGTCTTTGTATCCTGACACATAGTAGGGCTTGACAAATGCTTTTTGATTGATAGCTCTAAAATTGGGATAAAAATAGCACCTACTACACAGGATTGGTCCAAATGTGACAAAATATGGAAAGGTCTTTAAAAACTCTTAAACTGATATATAGATGTCAGCTATTGTATTTTAATTAATATTGCTGTTATTTTCTTGTCATAGTCTTGACATTACAGAATGGTGGCTTGCTACACAGACAAAAAAACAAACAAACAAACAAATGTCTTATTTCTCTCCTTTAAACAATCGAATCTGTGGTCCACAATACTCCCCACTCACTTAGATTACAGTACCAAGCAACTTCTGAAACACAACACAGAAAAACAGACGATTTTTAAAAACAGATGATTTCATTAGGGGCTTATACTGAAGTCTGGTTTTCTTAAAATCTAAATCTATTTAAAGAAGCTCTAGGAAAACATAATACTTTTGTTATACTCAAAAATCACAAAAGAACCCCAGGACACATAATTTTTCTTTGAACTACATAAAATAAGACCAAAAAAAAGAGTCACAAAAGTCCCCATTTCTGTACCGGCACATGAAACCTGCAGATGGTACAAATGTATTTAAACCTAATCACCAGATTATACATAAGCTACAACAGCTAATTCATCCTACCCCAGAACTCATTTCAAACCAATACGCCAACAGCAACAGAATGAGTAATGGACAATTACACTAGTTCCCTACACTTAAAGTAGTCCACTCTCAAGACAAATGCTAAAGAACCCAGAGAGAGAAAAAAACCCAGCATGTTGTCCTCCTCAATACGGTACATGGAACACACACAAAGCATAATCACACCTGTTTTGTTCAATCTTTATTCTGCGTTCATAGAAAATGTATGTAAATTGGTACTAGCAACTATCTGCTGAAACAACCAACCACCTAAAATAGGCAAGGTGCATTCAAAAGAAAACAGTCTTTATACTCGGATTTATTTAATTTGTCTGATTTGGAACAGATGATTAGTCCATCATAATTAGCTTGAGGTTTCACAAAGTTAGAAATGCAAAAGACATAAAAGAGGGGTGAAGGGCAAAATAGTCTATGTTTCCAGTGATACATTAGGTGACAATATAAATACTGTCTTTACAGCTGGATAATTCTCTGTAATAGCATGTCTTCACAAACAGATGCAAGGTACAACAAACCCTCTTGTCAAGTTAGCTTCTGCACACAGCCATTACCAGTAAGCCCTGCCTGCTGATGTTTTAAGACTGGCCCAGTTAAGCATTGGGCTGATGAAGGCAAGGCTCTTTCGTGTATCTCCAGGAACCTGTGAGCTTCATACAAGGAAACAACCTGCCCAGTAGCCCCATAAATACTACCCCCACACACACCCGAGAGCATTTCCAATCCCATAAACTTGGGTCCTTTATCAGCATATCTGTCCCACAGATGTGCACCCCGGATCCCAATGGGATTGGTTTGGAGAGAGTCTTGGGTGGGTCAGCTCTACTCTTGGCAAAAATAACAATGTATCCAGAATAGTATGACTTTTGCAAAGGGGGGGAATCCATTTGAAAATGTTTGGGGCCCATGTTAACTTTCTTCTTTTGCTTAATAAAAACAATTAAAACATTTAACAATTGTTATCCTGCCCCTTTCTTTGCCAGTAAACATTACTGGATTCAGATGGGCTCTTTTAGTTTTAAATAGATGTATTATCTTTACCAATAGGTGAAAGAGAAGAGATACTGAAACAGCAACAAGTTATGGGGGGGGACATTTTGTGGAAATTCATTAAAAATTTACTAACAAATCACTATGTATTTGGTTTTTATTGACTACCCTTATATAACTAAATCATTTTCGATGTTCCCAATCACTTCTCAACTTACATGCTGGAAGAGAGTCTAACTTTGTTCCGTTCTACTTGTCCTGGACATGGGACAGCTATAAAGTAATATTACTAGAATAAAAAGCAGTGTTTTCTGACATTTTCAAAGGCAATGTCATGGAAGCAGATTTCACTGAGAAACTGTGAATGCATAGAAGGCTGCACATGGAGCCAGAAAGACCCGAATCCAAGTCCGGCTTCTGACAGATGTTGGCTGATCAACCCTGGGAAAGTATTTTAACCTTTTAGCACCCCGAACATAGTTGCTATGCACTAACCACCATCCAGACTCTAACGGCTGTCTATTGAATGGCGTAACATAACACCTGCTCCGTTGAGATGAATTGAGGTAGAGAAGAATTGCATCTCTTTCCCCATAATTTCTCCCTGGGGCATTGAGCGGTGCAGTGGGTGGAAGAATGACCTTGGAGTCTGATAGACTGGGGCTCCAGGCCTCCTCAGACAGATACATACTAGCGGTGTGAGCATGGCCAAGTCCTTAACCTCTCCGTGCCCCGCCGCAACTCTCTGAGACGAAGTTACAGAGTAGCCAAGCTCTGACAGGAGAGGGAGTTTCCATACCATGAACCTCCCCCACGCTGATGAAATCACAGCTCCCGGTGAAAAGAACAAGAGTGAGGACAATAACTTTGGGAAAGAGTAGCCTGAGAAAAAGTAGGAAAGGCGGAGGCTTGGTCTTTTCCTGGGACAGGCTGAGGCTACAGCCCCTGTGTACAGAACTTTAGGTCCCAATTGCTTTTTGCTCCTGGAAATGTGAATCAGAGGACAAGGTACGTTATCCACTTTACCGCCCTGAGAAACACAATCCGCACCTTTTGTTTTGCTTCTCTTCCTATTTTTTCTGGGCTCCTGAAAATCGTGCTGCCCAGAACCAATTATGCCGAATTACCTATAGACTCAGAGAGGAACCCAGGGAGGGTCACAGGGCTGCGGGACCTACATACCTAACCACCATGCGGGCGGGCATGCAGGCTGGCAAGCGCTCTGGGACACTGTGGGCATCAGTTTCCTTCTCTGGAAAAATCGGGAGATTGGTATCGATGCCCTCCAAGAGTTATTCCAGTTCTAAAACCTAACATTCCATTGGTATGTCTTCCCTATTCGTGGGCTGGGGCAGCTCCCTCCCCTTTGGCCACCAACTGGGAGCTCCAGAGGCCAGGGAGTGGGAGCCCTGGGGCCGCCAAGGTTGACCAGGAGAAACATACACATGCTGCATCGTGCCACTCCACAGGACCTCTTCGCCCTTAGCAGAGTTTCCCAATTTCTCAGCAGGGGTCGAGGGGCTTCCCCCGAAATCCCCAGCCCTTCCCAGGCAGGCGCTTTCTGCGGGCACTTGCCCGTCCACCAAGGGGCGGCGTGACCTTACAAGTCCACCTCAACCACAGGCTGCCTGCCCTCCTAGACCCCGCACCCAACTCACCGCTCACGCTCGCCCCCGCCCGTCTTGGGGCGCTCCGCTCCCTGTCCCGGACCCCGGGAACCGGGTGCCCGAAGCCTGGCCCGAGGACTGCTGCATGCCCGTGTGTGAGTGAGTGAGTGTAAGTGAGTGTGCCCTCAGCCCTCCCTCCGGGTGGAGGAGAAAAGAAGAGGACGGGGAGAGGACGAGGAGTAGGAGTAAGTCTACCGCCGAGGAGAGTGGGACCAGAGAAAAAGTTTGGCCCAGACGAGGGCGGGGAGCTGCCAGAGTAGAAGGGGCTGGGCCCCGGCTCCCTGCCCCTCCCCGTCCCGCCCCACCCCGGCTCCTAGGCTGGCCTGGCGCCCAGGCGTGTCTAGGCGGTTCCCGCGGGACAGAAAAGAACTCCCTCCCTACCCCCTCACCTCCTAGGAAGAGGCTGGGCAGCGCGAGCGGGCACCTCGGGGGAGGGGGGGAGCAGCCAGCGTTGTGCTCCAGGTGCAGCCACCGCTGCTTTACCCCCCACTTCCCCGAGGGCATGCAGGTATACATAGCTTCTTTCGGATATCCCCGGCCTCCCGCACTCTTAACAGTCCCCCTCAACACCCTTCAGTCCAGTGCATCCCATTCTGTGCCAGCAGGAGAAAGCCCAGTGCTAATTTGACAAGACCCTGAGGAAACAACAGCCCTGACCTGCAGTCACACTGGGGAGGAAGGTACTTAGATAGCCCTCTCAAACTCAGAAGCTGGATCCTAACAAACCCCAACTCATGCACCAAAATTTCAGTGAATCTGTGCTGTCCAACAAGGTGGATGCAGGCTCCAAAGCCTCAGATGGTAACTCATCTGTGCCTTAGACTTCTTTTTAACTCTTGTCTGGTGTCCTTTCATCAGTTTTCCTTAGAACATCTACCCAGGCCCTGGAGGTCTTCCTCTAGGTTTTCAAGCGTTCCCTCCCCTAGTCTCAAGAACAACCTAAAACCGAGGATTTAATAGAACCAACAAGGATGACCTAAAAGTGGGGGAGAGGGGGAAGCATGGCATGCAGAGTAGCCTAGTTTAAAAGTTTATCGTAGAATATGACCCAAATCTACATCCTACCCACCCCCTTCCTCCTCTGCTCTCTGAGAAGTCATTTAAGTAAAAAAAAAACAGTTTTGAGATTTTTTTTAACAGCTGGCAGAGAAAGCCTCCAGTGACCCACCATCCAGGCAGAAGAATAACTAATGAAAATGATTGCAAGGCAGGCTCTATTATTCTCTCTGAGCTCTGCAAATCAAAAACAGAATGACAAAGATGCAAAAGGGAAAAAAAGAAAGAAATTCCCTTCAGTACCTCAAGGGTACATTATATCAGAGGAGAGGGCAAGAGAATTCTGGGGAGGTGCAGGATGAGAAAGGTCACCTATGAATTGAATAATCTCAATTAGATCTTCTTCGAAACCTTTAGAGGATTAAAGAATATGCGTTTTATGGTCCCTGTCATTCATTTGGAAAATAAAACAAATGGGAAGCTTAAGTCTAAGGTTTAATAACATCATCCCTCTGACTTGCCCAGATTGCCACGGGATCAAAAAATTCAATTCTTCAAAAATTCATCAAGAATGAGGAGGGTCTTTGTCTGACATTCATTGATAAAGCTCCCCTGCCTTATCTCATATTACTCTTCTTGCATTCTGCACTCCAGCCAAATTGCATCACTCTTCCCCCTCAGCACAACCTTTCAGTAACTTGATGCAGATGTTTCCCTGTTCTCTTGACTTGAAATGTCTCCTACCCCACCTTCACCTAGTGAATTACTATTCATCCTTCAAAGTCCAAGCCCAGTGCCATCTTCTCCAAGGAGCCTTCCCTAATTCCTCCCCACCACTACCTCCCTTCTCTCCTTAGAGAGATAATAACCGATATGTATCTTTTCTCACCTGGCACTTCATTTTGCAATTCTCTAATGCACTTATCTTGTGATACTGGGTCTGTGTTTCTATCTTTTGCCTTTACTAGACTATAAACTGCATAAGGGCAGAGACTGTATCTAATCTAAATTTTTATGTCCCCCCCAGCATCTAGCATAGAATTCTGCATGCAAGTGGTACTTAATAAACATCCCTTGAATCAATGAACTTATCTACATAGAGAAATGTATGACATAAGTAAAAGTATACATATATCAAATGTACATATATAAAAGAACAAAGAAGTCTACATATATCAAATGTATATGTATAAAAAAACAAGGAATGTGTTATGCCCAGCTCAAAAGAAGTCAGACATAACACACATATTGAATGAATTCCTAATACTGTAAAGGATATAGGAGACCTAATATGGAAGGAGTCAAGAAATAAGGTGACATCAATAATTGGGCCCTAAAATATGTGACAGAAACTTCCCCTGAAGGGTTACTATTTAAAATAATTCTCTGTCAAGCAGAAATTCTGTGTTGATCACTGCTTGATCATTGAATCACAGGACTGAGAACTCAAGTAGTTTTTAAAGTTTTATCAAATCCTATCATTTTGCAGATGAGGAAACTGAGAACCAGAGAGGTTAAATGTTGTTCCCAAGGTGATGAAATAGGGGAATACAGAAGTACAGAATATGGTCTCTGTACCAAAGGAGGTTAGAAGAGACTAACACACATGAAACAGATTAAACATATGAAGAGACTAATACATATAATACATACTAATAAATATATAACAATATAAAACAAAAATGTTAAAGCTATGGTACTGACAAAAAGACTCCTCCCTATTATCCAAAAGGGAATGGGAATTGAATTGTGATCCCAGACAGATCCAAAGTGAATATCCTGTATAAAGTTCAGTTGCATACTCTGCCTTCTCTCACTCACCCCAAAACTAATGTATGTAGAGCTATTTATATAAACCATAATGCTGCATAAGTGGAAGTTATTATTTTAACAATGCTCTCCTTAGTCCCTCCCTCTCCCCCTCACATATACTTTGGAAAGTAACCAAGCTGATTGTCTCTTCCCCTCCATTCCTTTTCTTCTCTTAGAAAGATAATAACTGATATGAATAGAATGCTTTAAAGTTTGTAGACGTTAGCACTTCACATATATTGTTCGTTTGACCCTCTCAACAACCATGTAGAATAAGTACTATAGGTATTATTATCCCCATGTTACAGATGAAGGAAATGACTTGGAGAAAATAAGTAACTTGGCCATGGTCACATAACTAGTAAGTGTTGTTACTGAATCATTTCAGTTTTCTTCAACTCTCCATGACCCATGTACGGATTTTCTTGGCAAAGATACTGGAGTGGTTTGCTATTTGTTTTTCCAGCTCATTTTACAGATAAGGATGCTGAGGCAAACAGGGTGAAGTGATTTGCCCAAGGTCATACAGCTAATAAGTAAGGCTGGATTTGAACTCATGAACATCAGTCTTCCTGATTCCAAGCCCAGGTCTCTATACACTATGGTGCCACCTAACTGTGCTTCTAGCATAGTGCCTGTCATAAATGCCTGTTATTTGATTGATTGAGTGACAGAGGCAGGATATAGACATAGGTCTTCGTGACTCCCAATTCTAGCACTGTCTACTACTGTGAGAATTCTTCTACTTTTACTCTGCCTTTCACTACTCAAATTTCTGTCAATTCTATCTTAGAATGTATCTTACTCTCAGATACTTATACCTCTTTTTAAACTCTTTTCCCCTTCTTTCTTCTAGATCTTGCTAAATTATTTTTTAGGAAAAAAATATCCTCTCCCCCTCCATCACATTTATGAGCCCCAAAGAAATCATCCTAATCATGACTGAAATAGGAATATACCTGAATGAAGGAAACAAGTTTTTAAATGAAACCATCGTAATGAAGAATGCTGCTATCAATATTCACTTCCACAAGGTTGAGTTCCAAATTTTCTCCCCATCTCACCCCACCCCCCACCCCAAGAGGGCATGCATTCTGAATACCCCTTTCTCTAATTTGCCCTCCCTTCTATCACCCTCCCCTTCTCTTATCCCCTTCCCCTTCTATTTTCCTGTAGGGCAGGATAGATTTCTATACCCTATTACCTGTATATCTTATTTCCCAATTGCATGTAAAAACAGTTTTTAATATTTGCTCTTTTTTTTAAGCTTTGAGTTCCAAATTCTAACCCTCCCTTCCTCTTCCATGAGATGGTAAGCGATCTGATATAGGTTATACATGTGCATTCATGTAAAACATTTCCGTATTAGTTATTTTGTGAAATGAAGGAAGGAGGGAGGGAAGGAAAGAGAAAAAGGAGGGAAGGAGAGAAAGGGAAGGAGAAAGGGGGGGAGAGAGAGAGAGGGGAAAGGAAGGAAAGGAAGGAAGGAAGGAAGGAAAGAAGGAAGGAAGGAAGGAAGGAAGGAAGGAAGGAAGGAAGGAAGGAAGGAAGGAAGGAAGGAAGGAAGGAAGGAAGGAAGGAAGGAAGAGAAAGCTTCAGTCTGTATTCAGATGCCATTAGTTTTTTCTCTGGAGGCAGACAGCATTTTTCATCATGAGTCCTTTGGGATTTGGGGTTGTCTTGGATCTTTGTGTTGCTGAGAATAGCTAAGTCATTTACAATTGTTCATGGTATAATATTGCTATTACCATGTACAATGTTCTCCTCATTCTGCTCACTTCATTCTGCATCAGTTCATATAATTTTTCCAGGTTTTTCTGAAGTCAGCCTGCTCATCATTTCTTGTAGAACAATAATATTCCATTACAATCATATACCACAACTTGTTCAGCCATTCCCCATAGATAGGCAATTCCTCAATTTCTAATTCTGAGCTACCACAAAAAAGCTGTTATAAATATTTTTGTATAAATAGGTTCTTTTACCTTTTTAAAATCCCTTTGGGATGCAGACCTACTAGTGTTGTTGCTGGATCAAAGAGTTTTAGCCACCAGGTATTCTTTTAAGTGAAGCCCTCCTACTCCAATTCAACACCCCTCCCACCAACCCAAATACAAAATGACCCATAACACTTTCAACTTGGTTCTACCGTAACCCCAGGTTCTGGGCTTCAAAAAATTATGAGAAACCAGGGAGGGCAATATTTAGGGGAAAAGGAAAGGCCCCTAGCATCAGGAAAAAACAAGGATTAGCCTTCTGACAGCTAAAATATCCTTTACCCTCTTTCTTTGCAAACTAATCCTAGGAAGAGGAGGGGAGGCCTTTCCCAGCCTGCACTAAGTTCCTGGCCTGACCCCTCCCCATCATTAAGTTCTTGTGCCACTAAGGGGCCTTTTTACCCTTGAAGGCCTGCTTACCTTCTTGGGGTCTTATCATCCTTCTCTCATCTCAAGGACCTACCCCGAAACCTAGGAAATACATCCTTTTGTGCATCCTGACGCTCCCCACTTAAAAGCCCACCCAAATTAAAGCAGTAAAGAACTCAGTGACACAAGAGTAGTTATGATCTTGTCTGCTACAGTTGCCCCCTTTCAGAGGGCTCCCCAAGATCACTCCTGCCTGCATTACCCATTCTCATTTAATATTACATCCAAACAGGGCTCCCTGTCTCTTATCTAACCAGTAGGTGGCTTGATGGAGACCGATGATCTCCCATAGCTCTTAACTCTTCTAGCTGTTTGGACCTCTCTCCAGACTAGCTAAGTATTTAAAAGAAATGAGTCTGAGAACTCTTCCTGATCCAATCAATGATGATTTTTTTTCTTGTAGCCAATGGTCATGTTTTGCATTTAAGTGTTTACAGGTTATTTGTGGTTGTCCCTATAGGCAACCAACCAACCAATCAGATTGTGAGCTCCTTGAGCAGCGAGATTGGTCTCTTTGTTTTTGTTCTTGTTGTTATTTGCCATTTTTTGTATTTCCAGTGCTTAGCGCAGAGCCTCGGACATAATAGATGCTTGTTGACTTAATTTAACGCTTTTCATGCACCTCACTGTACCATCTGATTCGTGCCTTACCCTCTATAGTTTGCTGTATCCTTCCCCAAAGTACTCTATCACTCCTTTGTCTGCCAAATTCTCCTTTGGTTGGTTTTCAACCTCTATGGGTCAATAGGGCATATTATATAAATTTAGTACCCACAAAAGAAAAAAATAGAAATGGCATAGACATCATAGTTTGTATTTGTGTTTTCATAGTTTTTTTTTTCTCCTTTGCTCATTCAAAATTTCCTTTAACATCCATGTTGAGTGATTTTATGTGTCTCTAAAGCATGGAACACTATGTTCTTCAAAGAATCAAAATTGTAGGCAACTCTAAATTCAATAGTGGGTTTAAGTAAGCTGTAGGAAAAGATTCAGGATGATTCACACAGAAGTAGCTTTAAAAGGTATCAACAAAGAATGTTTGGTTGGAAGGATGGGTTAACTATGTAAAGAGAGTGATATCAAGTGGATGGCCTGAGTACTGTATTGGACTGATGACATGGGAAAAAAACAAGCATATCAGGTAGAACTTACATGGAAGATTTCTAGAAGGCATGGATAAGAATGGAACTGGACAAAGAAATGCTGATGGATTGTTATCTGCCGTGGAAGACCCTGGCCAAGTTGACGATCCCAAGCAGGGATCATCCTGAAAAGGACCCTGTGCGTTTATGTTCCCTACACACATTTTTATATATGTAATGGGTGTGTTGTCTATGTATGAAGTGTATATCCACATAGGAAGTCAAAACATATAAAGAGGCAGTTCAAGGGAAGGTATGGATAGATATCTCAGGAATCTTTGCCACCTCCCTCCAAGGAAGACTCCTACCTTTAGGGGAAGGCACCATGAATCTGGCTGTTTTGTTCTCCTCCAGGAAAGGGGAAAATTAACTGAAATTATATCTACATGACCCCCTAAGTACTTCACAACTGAAAAGGAAGAGACAGGAGAGCTTGGAGTGAGGAGGTTAGAGCTGCTATTCTCTGACACATAGGACCACACCTAGAAGAGTAAGGTCTACATCAGACACTACATTGCAAGAAGGTTGCTGACAAGCTGGAGGAGGGTGACAAGGATAAGGAAGGGGGCTAGAAACGATGCCATATTAGGACAGGCAAAAATGAAAATAAGCCAGAGCTATTTATCATGGAAAAGAAGATTAGGGAAATTGAGGGACTAAGTTGAGGGCCATCTTATAGAAGAGGAATTAGATTAGGTCTACTTAGTCAATAAGCATTTCTTAAGACCCTACTATGTGTATAGCCCCAAATGGGAGAATTAGAAGTGATGGGTGAAAGTTGCAAAGATAAATTTCTATTTAATCTAAGGAAAAACAAGCTAACATTTAGAGCTGTCAAAAAGTGAAATAGGTTGCCTTGGGAATAGTGGGATCTCTCTCTACAGAAGCCTTCAGCCAGACTAGACAACAAAGGTGGTGACAGGATGCTGAAGAGGAATTTGTAGGGCAGCCGACAAACATTAACTGAATATTTGCTACACCTCAAAGTAGGATGTTAAGCAATGAGGATACAAAAAAAGGAGATTTCCTAGGTACAGGTTGGAGTAGATGGTATTTGAGGCCCCAACCAAGTCTGAAATGACATTAAAAATGCTGCAGGGTGGGACCTGGGTTCTAAAGTCTTATGTGTCCTTTCCTTAATGAGGCTGCTCTAATGAAATGGTACAGTGAGTTTGAATTGGACTTGGAATCAGGATAGATCTAAGACCAAATCCTACCTCCGACCTTTTCTAGCTGTGTGAGCCTGGACAAAGTCACCTCAATTTCCTCATCTATAAAATCAGGACAATAATAATGTCTACTTCACAGGGTTGTCATGAGGATAAACAAGACGGCATACACAGTTTACAAATCTTAAAGCCCTATGTAAATGCTAATTATTATTATTATTATTATCATTATGTATTCTAGTAGGAGAAACAATTCTAGATTATATCACTGAAAAGTAATCGTTTTATTAATGTTTATTTCTCTTTACTGACTTCTTGCAGGTCTCCTCTGAATCCAGGTTCCTTCTTTTTCCTTACAAAATCTTATTCAGTTGCCTTTTTCTCCCTGGATTTACTTGCACCTACCACCACATAGCAGACCCCTGACAGGAGCTAATCAACAGCTAAGAGTGTCCTAGTAATGAAAATGAAACAGAATTAGAAACTTCTCCCTCTGAGGGCTATTTTCTAAGACTGATATTCTTGTTTACAAATCAACTGTTGTATTAGGCTTATAAACCCACCTGCAAAATTAAAAGATTCAGGGATTACAGCTGGCTTCAGCTCCAAGATGATAAGATCTCTGATTTGAATAAGGAAATGCTAATTTACTGTTGTTCTTTTCCAAAATGAAGAACAAACTGTCAGCCTCTAAGCTTTTGCCTTTTCTTCTAAATGAACCAATTGAATTGGATTGAACCAATCATCTCCTGATGGACTGAAGGTTAACAGCACTGATTTTCTCAGTACATTAGCATTCCACAATGTTGTGCTATGCCTTGGATTGTACAAACATTAAATATTAATAGGGTAGGAATACATCAAATCCAAGAGGGAAAATCAATAACAAAAATGAAAGTTTTTGCTTCAGATTATAATTTTTTAATTGCAGAACAATAACAGCAACTGACATTTATGTAGTATTTTACATTCGTTGTCTGATCAAAAGCTCACAACAGCCCTGGGAGGTAGGTACTGCAAGGATGATTATCCTCACATTAGAGATGAGGAAACTGAGGCTCAGAGAGGTTCGATGGCTTCCCTGAGATTATACAGCTAACTTGTGTCGGAGGGAGGATTTGAACTCAGCTCTACATCTATAATCCAGTTACTTACAAAACCAAAAATTAC
Source organism: Phascolarctos cinereus (assembly GCF_003287225.1). Lineage (NCBI taxonomy): Eukaryota > Metazoa > Chordata > Mammalia > Diprotodontia > Phascolarctidae > Phascolarctos > Phascolarctos cinereus. The sequence goes on from NW_027555958.1 coordinate 435,743,662, forward strand.
ATTAAACATGGAGTAGTGGTTAGAGGACCAATCTGTGTGGTCACAGCTACTATAATACCTTACTTAATAGCTAGTTACTTCATTTAATCTTTCAGTGTCCCAGGTAACCCTCTAAGACCATAAGCTACAGAGAAGTTGCTTATCAATGGGAAAAGTCTCCATACCAGAAGCTCCCATTGAGACAGAGACAAAAGAAAGAAGGAAGAGGGGATGGGGAAGGGGGGTTGAGGAGAGCTAGAGGGGGGAGTAGACATTAGAGGGGAGGGGGGAGGGAGCCAGGATAAAGATAGACCTCAGGATAACTACAGATGCTGATGTACACAGATATAGACAGAGATACAAGTACAGATATAGATATATACAAGGTAAGAGAATTAAAAGCATAACTAAAAAGAAACTTATTGAGTCCCAGACTAAGTTATGTCCAACTTTCTAAATTACTTTGAGATTTCCCTGCATCTAGAATTCTATGGCTTACCTTTACTGTGATTCTCTATTGGGGAATACGTAGTCTTTGACCAATCAATTTCAGAAACATCTCACCACCACCACTAGATGATGTCACAGAATGCAAAGGGAAGATGTCCAAGGTAAGAAAATTAATGAAGTGTTAAATGAATTGTAAAGATGATAGTGAAAACATTTCTCTAATTGAATTGGAAGAGGAGCTTGGGACCTACAGGCTGAAAACTGGACACGCCCCTGGGGGCCTTTTAATATCTCAGCCAGCCAGCCCTTCTTGTTGAGGTTCCAGATTGAGAGTTGCAGGCCAGGAGCAGCTGTGTGGAGGAGATTCCATCTACCTCTATCAAAGGACAATATTGGGAAGGAGAGGATTTTCAATTCTCCTTCCACAATGGGCATAGCATGTAGCAACAGAGCTACTTACCCAGTGGGAGAAAATCTATCCAGAAGTTCAAGAGTTGGTCATTTCTGGAGAGTTCAAGGCATACCTGAGGGACCAGAGCCAGATACTCCGTAGTCAGCCACGGACATGGCGAGACAGTGGCTTGAGAGAAAGCAACTTCAATAATGGCAAGGAGGGCAGAAGACAGCCAGGGATTCAAGGGAGAACCAGCCCTGGAAATCAAGAATTTGGCTATAGGTAGGAGTAGACCCCGGAAGCCCAGGCAAGTAACCTGGGCAGCAGAAACCCAGTGCTTAGGAGGAAGTTTCAGGAAGAATCCTTAAGGAGACCAAGGGTACCGGGAACCAACAGAAACTGCTGTAAGTTGATTTGTCTATGTGTGTTGTCTATATTTGTGCTTCCCTACCACTCTTCTCATGGATGCTGTGCACATTTGTAGGAAAGTGCACCCCCAGGCTTATTGGGGTAATATTTTACAAGAACAATAGTCTTCTTATTCCATCTTAGGAGATGCTTTTGATTTAGCTAATTGTGTCCATTGGTTCAACGTTGGGGGCTCATGAGGTATGTTTCAGGTGTTTCAGACCCACAATATACCCTTTGAATCTGAGAATGTCAGCTGCCCTCTGGGAACCTAACCTCAAAATCTGTAAGTTGCAAGAGTAGCCCAGAGATGGGAAATGGGCAGGGTGTTGGGGTCAGGGAGGGACATCATCTTCCAGATTCAAAATCTGGCTTCAAGACAAGAATGAACCCTTCACTCCCAGGACTGCCCCCACACTGCTTTGCTGATTCACCCCACTTACTCTTTCCCTTGATTATTTCAGCTGTTCCATTTGGTTTAATTATTTCTACACAGATGATTCCCAGACTGACATCTCCAGCCATCTAATGAACATTTCCATCTGGATGTCAAGTTGGCACCTCAAATTGGGCATGTCCTAAACTGAACTTACCATTTTCCCCTATGATCCTGCCACTCCTCCCAACTTCCCTGTTTTGGGGGGTTTTTTTTCCCCTAATAATGGGAGTAGGGGGTATGGAAAAGAAGCTAAAATTTCCATTTCATTGATAGTTAGAACACAGGATTCTTACATGACATTTCTTTCTAGATCATACATTCCTGCCATCCATACTGGATTGGTCCAGATAAGATAAGTAGCAACAATGATGAAAAAGACAATACTATATTCCAAAAAGATGCCACCAGAGAGTTTTTTAATATTGTTTTTCCTTCAGAGTAATAATAGTTGACATTGCACAACACTTTAAAACCTGCAAAGTGCACAAATGTTAGTATTAGCTCCAGTTTATTGAAACTTAGGAAACTGAGGCTCAGATAGGTTAAATAACCTGCCCATGGTCCCACGTATCAGAGTCTATTATTCTTGAGAGGTTTCTACCCTCTATGAAAATTTTTAAAAAGAAAATGTGAAAACTAGTCAGTAAGATTAGTGAGGTACATGAAGCAAATTGAAGATTAATCCACTCATCCATTAGCAAACATTTATTCAACTCCCTATGTACCAGGCATGGTGCTAGGGACTAGTGATACAAAGATAAAATTGAAAAATTCCCTGCTTTCGAGGACCTTACTTTTTTTTGGGGTGGGGGGGGGAAGAGGTGGGGAGATATATATTTATAAGCACATGAAAACTCTATAAGATTAAATACAAGGTAGTGGGAGGAAATTGGAGGCCCCAGTAGCTGGGGGAAACACATCATGCAGAAAGTGGTACTTGAGTTGGCAACCACCTCCAAAGATTACCAAAAGCTGGAGACAGCACAGTCCTGTTGAAAGAAGGCTGGATTCACAATCAGAGAAGCCAAGGTCAAGGCTTGGCTTACCAATGTGATCTTGGACAAACTGCTTAATTTTTCTGAGCCTCAGTTTCTTCATCTGAATAAGTCTTTTTTATTGGATAACACACAAGTTCCCTTCAACCTTTAAACCTATGAACAAACAACCAGCTGAATACAATCTTTTAGCTAATAAAACAAAGGAAAATGCTCCATTTGGACAGGAAGCAGAGTAGAATGGAAAGTTACTTCAGATAAATGGTGAGTCAAACAGTTGCCAAAGTGTTAGGCAAATACTGAAGAGACTAAGGAGAGGGGAGCTAGGCAGAGCTTAGCGCAATGCAAGGGGTAGGGGGGCACTAAGTTCTTAGGAGGTAGAAGAGCAGTGTGTAGAATATTTTAGCTCATTTTTAACAGAGTACTTATTGTATTTTCAAGGTATTTGGCAACCTCTGGGAGAAAGTATAGTGTAATTAAAAGAAGTTGGACTCAAAATTAAAGTCTTCCTTCTGACACTAACTAAGCTTCAGTTTCCTCATCTTCAGAATGGTCATAATAATACCTGTAAAGTATTATTACAAAGTAGGCAGCTAGGTGGTGCAGCCCAGAATCAGGAAGTCTCACCTTCCCTATTTCAAATCTGGCCTCAGACACCATCAGTTGTATGACTCACGGCAAGGCACTTAACCCTCTTTGCCTCAGTTTCCTCATCTGTGAAATGAACTGGTAAAGGAAATATCAAATCCCTCCAGTATTTTTCCCAAGAAAACCCCAAATGGGGTCACAAAGAGTCAACATGATTGAACAACAAATCATTACAAAGTCACAGATTTGTTGTGATGATCAAATTACTTTATGTAAATTACCTTGCAAACCTTAAAACATTACATAAATATCAACTGGTATGAATTAAAGATCCTAGGAGAAAAATTCTGGGGAAATGGTTGAGTAAGAAATTATTTCTGATAATCCCTACTCCCTCAACCACAGATATACAACCTCTAGAAAGAAAAAGAAAACAGAGGCACCCAGGTAGTGCAGTGGATAGAGCACTGGCCCTGGAGTCAGGAGGACCTGAGTTCAAATCCAGCCTCAGACACATAACACTCACTAGCTGTGTGACTCTAGGCAAGTCATTTAACCTCAATTGCCTTATCAAAAACAAAAAAAAAAAAGAAAAAGGAAACAAGCCTGAAAAATATTGAATTGACAAGAAAGAAATCTACTACCATTCAAATGATTCATCCCTGTTTGGCAACAACCCTGCTTTCTAGAAGTCTAGAACAGTGGAGTACAAGCTTCCCTTTATGAATTGTCTTGCCTCGTTAGAAAGTTCTTTGAGATAAGTACTATCTTTTATTCTGCTTATATTTTCATTCCTAGCATTTAGCACAGTGCCTGGCACATAGGAAGTACTTAACAAATGGTTGTTGATTTCTTGACACAAGATCTGAAAGGTCCTTCTAACTTGAAACCATTTCAAAATATCACATTGGTGATGGACTGTCTCCTCTTGACCTCTCTGTGTGCATTGATGCTGTTAACCATATTCTCTCTTCAGGATACTCTCTCCTTTATGGGGTTACATGACACTGCTCTCTACTGATTTTTCATCCTGTATTCTAAGCCTCCTTTGTTAAATTATCATCCGTATTATGCCTCTTAACTATGGATGTACCTCTCAAGGTTCTGTCCTGGGCACTCTTCTCTCTATATGTATCTGAATACAGAAAGCTCCCAGATCTATTATCAAGTCCTAATCTCTCTTCAAAGATCCCCTCCAATGTCACCAACCGCCTAGTGGACATTTCATATTGGATGTCTCATAAATATCTCAACATTTCCAAAACTAAATTCATTATTCATTCTCTAAAAAACTATCCCTTTTCCAAACTTCCCTCTTTCTTCTGAGAGCATTGGCATCTTCTTCCTAATCACCCAGGTTTGTAAACCTGAAGTCATCCTCATTTCCTTGCTCCCAATCCAACACAGAAAGGCAGAAATATTAAAAGCATCCTTTTTAGATCATGATGCAATAAAAATTACAATAATGAGACAACATATCAAAACTTAGGGGATGCAGTAAAAGAGGTCCTTAAGGGAAGTTTTATATCTCTAAATGCTTATATGAATAAAACAGAGAAAGAAGAGATCAATGAATTGGGCATGCAACTAAAAAAGCTAGAGAAAGAACAAATTAATAATCTCCAATTAAATACCATAGCTCAGCTCTGAGGAGTTTCTTATCAAGTTAGCTACAGAGTGACATGTTTTCTCTTGTCTAAGTATTTTTTTTTAATTTCCTCTTCCATTAATCTGGGCAAAGTATATATTTTTTGTAAATATTCATCCATTTCACTAAGATTGTCAAATTTATTGGCATATAGTTGGGCAAAATAGCTCCTAATTATTGTTCTGATTTCCTCTTCATTGGTGGTGAATTCACCCCTTTCATTTTTGATGCTGGTAATTTGGATTTCTTCCTTTTTTAAAAATCAAATTGACCAAAAGTTTGTCTATTTTATTGGTTTTCTTTTCATAAAACCAACTCTTGTGAAGTTTTTATGCCCTATTACATGGTCAATTTTTGTGTAGGTGCCATATACTGCTGAGAAAAAGCTATATTCCTTTCTGTCCCCATTCAGTTTTCTCCAAAGGTCAATCATATTTAACTTTTCTAAGATTCTATTGATCTCCTTAACTTCTTTCTTGTTTATTTTGTGGTTAGATTTATCTAGTTCTGAGAGGGGGAGGTTGAGGTCCCCCACTAGTATAGTTTTGCTTCTATTTCTTCCTGTATCTCCCTTAACTTCTTTCTCCTTTAAGAATTTGGCCATTATACCACTTGGTGCATATATGTTTAATAATGATATTACATCGTTATCTATGGTGTCTTTTGACAGGATGTAGTTTCCTTCCTTATCTCTTTTAGTTAGATCTATTTTTGCTTTTGCTTAGTCTGAGATCAGGATTGCTACCTCTGCTTTTTTTACTTCTGCTGAAGCATAATACATTCTGCTCCAGCCTTTTACCTTTACTCTATGTATATCACTCTGCTTCAAATGTGTTTCTTTTAAACAAGAAATTGTAGGATTATGATTCTTAATCCACTCTGCTATCCATTTCCATTCACAGTTATGATTACTATCTGTGTCTTCCTCTCCACCCTATTCCCCTCTCTCCCCAGTTTAGTTTTTTTCCTCTCTGCCTTTCCCTCCTCAGTAGGGTTTTGCTTTGACTACCACCTCCCTCAGTCTGCCCTCTTTTCTATTAGCCTTCTCCTTTTTCTTTTCCCTCTACCCTTTCTACTTCCTATAGGGTAAGTTAGATTTCCATACCTAACTAATTATATTATTCCCTCTTTGAGCCAAATCTGATGAGTAAGGTTCAAACAAGGCTGATCTCCCTTCCTTCTTTCCCTCTACTGTATTTGGGTTTTGTGCCTTTTCATGTGATATAATTTATCCTTGTCTACCTCCTCCTTTCTTCTTCTGCTAATAGAATACCTTTTCACCACTTAATTAGATTTTTTACCACCCCATCAAAGTCAGCTTATACCCACCCCCCCCATCTAAGTATACCCCCTTTTAAATGTCATAATGACATTACAATTCTTTGTTTTTTGTTTTTGGTGAGGCAATTGGGGTCAAGTGACTTGCCCAGGGTCACACAGCTAGTAAATGTCAAGTGTCTGGTCTGAGATGGGATTTGAACAAGTCATTCCCCAATTGATAAATCATCAAAGGATATGAACAGGCAGTTTTCAGATAAAGAAATTAAATCCATCTACAGTCATATGAAAAAATGCTCTCAATCACTCTTGATTAGAGAAATGCAAATCAAAACTCTGATCTACCACATCACACCTATCACATTGGCCAACATGACAAAACAGGAAAATGATAAATGTTGGAGAAGATGTGGGAAAATTGAACACTAATGCATTGTTGGTGGAGTTGTGAAATGATCTGACCATTCTGGAGAACAATTTGGAACTATGTCCAAAGGGCTATAAAAATGTGCATAGCCTTTGACCCAGCAACAGCACTTCTAGGGCTGTATCCCAAAGAGATCATAAAAATGATAAAAGGACCCACATGTACAAAAATATTTATATCAGCTCTTCCTGTGGTGGCCAAGAATTGGAAATTGAGAGGATTCCCATCAATTGGGGAATGGCTGAACAAGTTGTGGTATATCAATGTAATGGGATACTATTATTCTATAAGAAATGAGCAGTTAGACTTCAGAAATATCTTGAAAGAATTGTGTGGACTGATGCTGAATGAAGTGAGCAGAACTGGTAGAATATCGTATATAATAACAGCCACGTTGTACAATGACTAACTTTAATTAGCCCTTCTCAGCAATGCAGGGATCTCCAAAAGTCTCATGATGGAAAATGCTATCCACATCCAGAGAAAGAACTATAGAGTTTGAATGCAGATCAAAGCATACTATTTGCTCTTTTTTTCCCTTCTGTCTTATTTTGTTCCTCCATTTTTGTGGTTCCTCCTGTTGGTTCTAATTCTTCCTTACAACATGACTAATGTGAAAATATATTTAATAAGAATGTATGTGGAGCCAACATCAGATTGCATGCCATCTAGGGGTGGGAGGCAGGAAGGAAGGGAGAGAAAAATTTAAGTGGGGGCAGGTAGGTGGTGCAGTAAATAGAGCTCTGGCCTTGGAGTCAGGAGGACCTGAGTTCAAAATCCAGACTCAGACACTTTAACACTTACTAGCTGTGTGACCCTGGGCAAGTCACTTAACCCCAATTGCCTCACCAAAAAAAAGAAAGAAAGAAAGAAAAAAACTCAAAAAGTGTATGGAAGTGATTGTTGAAAACTAAAAATAAATTAATAATAATTTTTTTAAAAGAGTTGTAGGTATCATCTTCTCTTGTAGGGATATAAACAGTTTGCCCTTATTAATAATGTTGTTGTTTTCTTTCCTGTTTACTTTTTTATGCCTCTCGAGTCTTGTATTTGAGGGTCAAATTTTCTGTTGAACTCTGGTCTTTTCATCAGGAAGGTTTGTATTTCATTGAATGTCCATCTCCTCCCCAAAAGATTATACACAGTTTCACTGGGAGGTTGATCCTTGGTTGTAATCCAAGCTCCTTTGCCTTATGGAATATTGTATTCCATGCCATCTGATCTTTTAACGTAGAAGCTGCAAGTTCCTGCATAATGCTGACTGTAGTTCCATGATATTTAAATTGTTTCTTTCTGGCTGCCTGCAGTATTTTCTCTTTGATCTGGTAACTTTGGAATTTGGCTACAATATTCCTTGGTGTTTTCAATTTGGGATCTCTTTCAGGAGGTAATCTGTGGATTCTTTCAATGACTAATTTACTCTCTCGTTCTAGGACCTCAGGGCAGTTTTCTTTGATTTCCTGAAGGATATTGTCCAGGCTCTTTTTTTCATAATGGTTTTCAGTTAGACTATAATTTTTAAATTGTTTCTCCTGGATCTATTTTCCAGGTCAGTTGTTTTACCAATGAGGTATTTTATGTTTTCTTGTATTTTTTCATTCTTTTGTTTCTGTTTGAGTCATTAGCTTCCATTTGCCCCATTCTAATTTTTAAGGAGTTATTTTCTTCAATTAGATTTTCCTTTTGGCCCATTTTACTTTTTAAGGAGTTCTTCTCTTCAGTGAGTTTTTGTACTTCCTTTTCCATTTGGCCAATTCTACTTTTTAAGGACTTGTTTTCTACAGTTAATTTTTGTCCTTTCTTTTCCAAGCTAAGGACTCTTCTCTTGGCATACCTCTCATTTCTTTTCCCAATTTTTCTTCTAACTCTCTTATTTGACTTTTAAAATACTTTTTGAGGGGCAGCTAGGTGGCACAGTAGATAGAGCTCTGGCCTTAGAGTCAGGAGGACCCAAGTTCAAATTTGGCCTCTGACACATGACACTTACTAGCTGTGTGACCCTGGGCAAGTCGCTTAACCCCAATGGCCTCACAAAAAGGCAAGAAAAAAAATAGAGAGAGAGAGAGATTTTGAGCTCTTCCAAGAAGGCTTTTTGGGCTCGAGACCAGTTCATATTCCCCTTTGAGGTTTCAGATGTAGGTATATATGAAATGTTGTCCTCTTCTGAATTTGTACCTTCATCTTCCCTTTCCCAAAAATAAGAATCTGCGGTCATTTTCAGTTTCTGCTTTTTGTTCATGGTGTTTGCCTATTCCCTGACTTAAAAAAAAATGTTGAGTTCTCCTGCTGGAGCCAAGTGGGGCACTTACCCAAGCTTTTTTTCCTGCTCACCAGGGCCTTGCACTTGAGTGTTTCGCTCTTGCTGGTCTGAGCCTTGCACAGGGATGTTTCAATGCTGGTGAATTTCTGTCAGCCTGGAGTTTTGCCTTCTGGAGTTATGATTTCCAGAGTTGTATTGAGGTACCAGGTGATTTCACTGCTGGAGAACACTGTTGTCCATGGTGTTTTTCTGAGCTGGTGTCTATCAGTTCCCCTTCCTGTATTGAGACTGTGGGGGGCGGGGGGAGGTCCTGGTGTTGGCACTTGCCTGCTCCACCAACCTGGGTCTCAGGATTTCCCCTGGCATGCTAAGATGGGAGGCTCCAGTTCTGTACTGCTCCCTTCCCCCAAAGGAAGAGGGGCCTTTCACATTAATCCCCCAAGCTTCCTGGGGTGCAAGACTGCTGTGCCCTGTCTGTTTTGCTGACTCGGGGTTTTTCCTGGGGAAACATATTTTGAGATTGCAGAGGTCAATGAGGGAGAATGAGAGCAACTTACTTCTTACTCTGCTATCTTGGCTCCCGGAACCCGACTACACCAGCTCTTGAAAACTATCTTCCAAGGGGTTCAGTCTACATCTACAAAGGGAGTACCCTTGCCCAAAAGGATGTTGACAAACCATGAGTCCTTGGAGCTGTGAAATTAAGATGAGATAGCTAAAGGGAGAGACTAGGAAAGAAGTGTATGTTGACTCGGGAATTAGAGATGATTTGAAAACAACACTGAGGGACAAATTATAATAGATACTAGATATCCTGAAATAAATGAGGGGAGACATGAACTTCTCTAAAAATACACAAGAGGAGATGAAAAAACTTATGAGGCCAGCAAATAACACAGAATAATTACAAACACCATTAGAGGCGGTGAAAGTCAAATCAAAGAACAAGGGATGGTGGAAACAAATTGGGAGGACAATCAATCACACAATTTAATGGGACTAAACCAACAAATGATTGTGGAGCAAGAGAAAAAAGCAATTGATTTGGAAAATAAATTTGCAAGATCAAAGCTCAAAATAGAGATCCCAGACAAGACAGAGAAGAAAAATAAATAAGACCTGGATGCAAAATGTAAAGATATAATTGAGAACGGCTCTGGGGAGCTATGAAATACAGACAATAGTCTGGACAAATTGGGGCTCTCCAGTCCTTTTAAGGAGAAGTTAAGGTTAGAAGCTCCAAAGGAACACATGAGAGGGAGCATGGTTTAGTGGACAGTGTGCTGGACTTAGAGTGAGGAGGTCTGGGCCTGACCAGAGCTTGGACACTAAAACCTCTCAGAGCCTCAGTTTCCCCATCCAAAAGTAATTGGATACTTTTTACCACAATACGGGGTTGTTATAAAGAAAGTGCTTGAGAAATTTTAAAGTGCCATACAAATATGATTTATTATGATCACTGTTAAACTCTTAAACCACATACACATACATATGATCCTTCAAACACTGGGGGGGAAAAAAGCAAAAGCCATATCAAAAGGTGCAGATTTGATTTGTATCAGATTACTGTACCCAAGAGGAACAATGGAAATAAAGTAATATGGATGGTGCAAAACATACAGAAGGCTGCAGAACACATAGGAGTGTGGATTTAGAGCTGGAAAAAATCTTAGAGACCATCTAGTCCAACCCCCTCAGGAAACAGAGACAAGAGACATCAAATTACTGGCTAAAGATCATATAAATAGTAATTGACAGAGTCAGGATTTGCATTCAGGTCTTCTGACTTCAAAGCACAAAGCCAGTGCTTTTTCCACTGTCTTGCATTTCCTTTCACAGGATTAAATGCAAGAATCAGTTTCCCAGAAAATCTTTCGGAGGAATGAAGAAAAAAATTGATTCAACAATCAATAGGCTTTCAAACAATTAACCAAAGCAAACACCTGAAAAGAAGAAAAAACCTTATTGTTAGAATTGAAGTACCACCTGTCATTTAGCTGTCTAGATCTTAAGGTACTTACTGCAGACAAAAGATTTCCATAGCTCATTTAATTGGCAAACAACTGCAAAAAACAAGCAGTTACCCAAGTAAGGAAAGCAGGAAATTACCCTGAGGAATGTATCAGCCCTCTGTCCCATGGGAAGATTCACAGGATTAGAGATCAAAAGTTGGAAGGGACCTTACTGCCAGCAAGTCCAACTCCACCTCATTTTACAGATAAGAAAACTGAGGCACACGAAGTTTACACAACTTGCCCAAGGTCACACAGACAGTAAGCGCCGAGGCAGAAACCAGGATTTCTGACTCCAGAGGCAATTTTCTTTCCACTGTCCCATACTGCCTTTCTACTAGTGTTTGATATATCGACCCATTCTATTGAGGTCGCAGCAGTAATTATCTTTGAAGGATAGACAGAGAAAAAAGAGTTAGACACATGAAGAGAACAAAGACCTCTTTGCTTCAGTACAATACAAGCTTTCTTGTGTGTATATATTTGTGTACCCTTGTTTCACATATGTCTCTTGGGAAGTCCTTTGTTCTTGGGGCATATTAGGAACTGCCTAGTTCTTAGTCAAAGAAAATACCAATTGGAGAGTGATGGCTCTATGTCATAAGGTCAGCAAGAGTTTTAGCCTCGACATTTACGATTCTCATGGGAATGCCACTGTCAAGAGACCCTGACAATCACTATCTCTTCTTTTTTTGCCTCTGCCCTATCTTGTATGCCTGGCATTCATTCACCTCACTTCCACCTCTTAAAATCCTTTTTCCCCTTCAAATTCCCATTCCAGCACCATCTTCTACGTGAAGCCTTTCCTGAGACCTCCTACTACTCCCCAAATTATTTTGCATTTAGTTTGTATATATTCTCTATAGACTTATTATTATATACAGTGGTAGTGGTATCTTATAGTACATATAATCTCTTCTGATGGAATGTAAGCTTCTTTTCAGCAGAGGTCATTTCATTTTTAACTATCTCCAATCACCTCTGTGAAGAGACCCTGACAATCACTTAGTAATCACGAAGAAATATGAAACATAAATTAGAGGGGTATACACAGGAAATAGCGAGATGAAAATGACACTGTTTTCAGATGACAAGTTAGTTTTCTGAGAAAATCCATTGTACCAAATCAAAAAGGTAATGAAGATAATAATTGATTCCAGCAGAGGAATAGAATCTAAGGTACGCCGATAAAAATAATTTGAATATGCATATGCTAGTAAAGACTGAGAAGAATTCATAAAAAGAGAAATCTCATTTACAATAACAACTGGAAATATCAAATAATTTACCAAGGTATTTAGGAGATTTTTATGAAGAGAAACTCGGGGTCAGAACTTTGGATTCATCTTCTGTGCTTTCATCTCCCTCAACCTTCCTAGCCAGTTGGCAGATTTTGCCCATTCTACTTCCACAGTATTGGTTATGCATAAGGGAAAGGGCACAGCTTGGGAGGCAGAGGACCTGTATTCAAATTGTACCTCAAATGCTTATTACCGGAATATCTTTGGGCAAGTCACAACCTCCCTGGGTCTCAGCTTTCTCATCCATAAAAAGGTGGATGGACTAGATGGTGTCTGTGATCCTTTACAGCTCTACAACTAGTAGAGTACAGATGGAGTCAGGAAGACTCAAGTTCAAATCCAGCCTCAGATGCTAGCTGTGTGACCCTAGGCAAGTCACTTAACCCTGTTTGCCTCAGTTCCTCATCTGTAAAATGGGGAGAATATCTATACACACAGGTGGGTGATATAACAGATGGAACATCAGGCCTGAAATCAGGAAGACCCAAGTTCAGATCTTGCCTCAGACACTTACTAGATTTGGAACCCCACTTACCCTCCATTTGTCTGTTTCCTCATCAGTAAAATAATAGTACCTACCTCCTAGGGTTGTTGTGAGGATCAAATGAGATAATTGTAAAGCAATTAGCACTGTACTTGGTACATAGTAAGAGTCGTGTAAATGTTAGCCCTTATGTCTTGCATCAAGGCCCTTCTCTAAGTCTTCTACCCTCTTTCAGGTTCATAAACCTGGGGCTATGAGGAATCTTTGAGGTCAACTAGGTCCTGTTCCCTCTCCCCTGAACCAGTGCAATGGTCTCCTGAATAGTCTTTCCGCTCCCAAGCTCTCCTCTTTCCAAGCCATCCTTCATGCCCTCTTAGCTCTCCCACTTGTCCTACTCTTCTTCTCAATCTCCTTTGCTGGATTATTTATATCATGCTATCTAACTGCAACCATATCTTATGACCCTGTTTTGAGTCCCCTTCTCTTTCCATACTCTTACATATCATCTCTATGCTCACTGGGACAGCTGGGCGGATAGAGTGCCTAGTCTGGAGCCAGGGATACCCGAGTTCCAATCCAACCTCAAACAATTACTACCTGTAGGACCTTGGGCAAGTCATTTAACCCTGTTTGTCTCAGTTTCCCCATCTGTTAAATGAGCTGGATGAAGAAGGAAATGGCAAGCCACTCCAGGATCTTTGCCAAGAAAACTCCAAAAGGGGTCACAAAGAGTCAGATAAGACTGAAAAATCGCTAAGCAACAACAAAAACATGATTACTCCCAGTTCTACCTATCCTCTATCCTCTATTCTTGTCTCCAGTTCTGCATCACCTTTCGAACATTTCAGACTGGTTGTCCCATAGACATCTCAAATTCAACATGTCCAAAATTGAACTTATCATTCATCCCAAGCCCTCTTGTCTGCTAAACTTCTCACTTTGTTACAGCACCACCATTCTTCCAGTCTCCCAAGTTCGTAACCTTGTTACCCTCGAGCCCTTGATCTCCTTCACCCCACATTCCAATCAGTCGCTGAATCTTTTCATTTCTATCTCCATCATATCTTTTGGATTAGTCCACTTATCTCTACTCACGTGGCCACCATCTTGGTTCAGGCTATTCATTACCATTCACCTGAATTAATGAACTAGCCTGCTCCTAACTTTATTTTTCCAAACTATCCTCTACACAGCTGCCATAGTGATTTTTTCCAAAAGTATATGTCTGATTTTGTCACTCTCTACTCACTAAACTCAGTAGCTCCCTATTGCCTTTAGAGAAAAAAGTGAACTCTTATTTGGCTTTTAATGCCCAACCTACCTTTCTATTATTCTTTACCTCTCTTTCTTCCACTTATGATCCAATCAAACTGGCCTTCTCACTATTTCCCACATACAACACACCATCTCCCATCTTTTTGCTTTTACTCAGTCCCCATACACCTGACATGAACTCACACCTCACCTCCCCCTCTTAAAATCCTTTGTTTCTTCAAATTTCAGTTTCAGCATTACCTTTCTACATGAAACTTTTCCTGATACCTCCTAATACTCTCCCCAAAATTACTTTGCATTTAGTCTGTAGATCTTCTGCATAGAATTATCATTGCATGTAGTAATGTAGTACATATTCTCTCTTCTGATGGAATGTGAGCTCCTTTAGGGCAGATAGTTCATTTTTGTCAGTATCGCCTAGTACTACCTAGCACAATACCTAGCACATATTCTGGTTCATGAAAGCTTGTTAATTGATTGATTGTCTGGGCCTCAGCTGACCATCATGGGATATCCATGGTAGCCATTTGTGTCAACAGATGGGTAAAAAGCAATGCTGGAAGGGGCCAGTTCGGTGTTACTACTGATAACTTAGCTTGACTATAGTTGGGAAAAGTCACTCAACCAAAGGTCCTGATCTGTGCAGTCCTGGACCTTACAACCTGACTGATTCAAAGCTAATTGATAGTACCTCCAGAGAAAGGCCAATTGGAATCCAGAGTGACTGCAAAGGAATCCTAGTTAAGGACCAATCGACTGGACAGACTAACTTCCTTGGAATCAAATGGGGACCCATGTTATAAATGAGTGATCAGCAGAGTCCTTATTGCACTGAGGGAGCTTGGGAGAGAGAAAAAGAAAGAGAAGAGAAGAGAAGAGAAGAGAGAGAAGAGAGAGAAGAGAGAGAAGAGAGAGAAGAGAGAGAAGAGAGAGAACAGTGGCTTTTCAAAGTCACCTGAGAGGTCAATGGCATTTCAATGTGATGTGGGCAGTATCTTTTTCAGCTTGTAATAAAGGATTAGGGGATTTGAAGCTCAGACAGTTCATTGCTTTCAGTATCAGAATCTAAATAATATTTAATGAACCAAGACCTGCCCTACCAGATTCAAAAACATAAAATGACAACTATCAAACTATCTAGCATCTGACAAGAGAGTAAAAGAGAGACAGAGAGTGATGCACAGAAAGAGACAGATACAGAGACAAATTCAGAAATAGAGACATACAGAGAAAAATCAATAAAATAGTTCAGATATACCAGCAATAAAGTCAAATGTCCAAAACATGAATTCTCAAAAAATATTTTGATTCTAAACATGAGAAAGGATTTTTTCTTGACAGAAAGAAGTTGACTTTTCTGTGAATATACAAGATACCCCATACAAACAATACTTCCTCCAGTGGGTGGAGAAAGAAAAGGATAAGTGAAAGGAATGCTAGAGGAAGATTTGGAGTTTAGGGGATGATGCAGTGAGACCATCTCCCAGGGAGCCGTTTTTCATAGCTACAGTTTCTGTCAAGGTGTTGACAAGATACACTAATTGCCGATTTGATGCCAAAGCAGATAAAGAGGAGAAACATCCCATAAAAGTAGCTGCTCAGTAGTAACAAATCCAAAGCCATAGTGAACTAGTAGAGCAACTTGCCATGACTAGGAAAAGTTGGAGAGAGCCCAGTAGGACTCAAGTTCAAATCCAGCCTCAGACACTTGACACTTACTAGCTGTGTAACCCTGGGCAAGTCACTTAACCCCAATTGCCTCAACAAAAAGGGGAAAAAAAGAGTTGAGGAAGGAGCCACAAAGCACCAAAGAGTCTATTCTCAGCAGATATATATTAGAGGAGAAATCCCAGTAGCTTTCAGGGACTGTTGGAATGTTTGTATTTTTTCCAAGCATAGCCATCAACTTTACGTATACTAGAGGCTCTAGGTGGCCAGTGGATAGAGTGCTGGACCTGCAGTCAGAAAGACCAGAGTTCAAATCATGCCTCAGACACAGAAGTTGTGGGACCCTAAACGAATCACTCAACCTGTGTTTTCCTCAGTTTCCTTATCTGTAAAATGGGGATAACAGCACCTACATCAGAGGGATGTTGTGGGGAATAAAATGAGATAATATATGCAAAATACTTTGCAAACCTTAAAAGTATTATACAAATGCTAGTTATTTATTTAGAGATGAATTGGACTCCATGTCAGAGGAGACAGCCCTGGAAGAATAATGCTCTTCTGCTTTTATCATGAAGGATAAAATGTTACTAGAAAAAGATGTTCCAACAAGAAAGGGGAGGGGGAAGATTCTTTAAAGATGGAGGAAGTACCAGCCAAAGCCAAGAGACTGGAAGAATGACACAGAATGGGGGGGGGGGAGAAGGGGGAGGGAGAGAAGACTCTGAACCACTAGGTCTTTGAGGTTATCTGACCCAACCCTCTCATTTCAAAAATGAGTACATTAAATCCCAGAGTCTTAAAGCCCACGTCTTGTTCAAGTTAATACAAGTAGTATGTAGACCAACTAAATTCATATCTAAGTCTTTGTACTCCAAATTGAGAATTATGATATATGTACACTAAAAATTTTTCACTTCCTTTTGCCGTACTAGCCGATCAACATGGACCCTGCTCAACCATAGTCCTTGTCAGACCTCAAGGGCCAGACGGGACAAAACTGTGCAATGGACCACTTAGCCACAGGCATGAATAAGGCATGGGCCATGTGAACTGGCATGCCCCAGGGAAGCATTGCTAGTGCCCTGCTGAAGCCAAGATGCAGGGGAGAACTTCTCAAATCTTCTCAAATAAGAGGACCAATCACTTTTTGTGATGATGTGGGAGTGAATACTACTGCTCAAAGAAGCTTCTAGGGAACCAATGATAATGCATACTACTCAACTCTTGACAGGGAGGTAATAGACTCAAGGGGTAAAATAAGATTTTTTCCTCCAGACCCAGACAATGTGGAGATTTGTTTTGCTTAACTATGCAAATGTTACAAAGATTTTCTTTTTTTTTTCTGATGGTGGGGGTGGAGTGGCAGGAGGAAGAGGATGGACTAATGATAGAGTTTCCAAAGAGAGAAACTGAAATGAAAATAAAGGAGTCACTGAAGCATGTTTTTAAATGCATAGAAGAGAACAGAAGGCCAGAAGGAATCACAAGCAACCCAAACATCTTCGAATGTTGTATACTGAATTTCTTATATACTTAAAAAGAAAGTAACATAGCAAAGATTCAGAGCTTCATGCACAATATTTTTTCCCCTACTATATACATATGTATATATACACATATATGTATGCATGTACATATATGTGTATGTATGTACATGTGGAAATGCTAATTTTATTTGTGTGCTATGTTCAGGGGAAAAAAAAATCAAAAGTAACCTCTAAGTATTAAATCCAAAGCAGGGCACCAAAGGCCTTGAGGCCACAGATGGTATTTTCATTACTGCTAATGTCTGAAGGCCATACAGATTTTAGAAGAGAAAAGATGTGATGAGGTGTGAACAGCTGGCTTAAAAAATGGTTTTGGAAAACAAAATTTGGCTTTCTGGACCATTCTAATTAAGATACAGGAATTATGGGGTTTAGACCAGAAATGCAGTGCCTCTAATGGGAGCTAACAAGAATGGATTTGTCTGAAGACTCACTGGCTTTAACCAGCAGACTTTTTCAACTGAAAATTCAGGAGGGGAACGGTAAGGGAGAAGAACATTACACAAATACCAAGCCAAACCAGATACTCATGGCATGACAGCCCTGCTTTCTAGCTTCTCTGAAGGAGCTTCCACTGGATGGCTTCCTGCTGGCTCCAGTAGCAAGCCCCTTGAGGGAAGATGGTCGTCTCCAAGCAGCCGGGAGTAAGAGGCAGATAGAAGCCCTGGGTAGTCTTAAGAAACGGTGGGATATGAGGGACACTGAGTCACATTATAGAGTAAGGAAATATTTTTTAAAAGCATTTTAAATAATGGTTTGCAAGAAGAGTAAGCATTCTTACTGAATTCATGAGTGACCTTTTTGTTCCTCGTACACAGACACTGTAAGTCTCTTCAACATTCCTTTGACCAGGCTAGACTCCATCCAACCCAACAAACATTAAGTATCTAATATATACAAGGCACTGTGCTATACACTGGGGATACAATGACTAAAAAGAAAGATAATCTATGTCCTCAAGGAGCTTACAGTCCAACAGGGAGCCAACACACAAAAGAAGGCAGGAAAGGAAATGGGGAAGACTCGAGGGTACCTGGCTCCAGGACATCTTGATTCACAGAATTGAAAGCAGGAAGAGAACAGCCACAAAGTGGAGTTGAGTCCAAAAATTTAGTTTCTTCCCTCTATAAAGGAAAGCATTGGGAGGAGTTTGGTGCCCCACCCCCCAGCCCTGCAATCAGAGAGGAGAGGAGGCTGGAGGAGATGGCTTTAATTAAGGTTTGAATTAGCAGCATACTGATGAGATTAGAAGTGATGAGTTTAACCTGGGAGGGGCACCTTGTTTCTTGGAGTTGAAACCAGACAGGGTAGCAGATGTGAAATGGAGTGCCAGGAATGGCCTCTTTCTTCACTACCACTTGTTAAAATTCCCAATTCTCTTTAAAATTCTGCCTAAGCTTCACATTCTGCACAAGACCTTTCCTGATCCCCTCCCTACCACCAACTTCTAATGTTTTTCCTTTTGAAAGTTACCTTATATTTTACACACACACACACACACACACACACACACACACACACATTTTATTCTATAAAGGAGCTCATAGTTCTGGGTGGGGGAGAGAAAGCATGCAAATAGCTATGTACAAACTGAATATATTGGGGATAATCTCAGAGGAAAAGCACTAAAATTAGGGAAGACTGGGAAAGACTTCTTATAGAAGTGGACTTTAGCTAAGAGTTGGAGGAAGCCAAGAGGCAGAGATGAGTAGGGAGATAATTGTAGGCATGGAGGACCACCAATGAAAACACTCAGAGTTGGGAGAGGGAAGGGAAGGGAATAAATATGTATATAGTTCCTATATGCCAGACTGTACCAACTAGTTTGTTTTTTGTTTTTTAAATGATCTCATTTGATCCTCACAGAAACCCTGAGTAGGTGCTATCATAATCCCCATTTTACAATTGAGGAAACTGAGGCATGCAGAGGTTAAATGACTTGTCCAAGGTCACATCACTAACAAGAACAGGTCCCAGAGCAGAACCTTGGGGGACACCTATGTTTAGGTGTCCAGGTGTGACCTGGATGAAGATCTAACGTAGGAGACTGAGAGTAAGTGGCCAAAAAAGTAAGAAGACAACACGGAGAGAAGAATATGATGAAAACCTGGCAAGAAAACAGTATCGAGGAGAAGAGGATGATCTGAATAGTATCAAAGGTCAGGAGATCTGGCAATGAAGAGATCAACGGTAATTTTGGAAAGAGCAGTTTAAGTTAGGCAGTTCTTAGTGAGTACAAGAAGAGGGGAAAAGTGGGGAAAGGAAAGGCTTTAAGATAAAAGCTAGATTGTTACCTATGGAGCAGGAATTCCAGAGTGCATAGTAGAAGGGCGAGGTGGTTTTCAGTTTTTGAGTGAGACTGTGGTGGGGAGGGGTTGAGGGGATGGGAATAAAGGCGTTGTCAGTCATGTCAGCTCGGGGTAAGAACAGGGTCTGAAAAACGGCAGAGGGAATTTTAAGGTAGGAATATATTAATCGCTGAGAAAAGGGTTGTAGATTATCATTGTCCATGGCAGTTCAGCCTGAAGGCAGAGTTAGCAAGGTGGACAGCAGTATACAGCTGGAAGGAGGTGGGGGTAGGAGATGACTACTCTGGAGTTAAGGGGCTGGATAGAGTGCCTAGAGCTGGATTGAGAGCAATTGAAATTGAGATTCAAAAAGATCTGAGGAAGATGCACCCTTGCTAATAAACTTAAATTTAATGGGGATGAAGGTAAAGTCTTTTACTCAGATTGAAAAACACTCAACTGCTTAAAGAAGATATGGCTAGAATTCATGTCAAAAATATCTGGGGATTTCAGTAGATTACAAGCTTAGCACAAGTCAAAGGGACTTGGTAGGCAACCCAGCTAAGGCAATCTGCGTCTGCATTAACAGAAGTAGAGTGCCAAAACCCCACAGTACTCTGCCGTGCTCAGAGAACGCCTCATGCATTTAATGTTAAGTTTCAGTCTTGGATGTCACATTGGAGGAAGGAGATCGCCAACCTGGAGCCCAACTAGAGGGAGATGGCCAGGACAGTGAGGAAATGGAGGCAGAGTATTACTCACTCCATAGTCAGAGGACCCAGATTCAAATCCTGATTCTGCTGGCTTCTTACTTGTGTCACCTTGGGCAAGTCACTTAACCTCTGTGGTCCTCAGTTTCCTCATCTGCAAGATGAGGGGGTTGGACTGAATGCTTCTAAAATTCCACCTACATCATCAGTGATCTTATCCTGAAGCTAGGGGATGCAGTGCATAGAGTACTGGGCCTGGAGTCAAGAGGATTTGGGTTCAGTGATGACTTCAGACCTTACTAGCTGTGTGACTTTTGGGCAAGTCACTTAGTCTCTATGTATCTCAGTTTCGTCAACTGTAAAATGGGAATAAAAATAGCACCTACCTCCCAGAACTGTCATAAAGATCAAATGAAATAATTTTTGTAAAGTGCTTGGCACAGTGCCTGGCACGGAGTAGGCGCTATATAAATGCTAGTTAGTATTAGCTATTACTATGACCGTGCTTTATAAGGATCAGTTGAAGGGGTCTGGACTGTTTAATTTGGAGAAGGGAAAATTAGGGGAGAATTCATTAATATCAAACCTCAGTTTCTTCATGTGTAAAATGGAGATAATAAGAGCACCTACCTCACGAGATTGTTATGAGGGAAAATAAGATAGTAATTGTAAAATGCTTAGCCCATTGCCTGGCACATAGTAAGTGCTTTACAAATGTTAGCTATTGCTGTTATTGTATTATTATTATTGTTATTATTTTTATTATCTACCAATGATTGTGGATGAATAAAGCAACAGAACTTGTATTAAGTCTGTCAATGTTCCAGCCCCAACCCTAACCCTAAAATGCCTGGCCATGGAGACTGACACATTAGTCATATTGTCTCCATCTCCAAATAAACAATTAGTAAAAACACCATTTTCAGCCTGCTATTGAAGATGTGGTCTCAGAATATGCCACATCCCCAAAGCTAGGGGAGGAGGGCCACCTAAGGAAGTCCTACAGGAAAGTGCTGACTGCAGTGGGAGGAAGTGTCTGTGTGGGAAGAAGTTTTGCTTCAAACAAATCCACAAAAAGAAAACCAAAATGAAGAAGTCATGGTGGCCACTAATCTAAGGCAAGGACAAAAAGAGCAGTGAGCAGAATCTGTGACAGTGTTCTCGGTTTTTGCATCTGGGGAGCCCCAGATACTGGGAGATGGCACTTCATCCATGTTGACATCAATTAGGCTTGACCTTCCATGCCATCCTGCAAACGCTTCTCTCCCTCCCTGGGCCTCCTCAGCATCTCTCCCACCTCAACTGTATTTACAATACTTACCTGGTGAATGGTGTTACATTCAAATGATTGCAGTCTAATTTGACCATTAGATTGTAAATTCCTTGAGAGTAGACACTATTGTTTGCATCATTTTTGTATTCCCTGTGCTAAGCACCATGCCAGTCCTAATTGGGTACTTAATAAATATTTATTGACTGATTGATTGATTAGAATGGAGGCTCTTCTTTTGTTGTTGTTGTGGGTCTTTTCAGCTGTGTCTGACTCTTCCTGACCCCACTTGAGGGTTTTCTTGGCAAAGATACTATAGGGGTTTGCCATTTCCTTCTCCAGCTCATTTTACAGATGAAGAAACTGAGGGAAACAGGGTTAAGTGACTTGCCCAGGGTCACGTACCTATTAAGTGTCTGAGGCTAGATTTGAACTAAGGTCTTCCAGGCCAGGCGCTATATCCACTGCACTGTGCCACCTAGCTGCAGAAGCTCTTCAAACACATGTATTCCAAAATCAGTAATATCAACCATTGCATTTCATCCAAGTTTAGTCTCTTTTAGAGCTGTCTTTTCTTATACAATTGTTGTCTTTGTGTATATTACTCTCTTTATTTTGCTTACTACACTGTGCATCACTTTATACAAGTCTTCCAAGATTTCTCTAAATTGCTCATGTTGATGATTTCTTACATGGTGATAATATTCCATTCCATTCACATAGCACAATCTTTAGCTATCCTCCCAACTGATATGCATCTGGTTTTTTTTGTTTTATATTGTTGAGGGAGGTCCCTTTAAAAATGAAAGCCCATGATTTTATCCTTTTAAAAATAAGAGTTTTATAAATACCTTTTGTTTTTACATCTCAACTCACTGTTGTTCAGTCGTGTCCTACTCTTCATGAACTACCTTTTGGTGTTTTCTTGGCCGATACTGGAGTGATTTCCATTTCCCTCTCCAGCTCATTTTATAGATAAGGAAACTGAGTTATGTGACTTGCCCAGGGTCACCCAGCTAATAAGTGTCTGAGTCTGGATTTGAACCCAGGTCAATGAGTCTTCTTGATTTCAAGCCTGGTGATCTATCCACTGTACCTCTCACTTGTTCCAAGATCTTAAAAAGGTAGGAAGAGACAATGAACTTGCTCCCTGGTTCTAGTAATATGAAGCAAGCAACATGATTCATTGGAAAAAGCTTTGGACCTAGGTTCAGGGGACTCGAATTTCAATACTGGCTTTACCTTTTTACCACCTATGAGATTGAAGACAAGTCATTTTCCTTCTCTGAGTCTCAGTTTCCGCATCTGTAAAATAGGACATTGGACTAGACAATTGCCAAGGTCCTTTTCAGCTCTAAATCTATGTGAGAGCAGTCCATAACAGTCTAAAAAGCAACCCTGTCCAGAGAATGTTGCTGTTGAAAAGACAGCTTGGAAATCACCTAAGGCAGAGGTTCTTAATATAGGTGTCTGTGGACAGATCTCAAAAGGTCTGAAAACTTGGATGGGGAAAAAAATTGCATCTTTATTTTCACTAACCTTTAGTTTCCTCTGCAATGTTTGAAAACATGATTCTGGGGGGTATATATCCTTCAACAGATAGCCAAAGGAGTCTATGATGCAAAAAGAAAAAAAAAGTTAAGAACTCCTAATCTAAGGAAACAACTTCAGAGAGACTTGCCTAAGGTCATATGATGAATAACAGTGACAGAACCGAAAGGTCTTGAACATAGACCTTTTGGTTCTAAATCCAGGTCTCTCTCCAAATCACCAGTCTTCTTTATAGTCTACATGTCTAATTTGCTAATTATTTGATTTAATGACCTCTTTTTCTCAGAATAAGTTAAATGCACATGTGTGTCCTTGGCTATCCTGAGGTAAAACTCTTGAAGTGGGCAAAGTTTGATGCCCACCTCGGGCTGCCATTTCCTACCCTTTCCCCTCCTTAGAAGTGTTCATTCCACCGTCATACCTCCTCTTTATGACTCAGTACCTTTGGGTTAGGTATCTTTCCCCTTAGAAAAACTTAATCTGGAAAAAGATCTGAGAATGCCACTTAGGCATAAATAACTGATTAGGCTTAATGAATTGCTTCTGCTAGATAACATATAACACACCTGGGCAAGATTTTCAGTCCAAGGGATGAATCTTCATTTGTGAAATTTTTAAAATAAACCAGTTAATACTTGGGGACCTATTTTTTAGGTCAGGTAAACATTCTTGAAACCTTAAAATCATACTACTTAGATAGCAAAGCAGTCCTGGTGTGCTATTTATTATTATTGTTATTATTAATATTATTGTTGTTGTTATTCTTTTCATCTTCTTCTATGGAGTTCAGATAGAAACAGCCCTTTGACAAGTTGCTATCCTGCTATTGATGGTACAATGGACAGAGCACTATTTCTGTTCCTCCATGATTTTTATTTCTTCTATTGAGTTTCCATATTTTGAAAGTTTTCTAATCCAAATATCTTAAAGAAAAGGTGTCAAACATGTAGCCCCACTTTCCCGAATACACCAGAACCAGACTAAAATGTAAACCAGAAATATTTAACAAAATAAATAAAAATGTAAGGGAACATAGATAATGTTAACATATGGTTTTCTATGTCAATATGTGGTCTGCAGGGATCCTTATGTATGGTTTAGCAGTCCCAGTTTCTATATGAATTTGAAACCACTGGCTTAGAGATTAGGAATATTTGGTATGTTAACAATTATTTAAAATGCAGTTTTTGAAATTGTTGTTGTTCAGTCCTTTCAGTGCCCAACTCTTCATGACTCCATTTGGGTTTTTCTTGGCAAAGATACTGTGGTGGTCTGTATTTTTTGTCTCTAGCTCATTTTACAACTGAGAAAACTGAGATCAAAGGGTTGAGTGACTTGCCCAGAGTCACACAGCTAGTAAGTATCTGAGGCCAGATTTGAACTCAGGAAGATGAGTCTTCCTGACTTCAGACTGGGAGCTCTATCCACCTAGCTGTCCATCAATGTTTTATCTGGGTCTTTGATGATACTTTAGTTCTAATACAATTGATCAGTTGAAGCTTCTCTTTGCAGTATGGAGTTTTATCAGTCTATGAAAGGTAGTGAGCTTCTGATGTATGATTCTAGCCCCTGGGTCATATCTTTGGAGGTATTTGGGAACACTTAGATTGTCCAGGCTTCAGTGATATGTTACATCATTTCTACCATTTTCTTGCATAATCTGCATTTATCACTAAGTTCAGGCTTTGTAAGGATGAGCCTTCTGTAATTTCTAACATCAATACTATGGTGCCAAATTGCCAGAAACCCTGCCATTTCCACAAACAAATGTTTGCCAGAAACCCTGCCATTTCCATAAACAAATCATAGTCATTTGCTTGATTTTTCATTGTAAAATACTGTTGCCTGAATTCATGCGGATGCTGCTCATGGAGGGTGTTTCAATCCCATTTTTGGATCTTAGCCATTTCATTGGCTAACTCTAAAGATTTTTTTAATGTTGCTCCTATGCCATTGTTATTAAGGTTACTGTCACAGAATAAACAGGTCAGCTAGGGGGCACTGTAGTGGTGAGCTTGGAGTCAGAAAGACTCATCTTCCTGAGTTCAAATCTAGCCTCAGACACTTACTAGCGATATGACCCCGGGCAAGTCAGTTAACCCTGTTTGCCTCAGTTTCCTGATCTGTAAAATGAGCTGGAGAATGAAATGGCAAACTCCTCCAGTATCTTTGTCAAGAAAGCTCCAAATGGAGTCAGGAAGAGCTGGACATGGCTGAAAAATGACTGAACAACAACAACGTAGAATAAGGATCTTTGCCTGGCAGACCATATTGAAAAACCTAGAAGATCAAACCTGGAAAATCTGACATCTTCTGTGAGATTTCATACTCCACTTCTGCAAGCACATCCTCCTCAAAAGACTATCAGTGGCATTTGGGGACTAGAATCTTCCTAGGCCATTCCCTGTCAATTGTCTAGATCAGAGTTTGGGAGCCAGTCCCAAATGGTTGAATCCACTTCCCTTGATTTGCAGTAGAATCCTCAACTCTCTTCCTGGTCATCATTGTCTTTCCTTCTATGACCCAGCTAAATCTGATGGCAACTTCTTACTTCACAGGCTACTTTCACTCTCAAGAAGGTGCAGATGTTTCCAGAGCCCTTTTTCTCTCATGCATCAGCAGGTCCTTGGATCTATCTTCTAGCTGTCATGGTGAATATAGCACTGGCCCTGGAGTCAGGAAGATCTGAGTTTAAATCCAGCTTTAGACATTTACTAGCTATGTGACCCTGGCCAAGTTACTTAATCTCTGTCTTTCTTAGTTTCCCCATCTGTAATATCATAATAGCACCTACCTCCCAGGGTTAGTGTGAGGATCAAATGAAATAATATTTGTAAAGAGTGTCTGGAACATAGTAGGTGCTTTAAAAATACTTGTTCCCTCCACCTTCTTCCCCTCTCCTATCTTTGTAGCCTGTCTAATGAGGTCAATAATGGATTAATTTCATTTAAACTATACCCTCCACTATTATCTAGTATAAATGGAGAGAATCAAGAGTTGACTGTGTAACAAGAAAAAAAATACATGGTCTTTTTAGTTATAGGAATGCATTTTAATGTTAGCTATCTCTCAGTATTTTCAATGGATCAAGGAATATTCTGTTTATTGAACTCTATTTTCACACTTTATAATGATTTCCTCCACAATATCCTATACCAATACCTCATCATCTCATGGAGTAAACCCTGAATTCTTAAAGGCTTGGCCAATGCTATACAAGTGAGTTCTGATGTGCTGTAAAGGCTTTGAGCATTGCCCTAGCAACAGGCCAACTCTGTTTTCCAAGGACCTACCAGGCATATAACCAGCACGCTGAATGTTTGGGACAACATGGACAAAAGAAGCAGAGGATGGGCAGGCAGGAATGTGTTGCCACCAAAGCAGACAACTCCCACATCAATGAAATCACAGGGCCATTCAACTATGATAGATCTAGAGCCAGAGGGAAACTTACAGGTCGTCCAATCTAACCTTTTCATTTTACAGATGAGAAAACTAAGGTCTGGAGAGCTAGTGGCTTACCTCAAGTCACACAAGCTTTACGTAGCAAAACCAAAATTTACAATCAGATCTTTGAATTCCGTAATCAACAGTTTTCCCACTACACTTTCCAACTGCCTTCCAGTCTAATTTCTCCTTTTCTCACCTACATTATTGTAGCACTGTCCTAACTAGCCTTTCTGCCTCTCCAATCCATGTTCCAAGCAGTTGCCTGCGTCATCTTCCTCATGTAATCTTCCTCAACGACCATGTC
This sequence comes from Phascolarctos cinereus, assembly GCF_003287225.1. Classification (NCBI taxonomy): domain Eukaryota; kingdom Metazoa; phylum Chordata; class Mammalia; order Diprotodontia; family Phascolarctidae; genus Phascolarctos; species Phascolarctos cinereus. Next base: position 435,770,391 of record NW_027555958.1, read on the forward strand.
ACTCTCTGATTCATAAACATTCTGTGGTTCTCTACCGCCTGATGGAGAAAGCGTACGCTCCTGATGATGACATTCTAGGCTTCTATATAATCTGACTCCAACCAATCTGTCTATATCCCTTCGTGTATTCTACATTCTAGTCAATCTGGAGTATTCTTCTCTCTCTCTCTCCACACCCTGCTCTTTTGGTATCTGTGCCTTTAATCACACTGTCCCCCATGCCTAAAATGGATGCCTTTCACTCTCGGATCTCTGTCTATTATAACCCTTGATGCTGCCTCCTCTAGACCTTCCCAGGCCCTTTCCTCCTGGGTGAAAGTGTCCTTTGCCTCCTATCTCACCCTCCCTTGCATCATAATTATGTGTATAATTAGACTGTGAACTCCTTGAGAGCAGGAACTGCCTCTTGCCTTTCTCCCCACTCAACACTTAGCACAGTACCTGGCACAAAGTAAGCACTTAACACACACTTGTTGACTCACTGTGTGCATTTCCTATTATATTGAAAGCAGGTTCTCTGTTGTATGTTTATCCCACTAATTTCAATTATATATTCTAGGAGATGTTCTCCTACCAAAATAAATAAATGAATCTCAACTCCTTGATGCAAAGACCAGACCCAGAATGCCCTGAGTCAGTTCTTTGCCCTTGTCCGTTGTCTTAATCTTGTGATAGTCCAAGACTATGAGAGGTTTACTTCTGTTCCCATATTTGTTTGTTAGAAAAAAAAAAAGCACTCAGATGGTAAAAGCCCCAAACAAGGGACATCACATAGAATGAAAGCTCTCTATGGCTTGAGTACATCGGGCTTATTGTATTAGCACAGCATTAGATTAAATATTCAACGTTATAAAAGCATCAGACATTTAGGGAGACAGAGGTTTCCAGGCACAGCTAATGGACATTTTCAGAAATAGAGTGTATCTAATGCCAATTTTTAGATGTATTTCTTAGAACCAAGTGCCTGTGTGGTGTTTTTCCCATTTCAAAAAAATGATCAAAACAATAAACTTGAACATCTAATTGGTGGAAATTGCAGAGAGGCAAAGTTTGGCTTAATGACAGGAAAACTTTGCTGACAATTCGAGCCACCCAAAAGCTGGATGGTCTGCCTCAGGAGGTAATGAGCCCCTTAGCAAAGGTTTTCGGACAAAAGCTGGATGACTCCTTGTCAGGTGCTATTGCAGAGGGGACACCATCTTGGGTATGGGGAGTACTAGATGGCTGCTGAAGTCACCTCCATCTCTAATATTCTGTGGTTCTCTGGGATACATAAGAAATGACAAATATGATGAATACAAAGACACAAGGGGAAGAAAACAGAATTTAATTCCATAGACCTTTAAAGGTCTACTATACCCAAGCACAATAGATACAAAGACAAAAATGAAGTAATCCCTGTCCTCAGGAAGCTTGCATTCTATCAAGAGTGGAAGAAATGGGTATGGGTTGTACTGGTGTACACATAACATGGACACAAACAAATAAATGCAAAGTTAGCTTAGAAAAAACAACAGTATACGCACACTGAATACTGCTTTGTAAAAAAGAAAATTAAGACGGCAAAGGCCATCCAATCAAAAAAAAAAGCCACAAAAGAAAAAGAGATCCAAGGGTCAAAAGGGAGCAAGTAGAAGGACATGGCGATTGATTCATTACAGTTACCTTCTCCCTTTTTTTTAAAGGCAAGTTTCAAATAATGGGATTTTCAATTTTTTCTATGATCAGAAGCACAGAATTTTGGAGTTAGAAAGAATCTCAAAGATCATCTAATCCAGGGGTTCTTAACAAGTTTTGCCTCATGGACCCTCTGGTGGCATTCTAGGGAAACCGAGACACCTTCTCAGGATCATGTTTTTAAATGCATATAAAAAATACAGAGGATTGCCAAAGAAACCAATCATGTTGGAATATGTTTATCAAAATATTTTTTTGAAACAAGGTCATACTTTTCAGGTTATGACCCCCTGAATTCCAGTACAACCTATACCTGAAAAAGAATCCCCACTAAAACAATGAAGCTCTCCAATGAGCATCATGTGTGTACTCAGATGCTTGTTTTTATTGGTTTGATTTAATTGCATAGTTCAATTAATGTCCTACTATGTGCAAGACCCTAGGGATGCATATAAAGACCAAAATAGGTCCTCAAGAAGCTTATAATCTACTTGGGGAAGGGGGGATAAAACATGTCCTTGAATGAATACAGCACCCCTGCACCACAGAAGTCAGGGTAAAGTCTGCAGAACATGACTTCTTGACATATTTTGTGCCTTACCCAGGGTCGCATAGCTAGTATGCTTCAGAGGCCACATTTGAACTCACAATATACATCTTGGAATATTGGAATCCTTGGCATATTTTTGATTGAAAGACTACAGGGACCCTGGGGCTGTGACTGTATCTAAAAATGCCCTTTCTATCTCTCCTCTTCCTAAAGGAGGGTTAGAGGATGTCTTTTCAGACATGGTCACAGCCCCTATGTAATCCTTGAATTAAGAATACTCTGATGAGTCCTGTCCTATAGACATCTGTCTTAGCCACAGTCCTCAGATGAAGAGGTGTTACATGATCAAATACAAAATCCCACAAGAAAGAAAAGTACACAAGTGAGGAAGCAGGAAAGACTTCATGGAGGAGTGGCATCTTAGCTAAGCCTGAAGGAAATTAGGAATTCTAAAAGATGAAGGTGAGAAGACCTGTGTGCAGGCTGACTTTGGGGAACAACAGCTATTTTATGGTGAAGTCTGGAATTTACAAATGATGAGGATGATGATGAGGATGATGTTTAAGAAGATGTGGCAAATATTGATTACTCCATTATGTGTCCATAATAAAGGACATTATTTTTATTCCTCAAAAAGCTAAAGAAACTAAAACTTAACTAAACTGATGTTAAAAATTAATAACTAAGCTTTGCTTAAAATAAAAACTTTTAAAATGAAATGCAAAATATATTTTTACTGTAATGGGGGGAAAATGGAATATAAAAAAGAGAAAATATATCTTTCCTTAACATTAGGAGTTGTGTGCTTAGGGCAACTAAGGGGCATAGTGGATAGAAGTCAGGAGGACTCATCTTCCTGGCATGACGCTGGGCAAGTCATTTAACCCTGTTAGCTTCAGTTTCTTCAACTGTAAAACAAGCTGGAAAAGAAAATGGTGAACCACTCCAGCATCTTTGCCAAAAAAGCCCCAAATGGGATCACACAACTGAAATGAATGAACAACAGCAAAATTGTGTGCTCAGGCATGCCCAGAACACCTCTATACACACCTATGATCAGGTATGTGGTAGACGGAATTTCTGTTTGAGTCTGGATAGGACTGGATAGCTGTTGAAGTCTTTTCTAATTCCAGGATTCCAGGATTCTGTGACCCATTATGACGCTTCTCCTAATTAGTAATTATATAGCAGTCCTAATAATTTTAACACATTCTTTTCCCCAAAAGACCAGCCATAAAAGGACAAAAAACATTCACTTAAAAATTACAGTCTACACACACACACACACACACACACACACACACACACACACACACACAGCAAACAGTCAGCTGTTTGGCCAAAAGATCCTTTGGAAACAAGATTCATTTGGAATTTGGAATTGAAACCCTGATGGAAAATATAATACAGAATACTGAATCTGGAGTCAGATAATACGGGTTCAAGTCTCAGTTCTTCTCCTTGTGACCTTACTAATGTTATTTAACCTCTCTGGGCCTCAGTTTCCTCAACTATATAATGTGGGTGTAGGACTGGATGGTCTCTGAGGTTCCTTCCAGCTCGAAACTCAATGAGCCCATGAATTTTTCAACATATCCTACAATCAAATTATTCCTCATGTGCCTTTCTTGGTAGGCTTCACTGTGGTTAATGCCAGCTTTGTGGTTTTAGTGTCATCGGCTTTTTATTTCAACCCACCACAACCTCTCTAAATGCTCCAGTGTTTTTCAGAAGTGCACTTAGAAAAATCAATCATGACAGCCACTTTCTTACTAAATCTGTCATTTAGAAAACTTCTTATCTCATCATTGATCCTTGAGAGAGGTCTTCAGAAAGATACCAATGATCCCTTGTCCAGGTGATGTAGAGGGGATTTCCATGGAGACATGGGCTAGGCCAGTAAGTCCCTTCCAACTCTGAGAAGTTAGGATTCTGAGAGCTCTCTTAGCTGGGCAGAATTAGCAGTAATGGAAGGCATTACAAAGGTGTCACTTTAAGTCTTGATTGAAGCAAAAACTTTGTTAAAAATTGCAAAAACAAAACAGACTATCTCAGGAGGTAATGGATAGCTCCTCATTGTAGGTTCTCCAACAAAGGCCAGATGACCATTTATCAAATGTGTCATGGTGAGGATTCTTTTGTGGCATGTAGGTTGAGCTACGTGGTCCCTGGAGTCCCTTCCAAACTCTGAGATTCTATGATTCCGGGATATCAAAAATACTTGGTTCTTTTTTCCCAATAGGCATTTAAAGACAAAGAATCAACTTTCTTAGCATGGAATTTCAGAGTTTTGGTGGGATCTCAAGCACTAACTTGTCCAGGAGTTATTAACCTGGAATAAACTTGGGTTTTCAAAAAATACATATTTTGTACATATTTCAATATAATTGATTTTCTTTGTAATCCTGTGCATTTTATGTTGGCCATTTAAAAATATTTTAAGAAGGAAGCCATACACTTTAATAGATTACCAAAGGGGCCCATGACATCCCCAAAAGTTAAAAACCTCAAATTTAATCCAACCCATCCTACTACAACATAAATGACAAGCAATCATTTAATCTTTGCTGGAAAACCTCCAATGAGGGGCTATCCACTGCCTCTAAGCCACTTTTGAGCATCTCTAAATGTTAGGAAGTTCTTGTGTCTCTTTGCATCTTATACTCATCACCTCTAGTTCTGCCCCCCTGGGGACAAGGAGAGCTAGTCGAACCCTTTTTCTATATGGTGGTCTTTCAAGTACATGAATTTAACCACCCTGTCCTATCCTTGCTTTTCTTCCCCACCCACTCCACCAGTCTTCTCTCATCCAGGCTAAATATGCCTGGTTCTTTCCCCCTAAGGCACAGAGTCAAAGCCCTAGAACATCCTGGTTACCCTAGTCTGGACCCTCTCCTTCTGGAAGACACATTTTGGTCAGCAAAAATATATCCCTTTCAATAGATGACATTAATGCCATTTCCCATTAGCAAGAAACACCAGCAAATGAAGATGGAAATTCCCTTCCCTCAAAGTAAATGGTCCTCCTCTGGGATAATTCTACCTCATGAAGAGAGTAATAGCCATAGCTGATAAGAAGTGTACAAGGAGCAATTTGTCGCTAATTAGTATGGCGTTGTTTTTAAAAAAAAAGACTTAAACTGGAAATGCTATCTCAACTGTGTGTTATGGCTCATGAGCTAATTCAGGTATCATTAGAAACTGACACATCTATCACCTGTGGTAGTCCATTGTGGCAGAGATTTCTATAGAAGAAGCAAAGTAGCTAATGATACTAAAGCAATAAGCTAATATTATGGGTGCATTTTATTTCATATAAAGAGCTTTAGCCTGAGACACCCCAGAGGAGGGAATGAGGAAGGAGTTATAGGGATGCAAGGGGTGGGGAGAAGACATCCAGATCAAAGTCACCATGGAGACATGATCCTGGGAAGGACAGGATACACCCTTAACTTAGACAGTGGGTTGGGAAGGGGACCAAACAAGGAAGAAGAGAAATAGTAATCATGAGTGGTACATACAGCAGAAAGAGCACAGACAGTGGAGTCAGAGGACCTGAGTTCAGATCCTCCCTTTTGCCTTTATCTGTATGATCTAGGGCAAGTCAGTTAAGCTCCTTGGGCCTCAGTTTCCTTATCTGTAAAATGAGGGTATTCGATTATAATATGGTCTCTGAGGTCCCTTCTAGTTCTAAATCAGTGCTCATGGGATCCATACTGGGCTCTCCACTTACCTCTTAGTTTGGTACAGTCACATCTGGGCTACATATGTCTGTGGTGACTTTGATCTGAATGTCTTCTTCCTCCATCCTTCCTCATCCCCTCTTCTTGGGTCTCGAGTCAAGTCTCTTTTTCTATGTGAGGGAAAATGTACCACCCAAGAGGTCTGCTCCCCCGATAAGGAAAAAGTCTAAGTGTTTTCCAGGGAAGGGCAGGGGTTTATTGGTTTCCCATATCTAATGGTTATTTCTCACTGGAGGTCTTCAAGCAAGAAGCTAGATGATCACCTGTTGCAAAGGGAATTCTTAATCAAGGAGGAGTCAGACTAGATGATAAAATAGATAGCAATTAATTAGGAAGCTGAGATTTCCTGGCAATTGATATTTCAAAGAAGGGAGAAGGAAGTAGCAGGCATGAGGAGAGGGCCCCAAC